>NC_137663.1:24174730-24516370 GCF_963422515.1 Blennius ocellaris
AGCTGACCAGGCAGCTTCAGACCTTATTAGTGTCAGGAATTGAGTGCTGCTCCCAAAAAATCTACTGCCAAGTTTTCTTTAAGAGTGATGTGGTCCACATCCAAACATCCAGTTGGCAGGATGGACGACAGATCTAACAGTTTCAGATGAAACATCCCAGCTCAGCGTGAAATATATGGAGGCATTATGATAGTCCATTTCAAGTACCGTATTTTCCGCCCTATAAGGCGCACCTAAATACCTCAAATTTTCTCAAAAGCTGCCAGTGCGCCTTATAGCCCGGTGCGCCTTATATATGGACGATTGTTCTACTCAAGACTGCTATTTGACAGCTGAACAACCAGAAGCTTTTATTTTGACAACTCTAACTTCGCAAATGGATCTTCAGAGCGGACGACACTCCACACAACACCTTAATCACTCATGGTTGCACACCAACATTCTAACAAACCAAAATAAACTAGATGAAATAATTACTCCCTAAACTGGGGAACAAAAACACAGCATAAACACAATCAACACAACACCAAGCCCAACAACGAGCCACAATAACCTCCAACAACACAAAACATTTGTCGCTGCAAGGCATGATGGGACATCATGCCTTGCAGCGACAAATTCAACCTGAGCTCCTCAGTGCAGCCGATAGAAACTCCCATAATTCATTGCAGCTGTTTGTGGTGTTTTAAATACAATTATTGGGGGTTATATTTGGTTTGTGGTGTCGGTAATAATTGTGTTGTGTTGTGTTTTTGTTGCTTAGTTCATGTAGTTTAGTTTATTATTATTATTATTATTACCGGTAGTTGTAAGTTGTCAACCAGTAGTGAAGAAGGTTTTGTGTGTAGTGTCGTCCTGGCATAGGCTGCAGGTAGGCTATTAAAATAAAGCATGTGCACCTCTCTGGGTGTTAGAATCAGTGGAAAATGTAACCTAATGGCTTTGAGCTATAAATGTTGCTGACCACTGGTCTATTCCATGCGCCTTATAGGGAGGTGCGCCTTATATATGAATGAAGTTGTAAATTATGTCAATCAATGTAGGTGCGCCTTATAACCCGGTGCGCCTTATAGGGCAGAAAATACGGTACTTTCAAAGTTGATATTTAAGAAATCAGTAATAGATATTACAATCTGCCACATTTGTCACTTCTAAGCATATAATGGAAAAAATTATACAAACAAAACCTTTAAGTCGGTCATAAATGAACCAAACATATGAAGCACTCGGTCCGAGGTCAGGAAAGAAGGGAAGATCATAAGACAGGAAACTACAGTCAGCTCAGAGTGAGCCAGTTGACTGTGCAGAGGGGACAATGGGCATCAACACAAGTCCAAGCAAATCTTATCAGTTCACTGGGGAATCACTGGATACATGAGGTCATAAACATCCCATATGACACGGGTCACTTGGTTCTTCTCAGGAACAGGTGCTTCTTCAGGTCCAGGCTTTCAACTACTATAGAATATTTGGAAATCAAAATGTTTGAGTCGAGCTAAAATATCTGAAAAAGAATAATTACAACTGGAGGCAGAGCTGATATGTTGCTTCTGTCGATAAGATAATGGAAATTAATAACAGCTGTAGGCATTGATTATGTATGTTTTTCATGACCCACAAATTCTTGCCTGCAAGAGTAATGTATTGTGAAAAATTAATGAAACTAAGTTCTTTCAAACTGAGTGGATTCCCGTTGAAAGCCCTGCACGTAAGCTAATAACCGCTTTCTCTTGAAAAGATAGGGAAATGTTGCTAACCACCTCCTGGGACTCCCATCTGTTGACTTAACCTGTATGCTCTTCCTTTTAAAGAAAGCAGCGTCTTGCTCAGCAGAAAAGAAGCCCTGCGTGTGTCCCGCACATGTGAAGTTCAAGGCAGGCTGGGGAAGGATGTGTCGTGTAATGTGCTGAGGCTTGCAGCGCTTCACTGCAACGCTCCACAACAGGAAATCAGGGAGCCATTGTCCACCAGCACTGAAACAACAGGTCTGCCTCAGTGCTGCCTCCTCAACGGCGGCGGGCAACTGGTGGCGGACATGTGACCAACGTGGGAGTGAGGAGCAAAGGGGCTGCCTTTTACAGTTTGATAAAGAGAGAACAAGGGAAAGGAGGAAGGAATGCATGCATTTCTGGAGCTCGTCCATCTCCACTCCGGGCCACTTCTTGCTGAGGTGGTTGTGAGGCTGCAG
Source organism: Blennius ocellaris (assembly GCF_963422515.1). Classification (NCBI taxonomy): domain Eukaryota; kingdom Metazoa; phylum Chordata; class Actinopteri; order Blenniiformes; family Blenniidae; genus Blennius; species Blennius ocellaris. Next base: position 24,176,919 of record NC_137663.1, read on the forward strand.
TTTCCTTTTCCCTGTTTTATCTCACATTTAGACAAGTGCGGCAGAATGTGAAGTGTTCAGCAGGTCTGTCGCCTCAGCGGCTTGTCACGAGGTATCAGCTGGTCATTTACGGGTGTAGATCAAAGTGCACCTTGCAACCCTTGTAAGGTGATATTTAAATAGCATGACACAATAAACGAATGCACCTTTGACATGGCAAACCTTCGTTTTCTAACAGAACTAAAGGGGGCAAATGCATGTTTCTTTTTCCTACAATTTACAATCAGCTTTTAGAAGAAGTGTATGAATATCCAATCTTCCATTTCCTCTCAGTCTTCAACTGGCACCACTCCAATGTTGAATTTGCCTATGGACACCAACACCTGTTAACAAGATCTTTTAATGCAAGATTTCTCAGGAAGCCAAAATGTGCTAATTAATGTGAGATGTTAGCGTGGATAGCACATTTCATTTACAATACATGAGAGCTGGCAGCTCTGCCTTATTTGGATTTTAAAATATGTATTTGATGCGTTAAAGTAGCTTCAATCACTGTGAGGGAGTGAGATTTTTTAACTGTCAACATATGGCTTGCATATTTTAAGTTCCTCCGAGAGCAAGTTTTACAAACTACACATGTTTTGATTACCGCACGACTTCATTGATGTTAACCAGGAACCCAAAGTGTTCCCACACGGCTGCAATGACAGTGACAAGAGTGTGGTTGAACCAAAGTTCAGGAAAAACAAGCGAGTTTCAACATCGGGATCCTTTAAACCGGGGTTTCTCAGATCGGACCAAAACTTCTGCACCCCAACTAAACCCTTGAAATTCAATCTGAAATATTAAGTATTGAGTGGCAGTATTACTGACCTGCACCATCATAAAGGTTTTCTGGGAGCTAAATCCTTTTCTAAACAGCAATTCAAAGCAAACCACAACTATTATTTGCGTCAAAATCAACAATAATTACACATATGTTCATCTTAACTGCATGAAAGCCTAAACTGTGTTTAGCCGACAGCTTTCCTTAGATAATTTAACAATAGAGCTCTTTGAGCATGAAAGTAATGAGGATGTTTAAGAACAAACAAATAAACTTAACCGTTCGCAATAAAAAGATGGTACGATGTTGGAACTGTTTTTTTTCCCCTGAAGAATTACTCCAAACATTTCTCTTTCAATAATTTAAAAGCAACAAAAATCATGCCGTTATGCACGGTGGTCAACTCGTGTTTATTTCATGTGCTTCATAAATAAACCTGGCTCGATATCATTGCAGCCAAGCGGTCTTGGGAAACTCCTGATACCAACTTTTGCAAACATAACAAATCACTGTGTATACTTCAAAAACACGAGTGTACACACAAAAAGCCTGTAATGATAGACTTGTATGGGAATTCTCGTGTTGGGTCATCACATTGATGGTTTTCCCTCCACACTTCATTAATGGTTTGTCCTGGAGCAAAAGGAAGTGTAGCTTGTCAAAGCCTGCTAACTAAATGCAAGGAGCTTTTGTCAAAATAAAGTGGGCCTCATGTTGCCATTACACACTGTGGACTCAAAAGCCATTTCTAAGGTTTACATACAGCCAACTCTCACGTAAGAGATCGGCATTGAACACCAGTCTTAAGCCGATACTGGTTCCTGTTCGCTCCTTCATTCATTATTAGGTACTCTCCATTTTCCTAGTGTTAGATTCTTTCGAGCGAAGTCAAGCTTCCTGACATATGTTGAATTATTTTTGGTCACAGTATTGTAACTGTACACTGATGCTACACTATCAACTGCTATTAGCAGAAGATATTAGATCCCAACCAGGATAATCATATAAAATCAAAAGGTACACGACACTGGTTGGTGCAAGCAAACAACAGTGTTGCTTTTCATTTTTTTTTTTTAGCTGTCGCTTGCACAATTGTATTTCTGTGACTGGAAACTAAACCTTACTATATAAATGGATGATATATAAAAATGCAAGCTAGGCAAGTTGACCGGATGATAGTTGCAGAGTTTGAGGGTGAGTGGATGGGGGGGAGGAAACAGGAGAGGAGTCCGGACTCACTCTTTTTACAGCCAATGTGCATAAGCAAACATTCAGCAGAAAACCCAAGTGACTCATGTGATCGCCACTTTGTTAACTTCAGCATACCTAATGTATATCATCGTCAAGTATGATAATACACATTAATGTTGCATATCATTATAGTGTGATTAATGTTTGTGAGGAGTCAAAATATTGGCCCTGTCATGTATATAAAGTTGATGAGAAGCTCACCGGGGCAAAGAAACTAAATTGACCACAAGTTTAACATGCCCCATCAGTGTTGCAGTGAAAATGAATAACAATAGAGATCAGAACAAGCCGTTTGCTGAACCTGAATATGAGGGTGAAAAAACAAAATCAAAGCTCCAGGGGAAAAAAAGAAAAAAAAAGCACCCATCAGGCCAATGTCATGTGACCATTATACAAATTAACTGATAGTGTTTCCTCCCTGCTTTGTGCGAGCAACTTGTGGTGGCCTGACAAACTGGCACTCGACAAGATCAATGGCCGAATGACAAACAAGACAAAATATGTAACAAAATGCTAACCGGCTATAGATTAGAAGTCACATCGTCCTGCTCCAATATCCTGCATGATGTGCTGTATGAGTGTCATTTATCAGAAAATCCCTTGAAACTTTAGAAGGCACATACAAAAAAATAAAAAAAACAAATGAACCCAAAAAACATGGTGAATTGTAACGAATGGAAATTGGGGAAACAAAAGAAAATGCAAGTTATAACTTCTATGAAGCTGAAAGAATTAAATGACACATGGCCAGAATCATGAAACGTTGCTGCAAACATGTAGTGTCAGTGCACAAATACACAAGGCATATATTCTTTTAGGTAATGTGCAGTCAGTGTAATCAACCGAGTCTCTCTCACTCCCACCCCTGCAATCAAAGTATCTTTACAAGAGGGTCAAATGCTCATCCCATAATAATTTAATTGCAGATGGAAGCGCAAAAGACATTTTGCACTGCGTTGTAAAGCACAGCTACCATACACATGAATTTCAACAGCAGCCACAGATTCAGATTCAGTTAAACTCCAATTAGAAGGTAACAAATTTTCAGTTCTTGTATAGATAAGATTATTTCTAACTGCACATTCGCAAATATGGGCCCCGAGACACAATCTGTGCAACCTCTAATAAGCAAAGCACTAAAAATTAGAATTAACTTCAACTTGTATTGACTCTGACCTTTGACCTGTGTGAATACATGTCTGGTGATTGTTGAAACTTGATTGCTGCACCGATCCACAACTTCCCAGGAGTTTTACTTAACAGGGAAAAGGGAAAAATCCTTCCTCAGCTGCTTTTGATTTCAAGACAAACGTGCAATTATCAATTAAATTGGATGATCCCTTGTCATGTGTGATACATTTGACCCAGATAGTCAGAGCTCCAGGTGTGACCTTTTAGCTTGGAGGGACATTAATGCTTCTGCTTCCTCCACCTGACCAACAAGCAGCTTCACTGTTGTAGTCGCGAAGGTGTGGCCATTTAAATCAAGAAGAAAGTGCAGTTCTGGGAATATGTGGGACTTCTAAACGAAGGAGGGGAGAAAAAAACCCTTACATTTAAATTCTGTTTGTCTAATAATTGACAAGTCCGGGAAAAGAGTTTGCTTCACAGATTAAAGAAGCATTAGTACTGCTCAGTAAATGCCCGAACACCGTGCAACTTTGACAAAGTCATTGAGCACGGGGGGAGTCTGATAGCGACCTGAGACGTCACATGACCATTTCTACAACCACCCAGCGTGATATCCTTCTGAGGTCGGACAATCGCTTTCCAAGTAACAGGAGGGTGCATGTTTTCAGAGTCAGACGTGTCAATGGCACACGAAGCGGGCGACTGTAAAAGTTACTATATCGACTCTTACCCTGTGTCTGTTATATTTGATGGCAGGTGGCACACACACGTCGGCTCAATAGTGCCGGTGGAGGACGTAACGCCACGACTAAAACACTTGCAAAACGTATCAATGACCCTGTTCACGGTAGATAGTGGAAGATTAGTACCAACGACAGCATTAGCCGCTGGCAGAAAAAACAAACACTTTTCCCCTCACAATGTCGATAGAACTTACAAGAAAATGACCGCACATCTTCCCTGTTATATTTCAAAAGCATTTTTGACCCGACTCCTGTTGAACCAAGCAGACATTTGGGCGTTTAAGTCGCGAAGGGTGGCTCGTCAAACTGCTAGCGCGGAGGCTCGATGCTAGCCGAGATAAACGTCATCCACCCCGACAAGCTAGTTAGCATAGCCCGCTAACTTAGCCACTTCGCCGTCTCGCAGTTGTGCGGACAAAGTCTCCGGGGCGACAGCCGTCCTCGCGGCGATTACGACCGGAGGACCAACTTTCACAAACAATCCAAGCGTTCATTCATCCACATACCTGCAGGTGCTCCTGAAAGCGAATGGGCAGGATCTGAGCCATGGCGGTCCCTCTCTCACTCTCCTCCGGTTTCTTCTAATGCTAACAAACTACGACTAGCCGGACAGGCAGGGAGCCTCTTGATTCACAAGTCCAATTACGAATTTAACTCTGCCTTGTTCGAAACGTGTTGTCGGTGTGATGGTACTTATTTTTTTCCTTCTTTTATACGTCCCTTTACTGTTTGCTTGCGGTCTTCCCCTGGCTAACGCCTGCCTGCCACTACACCGACTCCCTGGACCTGCAATGGCGGTGGAGGCTGGTCAGCACGGAAAACATCCCGGAAATGGAAGTGTACTCTGAGGCGGATGGATACCGACTTACACTTTTCTAAAAGTGCGTTAGATCGAGCGGATTTGTCTTTATTCGTTCGTCAGATTTACCAACATATGTGTCGTCTGTGTGAACTATCGAACAGCTATACCAGACTTGAACGTGGAGTCACAGAAAAAGAAGCGAGAAAGCGGAACTACTTCTTTGTATTCGCCTTTTGATTTTTGCCACATCATTCGTCTTTGTAAATTAACGTCATTCTTACGCGCTGTGAAGCGGCCTTACACTTGTTCCCTTCAGCCAATCAGATCGCTCGAGGCAGTAATTCAACTTTTTCACCACTTCAGTACTCAACCCAACGTCTCATCTGTCCACATCTGGCTTTATCAGCAAATTAGTGCGCGAATAGAATACAATAGAATAGAATAGAATTACTTTATTAATCCCAGAGGGAAGTTGCTCCACACAGAATAGAACACATAATAATTACAATAGATTTAAACCCTCAATAAGACAGAATATTTTTTTTTTTCCAATATAAGCAATATCACTTTTCAGTGATATATACAGGGTTAAGTAGTGACTGGTATAAGCATAGAGGAATGAAATTAACAGATAAACACAACAAATACTCTTTACAAGAGATTTTACAGAAGCACGTGGCCACAGGAAGGAAGGATCTCCTGGTTTATTGTGCACTTTGGTGGTTTTAGTCTGTTGCTGCTGACCAGGACGTCATGGTTCAGGATGGAGCGAAGGCTGGACCTGATCCGACACCCCGCCACGTCACTGGCCATTCTGATGAGTCTGTTGAGCCTGTTGGTGTTGGCCACCTTCAGCCTGCTGTCCCAGAATACAACAGCCTAGAGAATAGCGCTCGCCAACACAGACTCATAGAACACCTACAGCATTGTGCGACTGATGTCGAAGGACCTCAGCCACCTCAAAAAATAGAGATGACTTTGTCCCTCCTTGTAAAGGGCTTCAGTGTTCCTCACCCAGTCCAGTTTATTTTCTTTGTACAACCCAAGATATTTGTACGCCTCCATAATGTCCACACTGGATTTTTTTTTTAACATTTGCTCCAGACTCGCTCACATCACCCCCGCTGATACAGCCAACGACTGAAGAACATGGACGCCCTAAACTTAACTTCACAGCTCTGCAACTTCAGAGGATTTTTTATTAATTATTAAATGGTTGAGATCCACGCTCAATTAAAAGTCTGCACGCATTGTGCATGTTTATATATTGTATTATAATTTTTTCAAGAAAGTCAGAATAAGACAACAATATTAAACCCTTCATGAATAACTTCCATCTGCTCTTTGCAGTGTTTGTTTGGTGGAGTGTGCACATAGTATTCATTTCCCTTTTTAACATCCACAATTTTTGTTGGCCAGAGGATGTAACTATATTGCCCAACGTAAAGCTGATTACTGGGAAAGCCATCTCTCAAAAGAGCTGACCCTTCAGCAGAGATCTCATTCTGCTGAGCCAGCAGTTTTGAGGAACGGGGGATTGCACGAAAATGTTATTGGCCAATGGCACATCATGATGTCCGAGGAATGTAGTAACTGCCAGCTGTCTTTGCAGGCAGCCTGTAACATAGACACTTAACATTATGGCCCCCCCTAAAATGTAAAAAACTTTGTTCCAAGCATGGCGATTTGATAACATTAGTCATCCTCATTAACCTTTAAGAGAGTTAAACTGTACTCAAGGACGTTCCCAGTATTCCAGATTATATCTACTGCACAGTTAAGGCATTTATACACATTTAAGACGTAGGTTTATGCAGTGTGAGTACGATAAGGAAACAGGTGTGCCTGTATTTCTGAATGGAAGAAAATATATTTTCACTGTACAGGATGTATAATCACATGAAGTTTCCTGATACATCCACAACGTTTCCGGCAAATTTATTCTGACTTTCACTGGGTTTTTTTTGAGAAGAACATCTGGATGTTCCGGATCGGCCAGAACTACTGAGAAATTGGACATATTTCACAATCTATTGACAGGGAGCTGCTCGAGTGGAGTCAGCCAATGTCATTTATAAAAATTCTGAAGGCTGAGTTCTTGCGTAATCAGTATGCTTTGACCAAATTGCATTTGCATTCATGCATTTGAAATGAAGCTAAAGACTACAAGGAAACAGAACAAATAAAATTTTTGTCTCTACATGGGTTTTTGTTTAAGAGAGCTCCTAAAGTTTGTAGTGCAACCACATTTCAAAGTGAGCAATTTTGCATCATGTATCAAAGTACAAGTTTTACACTCATATGTACATTTGTGACCAATCACTGCTGAGATGTCAGGAGACTTTTTTTTTTCTTTATTTGCACAAAATAATAATATCATGATCTACCACAGAATTACAAGAAATACAACCTGACTGTACAGAGTTAGAAAGATGCCCACGGGGGCTTATATTAAATCCTCCCCATCAATAAACAACATAGAAATGGAAATAAAAGTGAATCATGAAGGAACAACAAGCAAAGAAAATAAATTAGTTAATAGAAAATAGACACCTACAACACACAACTCAGAATCAATGGGATACTATTTGGACAGGAGATAGTTTAAAAATATAATCTTCAAAATGGCCATTTTATATGATTTTGTCCATAGAGTTCAGAGCTGAACAGAATCTGCACTCCATTATTTTTTTTCCTGTTGAGATTACTTTTACCCAGGAGGATCCAAGCCCTCGAATACGGATGCATGCGAGTGCAAGTGTGGATCAAAGCACCCACGCAGTTTGTTTACTGATCTATAGTTCCAGAGGCAGAGTGTCGTGGAATCCGACCTGAATGGGCCATTCACGTTTCTGTTGCCATGGTTTCACGGAGCAAAGGAAACACAAGACACTCACAGAGAGGCCATGTGTGCCACGATTAAAAGAGCGGCCTTTGGACTCTGTCAGGATGCCTCACTGGCCTGCTGGGGCTGAAATTAGCCCCGGGTTCCGCGAAATGAACGGCCTTCACCTCTGTCTGTCCATTCAGATTGTCCAGCGAGACGTCCTCATCCCTCGGCACTGTCCCTTATCCCCTGCCGCTCAGTGGAACGGTGGAGAGTCAAGGATCAGAGGAGTCTGCGAGGCTGCGACTTGAGTTATGTGCAGCGAATGGGGGTGAGGCTTACAAAAAGGTAACTGTCTCCGTGACAGATTATCTTGACCGTGAGTGCACTCCAGCGTTTTGGCAAGGATTTGGGCACAGATGGGAGCTGTGTCTTCCTGTGGCTGGGAGGATCCCATCAGGGATGACTGAGCGGGACTTGACACTTGGATCCGGAGCAACGACTGAAAAGCTCCACTGGGTCGTCTGTTTCTTTCCTCATCCAGCTCCTCCTCGGCAGTCCTTCTGCTCCACTGTGCTCCACCTGGAGGACATTCTATACACACTTTGTCTTTTTCTCTGTCTCTGCCATGAAGGCCGAGGTCAATGAAGCCATTCCCCCCCTTCACATGTCAGTGGTAATAATGCTGCTCAACAAGATTTCCTGAAGAACAAATAATGTTTGAAATAACCCTCCACATTCTATAGTCACCTCATGTCCCACACATACTGTACAATCACGTGAGACATGGGGAAGTCTAACCTTTGGCCAGAGTTTCAGGTGGAGTTACTAATTGACTGTATGTGGGCCTTTGCTCTTTTCAAGCTGGCACTATTCTAGTTAGTCACAGGTTTGAAAAGCAGGAGTGACTAGCAAGGCCGTATAACACTGAATTAAGCTCTCACGGATGAACAGTTTATTTCTGGAACTGTCAAAGTCCTAAAGCCACACATTGATAGTGAAAACCTTAAACCTGCTTTGACAAGAAAATAGGTAAACAAAAGATTTAGGAATTAACTATTGGCTTAGCCTGTCACAAATAGTGCAATTGTGCATAGACAATATAAGAAATGACAGAAAAAAAATGTGTTTCTGATTTCAGGATTTCAATCGTTGGACTTCTTGTCTTTGACTTTTTGGATTCTGCTGTCATCTAGTGGACTGAGGCTTCAACTTACGCTTGTGTTAGAAATGTGACACTCCCCAGTATGTGTGTGTAGATAATACTTCACACAGTCAGCCTAACCTTTGAGATTAAACACAAAATCTCCAACAGAATACGAAGTTTCATTCTTCACAGTATAAAACCCAAATTCCACCAAACTATGCCAAACTTCTCATTTGCAGGATGCTGGAGTCAACGTGATCATGTATATTGGGAATGGGTCAGTGTGGATGTGTATGAATGCAAAACTTAAATCTATTGTATGTATATGTATATGCGTTTATAGTGTATGTGTGTATATAGGTGTATGTATATTTATTATGTCTTCTATATTAGATTGTGTTCTTTCTGTGTATACTTACATATATTAAATTATACATTTTCAATACAGAAAAATAATTATATACAATCACTATCGAATATTGGAGAAGGTGGGATTAGGCAAGTTTTACTTCTTCCTTCCCTTTTCATTGAATTAGATACATGATGTATGTGGTTATTAGTATGTGTGTGTAAACTCAAATATAGATGATCAATTTTGTCTGAATATATTTCTATAAAATATAAACATATTCATTTATATGATCAATGAGGGGTTTATGTATGGAAAGAGATACTTAGTTTGAAATGAGTTGGGCTTATTGACAGGTTTCTCATGGTTTCTTGTTTCTACTTCTATCATCCTCAGTGCATGACGAACTCATGAATCACATTTTGTTTTCCTTTTTGCATATAATCTTGTCCCCTTCTCTCTATCTCTGTGTTGCCACTTGTCTGTTATTCGGCCTCGACCCTGACGGTTCCTGTTGGATGTGTACGAACGTTGTGCCTCTGCATTCCCAGATCAGTTTAACCTCAAAATAAATGTGACACTGTGGAGAGAGCAATCTTCACTATCGGCTGAGGTACTTTCAGTCCACAAAAACCACGCCATGGAGACAAAATACATGGACGTGCGCTCTGAAAATATTATGTCAAGATGAGACATTGACCCTGGGGAGGAGTCTGTTTGGGGTGAAAAATCAATGCTTATGCATACAGTACGTCCACTTCCCCACGACTGGACTTCTGAAATGACCGAACAGAAACACGGAATGAGCTCAAATGGAGGTAAAACTTTCAAACATTTTGATCTCAGCTACCAAACTCTCCCCATGCGAGGGCTTTGGTCTGTGCTATTTTATTTTGTCACAACATCTTTTAAGATTTCTTTTTGCAATTTGCAATTACAATTTCTGTGTTGCATTTTGGGAGCTGGTCAGTAACGTGAAACAATTTAAACTGTAATGCTATCTATCTATCTATCTATCTATCTATCTATCTATCTATCTATCTATCTATCTATCTATCTATCTATCTATAATACTGTAAGTAATTTTTGGTGTTGTATCTCAATGTAAAAACCCACGACCATCACAACTAAATGATGATTGCATAAGTATAAATATAACAGATGATCATTTATACCCTGGGGGAGGGACAAATACAAACACTTGTTTTTCTATCTATGCGGAAGATGCTGTGGTTTCAGAATATCAGAAGGTTTTATCGAAGAAAAGGGGGAATGGTAAACCATCAGTAGAGAGACAGATCTCCTCTGGGAACAAGTGGTTAAACTTGGGTTTAGTCATTTATCTTTTATCGTGACGATTTGTTTTTATTTAACACGGCGTCGGAGAGGCAAGGACCCTATCACTGACACCGTGGAGAAAAAAAACACAGATAAGCGGGGCAGCATATTACAGCTCCATGTGTCAGCTGGAGAGGATTTTATAGCCTGTACTGTCTTGTTTAGAAAGGCAGATTAACTCTGAGTGGATTAGACATTATTCTGTCATCTCGCTGTCATGTCATGGCAGGGTACCAAGGTAAGTTGACGAAACACTCATGGACACTCGGGGAATATGTTGCTGGTTTACATAAATCTGCTGCATCACAATCGATCACTTCGTTCCATCCTCAACCTTCTTTTATGTGGATCGGGGCTCTCAAACAGATTTTACTTGGGGTTACTACAGCTCAATTTGATTTCAAGTGGACGGGACCAGTAAAAACCTTTTCATCAGGAAGGCCTGCTTACCCCAGAGGAGAAAATCATCAGTCATTTCTGTAATGATTGCTTCTTTGTTTTACAGTTAGAAAAAGAGATATGAGCATAAGGTTGTTGTTTTGTTTTTTTTATTCAATGCCATGTTTTGGGGGCAAATGCACTTGTGGGATGGGCAGTGGAAGTGCCAAGTGTTGTGGACAACAAACAAATTAAAGTTCCTCTCTCTGCTTGAAGCTCCCCTCCGCCTTCAACCTGACCCCCACCTCTAGACAGGCGTCTTCACCATCATGTTTTCTCATCCATGCAGCTTCCTTCTCATGGAGCTGAAATGAAAATTGTGATAGTTGGGTCATTGAGTTCATTTGCCTCTCAAAGGAGACCAATGAAGCAAACAGAAATTCCGACTGATTAAAATGCGATCACGTTGTCGTGGGACATTTTGTAACTCCTAGGCTGTTGGTGATCTTCAATTCCCTCCCCTTCCACAGAGGGCGAAGACTAAAGATCATTACATAAAGTCAAACCCAGTTTTATTGCACCTGAGCTGATAATTAGAGGCAGCACATGTGTCCCCTGAGGTTCAAACATTAGTCTCACCGACTGACGACGCAGACGATCACAGAGCTGTAAGTTTAAAAGTTATGTATCGTGACTGACACATTTCTTTGTTTGTGTTTTGCAATATTTAACCTGGGGTGTGTGGATCTGATACGAATTGAAAAAAATGTGTCTGTTGAAATGTCTTTTCTGCAGTTTGCGTGGTTTAATGTGTTATTTTTCTTTCAAGGTATGGTGAATGGCTCATCTTTAACAAAGTAAGTCTGCTTTTATTGTATGTATGTGTACTCATAACTCTTACCGTACTTTCCTTACTGAAACACCAGATCAGTTTCAAATGCAATATGAAGATTGACGCGATCATTCAGAGTCTACATTGGATTTGTGAACAAAGCCTTCTTCTGCGTACTGAATTTTATATATTTGGGGCAGTGTGGGAATAATTTGAAATGTACTTGAGCTGGTTTGGCACGTTGACATGTGAAAGACTTTGGGCTCTTGATAAGGAATACTCTCCACTGATGTTAACATAACTGATTAGGCCATGTAATGATTGTGCACTATGGATTGGAACCGTAGTCGAGGCGAAATTGCAGAAAAGTGATAAATGTGTGGGATCTATCAAGATTCACATGAAGAATAGAAACCATTTATTTACATTCTCTCAAAGATAAGCCGTTAACTTAAACCCCTTTACACAATCAGCACCTGATAAAATGTGCACACTTGCCCACTCTTATCCCAAGTAGAAGAGATATTTTAGGGTCTGCTTTCTCTTTACGAAGCTTTACAGAGGCGATAACATGTGTCTGCTCTGCTCTTACGTAAACCCCGAAACATGCGACTGTATTCTGGCACTATCCACATATTTAATATACAATTATACAGTAAATCAGATTTTTAAATGCAGTAATCAAAAACAGAGTTAAGTCCTCACCTGTTTTATTAGTATTTTCAATTAGGGCCAAGTTTATTGTTTTACTTGAAAATTCTCCAATTTGTCCCAAGTTTTGTAACTGAAATCAAATGATCTCTCTTTTTCTTCAAGGAAATACACATTTAATCCAAAAGAGGGCATAATCAACCCAGGGATGGTGATCATGGAGGGTAACTATCAAGCAACATTATTATAATTTTCCGAAATTGTGTATCTCAAGATTGTGCTGAGTTTCAGTCTGTTCCCAACCAGACGGGGTGGAAACTTCCAGCCCACGCCTGTGTGTCCTCAGACGTGAGGAAAAGGAGACCTACGGCTTCAATCTGCAGTTGGAGAAGCATAACCGAGGTCACGTGATCAGAAACGTGGAGTCGGGGGGAATAGCGCAGCGCAGCGGCCTCCAAGATGGAGACAGGCTTCTGGAAGTCAATAACGGCTATGTCGATGACGTTTCTCATTCTGAAGTGAGATGAGACTCCTTCGTCATGGGGCGAACGTAATCTGCCGTGACAAGACTCAAATTAACAGTTGTTCTCTAACACATTTAACAGGTGGCGAGGAAGATCAGAGTGAGTGGGAACCAGTTGTGTCTGTTAGTTCTGGAAGAGAAGGCGCACAAGCAGGCCGTGTCCCAAGGTCAGGACCTCCGAGGCGTGGCCGGGGCGTGGCGTGCGGGCTGCATGGCGCCCAGACTGTGCCACATCAGCAGGGATCCCGTCTCTGGCCTGGGCGTCAACTTTACAGCCCTGGAGGGGAGCAACTCCATCGGTAATCACCCGAGATTAGATGACTAAATGGGAGTCTGTCTGTCTGCCTGCCTGCCGGTGTCGTTCAGCTGCTTGAGTATCTCTGCCAGTAGGAGAGAAAGGTCGCTTCTCCGTGAACCTGGTGTCAGGAGGCGCAGCTGATAAGGCCGGGGTGCGCAAGGGCGACCGCCTGGTGTGGATGGATGGGGCCATGGTGTCTGATCTCACACACTCCGCACTCAGCAGAATGGTTTGTTCTTTCTGTGATTAACGTGACCAAAACATGTATCTCAATAAAAGTGAAGATGAATTCAGGGGCAGAGATGAAGCTACTTGTTGCCAACTTTCAAAACAATAAAGGTTGAATGGTGAGGGTTGTGCAGTGGTGAACACTCTCGAGTCTCAAGGTAACCAAGTCGTAACCAAGGACTTTTCTGCATGGACACATGAACATGCTGTCAACATCCTTCCGATAGGCAAATCTGGGAATTTTGTTCAGTTTGGTGACATTTCTCTGGAAGTCAATGACTCTCACTTTTTAAGATCATTCTGGGAATGCTGAAGGCATTCACATTACTGTTTTTCAAACCTTTATTATTCCTCTGGCTTCTTCTTTGATGCACTTCTCCTCCTACAATCTTTAACCATTTGAAACCATTCAAGTATCAAAACGTACAGCTTTTTTCAGGACAAACCCACTATGCCGTGCGCTTTTTTTTTACGTAATATCTTTTGAACTTTTAAGATAAGTTTTTTTAAGATAAGCATATTTCAGAGGTTGACCATAGGTGACTCTAAACACGACAAAGCAACACTGAAGATGAATGCATGAACACCAACCAAGACCTCTATATACGACGTGGCCTGCTTCTGAACTCTTCCCTACTTCTCATCCCCTGTTGTCTGACAGATGAAAAAATGTGGTGACATCACCATCCTTGTGATCGACAGTGAGGGTGAGAAGAAATACACGCAAAAGAAAATACCCATCCTGCCCTCGATGGCCGTCCCTCGCAACCTGCCCCACAGAGCCAGGACGCTCCACCTTGAGCGAGGGCCCGACGGCTTCGGGTTTCTGCTCCACCTGGAAATGATTGCGTCGGGACGCACATGTGAGACGACCGACCCGAAGGAAGAGATTCAGATTTGGTGCGTGGGCTGACGTCTGGTTCCACCCCGCTTGATTAGATCACGTCGTGCGAGGCGTGGACAGCGGCGGTCCGGCAGAGAAGGCGGGCATGAAGAACGGAGAGCTGCTGCTGGAGGTCAATGGAGAGTCGGCGGAGAAACTGCAGCACCAGGAGGTTGTGGACCGAGTGAGAACGAGCCGGAAACAGATGTCCCTCACCGCCATCACCTACCGGGGACTGGACTTTTACTCCAAGGTGGGAATCGCTTCCTGAAACAGAGATATCGAAAATCACGCCCAGATTTGAGCATCGTTCCCTCGGTTTTTCTCTCTCTGCAGCTCGGCCTATCTCCACTTCTTTTCTGCGAGGACGCACCCGAGGATGAGAAGGAGATCAGAGTAAAAGTCTCGAAAGAGATGGAGACAGATGGTCTGCGCAATGCTCGACTCTGTTCTCTGCGAAAAGGCCCCACGGGGTTTGGTTTTGACCTGGGCTCCTCCCCCGGGGGTTCCGGGACTTTCATCAGGAAGGTATGGGGTGAAAAGATGACCCGCTGATACGAAACGGAAAAAGAAAAATTGGGAGACTTTTTAATTTTTTGTAAGCTTTGAAACTTTCTCCGTGTCCTGCAGGTAGTTTCAGGAGGTTCTGCTGAGACAGCCGGACTCGCCGAGGGGGACGTGGTGATCGAGGTCAATGGGCAAAATGTGGAGAGGAAACGCCTGGAGGACGCGCTGGTGCTCATGAAGGAAGGAGGAGCTTTTCTCTCGTTACTTGTCGTGAATGAGATGAATTACAGGAATAAAAGAAGTGACAGTCCCAGCAGGAACATCCCGGAGAAAGAGGTGAAAAATCAGTGACTCTCTATGTCTTACAGTAAGACGTCACGAAGCACAATCTTTACACGTTTCCTTTTCTGTCCCTGCAGGACGACGAGCTGACGATCCTATGAAGCGCTCCATTTTAAATAAATGTTGCGGTACAATTACAAAAGTATTCATGTTCACCACGTTGTACCGAATCAATTTAAGCCTGTTGTGTAACTGAAGTACAGCACCAGTGACAGAAAATGCATATTTCTGCATTCTTGTAATCCACTTAGATAAGTGAGCAGATTGTCATGGGAAGGTTCAGGCCTTTTTTTTTTTTTATGGCACCAAATTGTACAACGTGCATTAGTGTGCAGAACTTTATCTATAGATTATCAGCTGTGAATTGATAGCAGCAGGGTGTATCCGGGATTTTCAGACAGGGTTCAAATGATATAGAAATACAGTGAATAGCTTAATAATTCTGTGGCGTGTTCGTTTTGGGGACAATTTCAATTTGTTTTTGTTTAGTTTTTTTGTTACATGTTGGACGTCAAGAAAAATGTACAGAACAATATTCTGCAAAGTTTGTGAATCTGTATGGGATTCACTAGTACAGTATAGTCACGATATGCTGCCTGTCAATCAACTGGTCTACAATACTGAAAAAGTTCACTTTTGCTGAAATTTTTCTGATGAGACTCCCAATTATTTTTTACATAATTTCCTATGGAAATGTACTTCACATCAGACTTTATTTGACATACCACACAGTTTTGGGTTTTTTTCAAAAGTAACGTTGTTGTTTAATTTCCTTTTATTTTTAATTGTTCATGACTGTCATTGTGTCACGTTTATGATCAGTTGATCATCCAACTGTAGAACAAATGATCCTGTGGAAAATAAACTCATCAACAGACTGTTGATTAAAAACATCTTCATCTCCAGTCTTCATATCTCCTCTGGCTCCCCTCAGGGCTGCGGGACACATTAGATGACCCACATTTGCTTGAAAAAAATATTTTTTTTTTAATTCAACTTTTTGATCCAATTCTTGATTATGAATAAATAACCAAAAGAAAAAGGGCCATTTAAGGGTCCCACAATAGCAGGGATTATGCTTTAAGCTTTCAGTTTCTGGCTCTAAAAGGCCACAGCCAAGGTTGTTTTGTATTGTAAGATCACCTCAAATCATTTTGAAACTAATATATTCGTTCTTTCATTTCCTGTCCGAGCCAATCCCAGCTGACTGCACCCGAGAGCTACAGTATGTTTCAGCCTGTATTTCGTCACTTTTGCATGAGTAAAAAAAGTTGCATCCAACTTTTGCTTTCACTTTGTTCACTTATTTATTTATTTATTGCACAAGTCTACTCATCGCGAGCATATTTTTCTTTTTAGTGTCTGAAACAGTATGTGCTGAAGTTGATGACTTGACTAGTAAAAAACACAAATGGCCAGTCTATCAAAGGGCTGAGCTGAAGATAGGGGTGTGAAATGCAATTTTTTATTTGGGGGAAAAAAAAAAGAAAAACAGGATTTATCAACTGGAACTCCTTTGAATGGAACCATCAACCTGTTAACATGCCAACACATTTCCCATTTTTGCAGTTTTAGGGATGTGTTGATATGATGATGTACTACAGGTGTTTGAAATGCAAACACATGTCAAATATTTTGTCTCTAAAACTGCATCTACCGTATCTTGTATCTCTCACTTATGTCTGGAACAAGTTGTGAAATTTCAGAGCAGCCCTATCAAATTAAAAACCTATAGATACGGGAAAGAACAACATGTAGTGTCTGCTCCTCCTGACTGTCACAGTATGAGATCTTACTTGGATTCCATCTCACACAGTCGCTCACACATATATGCCCTAATTGAAATACCTTGAACAAATGCAGCTTTTTTTCAATTACAAGCGATACAAGTGATTCAGCAGGCAACGTTGAGATGACACTGCCATCTACTGGTCAAATATCGAGAAAACATAGAGGAACAGAGTAAATGAAATCGATTTAACTCCAGTTGATTTCATTTAATGCACGTCGTGGACACGTGTACTGCAAGGCTTAGACTGCTTTCAAACAAAAATGATTGTATCTGCATAAATGTTAATACTGATTCATCCTTCCATCTTTTGTACCATTTGGAGATTATCCCACCTCACTATGGAGGAGCACAGGTCACCTGTGTACTCCAGGGTAAACACATAAATACAGTCATACACACTCATTCCACGCAAAAGTAGTAATACATTACCCTGAAAAATAATCACATTGACTATATTGCATGTGTTTCCATACAGTATAAACTATGAACTGCAATGTTTTTTCCCCCCTGACGGTCTGCAGTGAGCACAGATCTGTACGACTGCAACACCTGACATTTAGTGTAAAACTCTCTGTCCAGCGTGATATTTCCCAGATCATGTACCCTATATAGCTGCCAAGTTGAATATGTGCAAGAGGTGTTACCATCCAACAAATGTATGATCTCAGTAAGCTGACAGGAGTAAATTATTCTAACTGATAATTCTCTCTGCCTTGTGTCTAATGCAAGCATTATCAGACGAAATCTCCTGGTATGTAAACACGCAGGAAACTGTATTAAATATATTATTTAAAGAGGTTGTGAATAAATCTTGGCACAAAGTGTTTTTTTTAAATATGATTTCTGTCTCTAGTTTCGCTCACCTCCTTTCAAATCCGCTGCTTCCCTTCCGTGAACCCCTAGACCCCTGAGCAGTGTTACATGTGAAGGCCGACTAACACGTAACTGATCCCACATCAGTGCCATAACTCCGTGCAAGCTGGCAGGGATTGTATTTGTCACGTATATCAAGCATGTCCCACACACTCTAATGAGTAATCCACAATGTTAATTTCCACTAAGACTTGGTCGATGACACATTTGCTGCATCGCTCTCCCGAGACTCCAATTCAGAAAATCCTAATTGTGTCCTTGTCCAATCAGAATCCGCTTCCACCAGTGGGAACAGAGTGACCTGCCCATGGGACAATAGGCAGGAAGTGCTCTGGAAAACTTTTCTCACTATCTCTCTCTGTCTCTCGCTCTTCCTTTGCAAGTAAATGATGCACAAACTCTGAGTTTGCAAGCGTTCTGCAGTCATGATCTGAAAAGTGTGCTGACCTGGTGTGTGTGTGTGTGTGTGTGCTTCATGTCTCCTTTTTGTTTCGCTGTGGGGAAATAGCCGAGCTTTCTGTGCCCAGATGCCATTCAGACTGAGAAGTGTTAGAAGTGTGCTCCAGGAAAGTGATCCACTTATTTATAGACCCTTAATTAGACTGGCTCTCTGGAGCTTTTACTGGGCTAATGATTAAATTTTCCCCCCTTCTTTCTGTGTCTGCCTTTCGTAACCCCCCCCCTCCCTCTTGAGCAACCTTCTATCGGTCCTCAAGCCCTCAGCGGCCCCTTCCATCACCACACCCTGCACTCAACTTCTGATGCAGTCCATGGGCAGCACACTCTTGCCCCACATTGCCACCGGAGCTCCACCACAGGATTTATTAAGAGCTCTGGCCTCACTGTGGATTAAACATCAGCTGAGCGGTGAGTTTGTCCTGTCTTTACGATTTATTGCATTGAGCAAACAATGGAGTTGTTTCACACTTTGTAACGTCTCTGAAATTGATTCTGGGTCCATTTACGATTCACACAGTGTTGGGTTTCTCACTGTGCCCTTTGCGTTGGAGTTACTCAACAGGTCTGGGTTGTTTTGGTAGATGGGATTGCGCAATCCAAGCAGAGTGTGAGTGTGTGTGTGTGTGTGTGTGTGTGTGTGTGTGTGTGTGTGTGTGTGTGTGTGTGTGTGTGTGTGTGTGTGTGTGTGTGTGTGTGTGTGTGTGTGTGTGTGTGTGTGTGTGTGTGTGTGTGTGTGTCTGTGTGTGTGTGTGCTACTACGTCTCAGACAAGCAGAAGTGCTGTTATGAAACAGTTCAGGAGGATGTGAACCACACACCGAAACCTTCTTAATAACCGAAGGAACACTTCATGTAATAATGCACATGTTTTTGTCAGAAGTGGGGAGGATGTTGTTTTGGAGGCTCTCAGTATGTGCTGACACACTTTTGTTAAACGAATCGTAGGGTGCAATACATAGTTGTGTGTGTCCTTGATGTTTAAAAGCTGTGTTGTGAAGATTTTTGTTTACACTTTGCATAAAAAGTCTGTAGCACCTTTCCAAACATCCTTCTATTTTCTTCAACATGACACTTGACCATACTGAAATGCGCTAACGACCTCGTAAAGTTATTTAGAACCAGATCAAAACAAACTCGAAGCCACTTGTTGGATTCGCAGCTACTTTTTGGTTCTTTGGGCAGGAAGATCAGAAATGTCCCTGCCCCGCAAATGACGGATCGACACAATCCAACCCCCACCCCCCCAAAAAAACCTCCTGCACGTTGAAAGTGATATCATGTCCTACTCTAACACTGGCGCAGCTTCTGTAGCCTCAACACCAAGTGAGTGAAAGTACATGGAAACAGGAGCCAGAGGCCCAGACCTCAGGAACAGGATAGAGGGATTAAGCCGCGCGTGTGTGTGTGTGTGTGTGTGTGTGTGTGTGTGTGTGTGTGTGTGTGTGTGTGTGTGTGTGTGTGTGTGTGTGTGTGTGTGTGTGTGTGCGTGCGTGTGTGTACGTGTGTGAACTGACAATTCCACCAGATGGTGCGTTACATACCTCAGTGTCAGAGTCCCCATCTCGCTGCTCCCTGGCAGATTCCTGAGGCTCTGTAGTGATACACTGCACATGTGCGGTGAAGGTGCGCTGATGATCCTCTCAGTCAACGCAGAGAAAGAAACAAAGAGCCGGAGCTCATATCTGACATCTCTGAGGACGTGACGTTTGTCCCGGTTTGTCATTCCTCTGATTACCAGGGGAACAAGGTGCATTCACAGAAAGATAAACAAGCTTTGCATGTGCACACTGATGCTAATTAAAGTACTCATTAGGTCATGCACAGGCCTGATTGGGTTACCAGTAATCTGCAAGATGCAGGAGAAGGCAAACACCGGCTGGTCAGCGAGTGTGTGCGAGTGTGAACCAAGTGTTTGGGAGGGCTTTTGCACGTGGGAGTTTCAGTTCTGGATTTGAGAATCCGTTTTTTTTTTTTTTTTTCCCTTTTGTACCAGAAGAAGTCATCGCCAGTGGACGACATGGCAGAGTGCGGGGCCCAAGGTGAAGTGACACAGAGACGTCCAAGTGTCAAAGAAGCGCCGGATGGAGAGCTGACAGGTAACCCGTTTGCATGCAGTAAAACTGAATTTCAACAAAACAAAAGGAGAAAAGAAAATACTCTTGAATCCTCATGTGTTCATTTGTGTGTGCTCTCCACGTGTGTTTCTCCATGAAAACACTCAGAGTGTCCCACGGAGGAAAGGCAGCAGAAGGACAGGGACGAGCACGAGGCCCTGGTGTTGTGGAAGAAGCCCGTCCAGACACTCTACTACTTCACTCTGGAGCTGCTCGTCACCCTGAACTCATGGATAAGCAGGTGAGGATACAAGGCAGACTTGATACAGCAACTTTCTGCACTTAAAAAAACACAAAAAAAAACTGTTGTCCACCTCTGTGTGAAGATGTATGTGAAATCATCAGTACAACCGTACAGAACACAAGCTGCTGATGTTCTTTGAATGTACTGAAAGTCAATTGACAATATGACTTTGAATTTTTAAAATAAAGAGTACGTTTCACTTTGACTGACTTAAACTGAGGCTTTTTTAAAGATTTCCATTCATCCAGCTGCTTTATATATAGCTGTTTTTGGTCAACAGGAGTGAATTCCTGAATGTATTCCGGTAAAACGGAGTTATTGTATTAAAGCAGTTCAGGTGACAACGTTGACAAGGGTGCAAATAACAAGAATAACAACCAGCATACAGGTTACTAAAAAAACTACATAACCAAGAATGAACTGTCCGAACCATGGCTCACATGAGCTGAGGTCAAGTATTGTGTAAACAAAATAGAAAGAAACGAAGATTAAATAGATATTGGACCTTCAAGTTTGTTTGTTTTTTATTCTGTTAGTTAAAAGTTCAGAAGCAGTAAGATTTGTAGATCATTAATTTTTTCAGCCTTTTTGTGTTCAGCACTGTGGATCAACCAGCTCATGAATTAAATTGTATAAACCTGAAAAGGGTAATTAAATGAATCCAGCAGTTTATAATGTGCAAATGCAACCGTGCACTTGGTAATATTGCCATGAACATAACAGGAGGTCAAACAGGTAAAGCCACTTATTTTTCCATTGATCCCGTCATAGAGGAGACCAGAGCAGAGCAGCTGGCCTTTTGATTTATGACGTTATGACGTGTCCATCTCAGGAAATTACACTATATGATGGTTGTGAAAGAAAAATTCACACATGATTAGAACCAAATCAACATGACATTCACCTTTTTGGGGGGGCAAATTCCCCATGTCTTTTTACACACCTTGTAATCTCCGCTGACACCGAGAGCCCAGAAGAAGGTCAGGGTGTTCTCTTCAGGGGGGGGGGGGGCTCTGTGGTTGAGCGTGTCAGGACAACGTGTTTATTTTCTAAACTACAAGAGGATGTGGTGAGCCGCAAGCGCCACGAGCAGCGTTCTGACGGAGAGAAGCTGCTCTTCACCGACGCTCAAAACACATGGCGCTGCTGCTGCAGGGCCTGACATGCGAACACATCGTGGCTTTGTCCACCAGCGTTCAGAGAATTCTATCCTGAATGAATTAGAAGTGGTTTATAATGTACAGCATGTGTGCAGGGAGGCCCTCGGGGGCAACGTACTATCCAGTATTGTGGCCCAACACTTGTTTTTCTTCTAATGTAAATGGATTTTGAAACAGTGAGCAGATCAGGGGGTTGGAGGGAAGAAAGGGGGGGGGGGGGGGGGGGGGGGGGTGTTAAGGACTGTTATTTTGTGAGAAATTATTCCGGGCAATTTAATGCTAATCTCACACTTATAAACCAGAGGCTCAACAGAAGTGTGACACTGTTGCTGCCCTAGATGAGCAAATTACTTATAATTTGTGAGTCAGAAGGACCATTTTCTCATAAAGCGGTAAAGGATATTACTGTTCCTCCATAAAGGAGCACTTTTCAGTCACTCATCTGGATTAGGTGTGCTGCTCATTGGGACATTCAAGCAAATGGCTCTTCAAGACCACCAGTAAGAAACATGGATATTAAATAATCTATTTGCTCCTCAAACTGTTCGATGTTTTATTTAATTATCTTATTTTTGTAATGCATGAAAAAAAGGTTTGTATATATATATCAAAGGTCATCAAAGGTTTAATTCTTATTAAATAAAGCATGACTGAACACAATTTAATAATTGCGTTTAGTCATGCTTTATGTACTTATTTTATTCTTTAAATTAGTGAATTAATGACAAATTACATGAGCTAATTTAAATGTATTGGATCTATTTGAGTGAAAAAGCCATTTTCAATGTGCCATTTTCAACGCCACCGCAGAGGTCCCGCGGGAGTTGCACTTTCCTGCACTCAAACAAAACTCCTCGTAACATCTCTGCTTACGAGAAGCGCATTTGTGAACTCCTAAAAAAACCAGAACAAACAAACAAATATGCTGAGATAAACTATAAAGGACCAAAAAGCTCTGATGGAGGTAAGGAAACGTTTATCTCAGGATGGGAATTTGTCGTATTTCCCCAAAAAAAGCAAACTGTTTTGCTTTCGTTGAAGCTAACAGCTAGCATGGGAGACGTGAAGACGGCACATGTTTTCATGTACAAGAATAACAACGTGCCAGTAATCGGTTATTGTTATTTCGTAAAGTAGTGCTTATGTCCGGCAGTTGCTGTTGAATTCAATTAACTTTATGAGTTTGCACTTTAGTGGGTGATAAATACTATAAATCAGGGGTGTTGCAGTCATTTTAGTTCAAAGGCCAAATGCTGCCCCCACCTTGGTCTTCTGTGACTCAGGTCACTAAATGAAAGCTATTAATTTATAAATGACCACAGCCTCCAAATGTTTTTCCTTTGTTTTACAGAAAACAAAGTGGGAATGCATGAAAAGTCTATTAAAAAGAACTGAAAAAAACAACTAAACAACAACACAATAATCATGCCATTTTTAACAAAATCGCCACCTGTTGCATGGAGTTGTAGGTATTTTCTACATATACTTAAATTTTTTGCATTGTCTATCATCACCAGTGTGTCTCTTCAGGTTAAAATCTGCTACTTTGCAAGTAATGTTTAATTTTTGTGACTACTACTTAAAAACAAAACCCCCCAAAAAACAATTTAGTTCAGGGGCCACATTTGTCCAATTTCATCTTGAGTGGGTAAAATAGAAATAGTAGTAAAGTAGTCATAATAATAACATAATAACATAATGTCATAATAACCTTTAGATTGAATTTTTTCTTTGCTGTGGCACAGAGTACTGGCAATGAAAATATCTATATTATCACAAAACCAAACAATTACTTGAGAAAATATCTACAGTCTTAACAATAAGGCTCATTTTAATAATATCTTCTGGTGCAAAATACAGTAACATTTCAGAACACTTGTCCTATTGTTGTTGCATTGTGTATATTTTTACAAACTCAGAGAGCGTGACAGAGAGAGAGAGAGAGAGAAATTTGCTTAAAAAAAAAGAAATCTTTTTTTTTTGGGAGGGGACATTTTTCAAAATGGTTTGGCCGGATTGGAACCTCTTGTGGATCAATTTTAGCCTTACATTTGACACCCTTGCAATTAAAGCAATAACACAATGAGCAGTACTTTTATTTTAGAATTTTAGTTCAGTTTTCAGTGTCATTTTTAAACTTTGTAAGCGAGTTAGTTTTGACCTATGGGCTGTGTTTCTGTCATAGAAAGACCCCTTTTTCATCAAAATTAATAATAAAACGTATTGGTGGTAATCATAATGATCCGAAATCCATACAGAATGTCGTGAAAATATGTAACCTCAGTATGACGTAAAATAGGTAATCTTACAGTCACACTGCACACCAATATCAGGTTATTCTGATCGCCTTATCTTTGACTGATGAAGTATTTACGTCACAGTCTACAGCACTTCCAAGAAACATTCCCTTGTTATGATGCTGCTTCCACCATGCCTTTATACTAATGCTGTCTTTCCCACGGTCGCCTGCGATCAGAGGTAACACTTGTTGTACAGTCTCGCTCACGTCAGCTGCAGAAGCTTTTTCTCTCATGTGTGACGACGGCATCCCCCCCCCGGAGGCTGTTTTTTATTTTTATTTTTTTCACATGGATCATCATCATCTTACTGTTTCATAATCACGAAGCAGTTAAACACTCACTCACACTTCCAGAAGTCTTCACAACAAGGTTTTTCCACACAAAAACAAATAGCCATTTATTTTTTTTTAAACTGTTTTGCTTTACTTGTTTTACTGTTTTATAGCATATTGTTTTGGTTTCGGGACGAGAGCACCCACTGGTGGCAAAACGGCATGATTTTCAGCGTTTTTGACGTTTCTGTGTAAAATGGACGTCGTTTTCAGAACATTGCCGTGTGAACGTGGAACTTTTTTGAAACAGAAACACAAAAACGATGCATTTTCAGTTGTCACCTTAATAATATATGCATATATATATATATATATATATATATATATAAGTCAGTGAAAAGTCCGGCGTGCACGTTTTTACAAACTCACCTTTACACTCACAAACACATTATTTCATAATTTAGGTAGCTGGTTTTCCAAACGCACGACAAGCTAAACAAAATCAATTAAAACCTTTTATTTCTACTGAAATACGGACTATTTTTCTTATTTTAACCTGGCTGGTTTCCACCTGTCCGGCTGTAAGTTTGACTCCGTTTCGCCGTCAGGTTCCCTTGCATGAAATTCCACTTTCGTTCCCACGCCTTTAGCAGGAGTTTGAGGTGGTCCACCACATTCTCCAATGGCACGGAGCCGAATTCATGGGCATAGCTGCTGCACTGGGTCGCGTTGAACTGCGCAGGTGTTCCCTGGTTGAGCGTCCGGGGCGCCGCATCACGCCAACATCTGCTTCACTTATTGCCTACCAATCAGCGACGACCAGTGAGGACTTGTTTTCCAGAAGATCTCCTTTTTTTTTTTCCCCCCCTTCCCGACACGCTCTCAACCCACGCTTTCCCGTAATGTCTTGCGTTCTGACTTTCTCCTCCCCGTTCGCATGTCGCCTCTCACCTCGGCCCACTTGGCCCGTACAATTCATTCGCTATCTCCCTGTCCTCCATCACCCAGGCTCTGGCGGCAGCGACAGACTGCGCTCGGCCTGCTGATCCTGCTGATCTTCTTCGTCACTGCCTACCGTGTGGAGGGAGCGCACCAGAAGGTGACCGCATACTTTACATCTGTTTGCGATTGTGCCGTAATGCTGTGCGAGAGGTCAGTGAACGTACGGGGTTGCCGCTCGCTTTCCACGCAATGAGATCTCGTGGCAGCGCACGCCTGATCAGATCTGTTTTTAGTAGACAGAGTACACACACACACACACACACACACACACCTCACATTTGCTTGATTACTGTAAACGCTTTTATCCGTTGGGGATTGTATTGGAGTCATGCAGTTGAATCACAAGAGGCTGTGCTCTATAAATGACTGCCCCCCCCCCCCCCCCCCCTTCTTCTTCTTCTTCTTCTTCCTGTAGTAGTCTGAAGCCCTCTGCTGTCATAAAACCGTTTTTTTCCCCCTCCCCTGCATTTATATGTCAAGTTGTGTAATCATTTCTCAGCAACTCCACGTAACAATCTCCAATAGCTGGCACTCCACTTCCCAGCAGTCTGCCAGCGAGGAGAGGTGGAGAGTACATGCTGTTTTTGTTTTGCTGGGTTTCCTGGGAAGTAGAGTTTTAGGTCAGAGGCCCCCCTTCCTCCTCCTCCTCCTCCTCTTCCTCCTCCTTCACTCCTCTGCCTCCTTTACCCCTCAGTCCCCTCCCTGCTTCCCGTAATCTACACACTCCATATTTCCTCCCGAAAAACAACCTGCTTTTGTCACCACAAGTGTGAATGAGGCGATAAGATGGAGGGATGAGCAGGGGGACAGTGAGGAGGGGAGATCTCTCGCTCGCTCTCTCTCTCTCTGCAAGTTGTGTAAGAGTTTGGCTGCCACCAAAAAGAATAATGGTGCCGTTCTTCTTGTCAGCGTGCTGAACACTCCTTCCCTACGGCTCTTGTCCTCCACAACTCAACAACAACTTCTGTCTCTACAGACTCCTCTCTTCCTCTTCCTCCGCCACTCACTTGCCCTCTCCCACCCTTTTTAAAGTGCCCTCTTGTTGTTGCACACTTTCACTCTCGTACCTTCTCTCACTCTGCCTCCGTCTCTCCCTCCCCTCAGAGCGCTCCCCCCCCCTCCTCCCTCCCTGCCTCACCCCCCCCCCCCCCCTCCCTCCCTGCCTCACCCCCCCCCCCCCCTTGTTTTGCTCACACTCTATGCATGTGTCTCTGCCATGTGGTTGACCGTCCCTCTCTCTGGCCCCTGCAGTATGTGCGCTACATGGAGACGAAGACGCTGTGGTGCGCCTACTGGGTCGGCCTGGGCATCCTCTCCTCCGTGGGCCTCGGCACCGGCCTGCACACCTTCCTCCTCTACCTGGTAAGACGGCGCGAGTCCCCGACGGCCACGCTCCCACGCCGCCAGCCAGCCGCCAGCCAGAAGCACATTTTTATGACTGGGCTTCCAACTCGCAGCACAGCAGTGGATGATGGTGGTGGCGGAGTGACGCAGGTCTTAAAAAGGGGGGGGGCTGTGTTGATGTTGTTGTTAAGTTGTTGCCAGGGGGGGGGGGGGGGGGGGGGTGTGACAAGATAGTTACTGAAAGCTGTTTTTTTTTTTTTTTTTTTTAATAGGTATTTGCAGCAGTTGCATATGCGAGCGTGTCAGTACGGGTTTGCGTGCGCGTGCATTTCGGAGCGGGGCGGAGATGAATAGACTCGGTGGAAGCCGCACTGTTTTGACAGGCAGTCCAGGAACAATCGCACTCGCTGACCCCTCTGACTGAGTGCACATGAGGATAAAAACACCCCCCCCCCCCCTCTCCTTCTCTCTCTCTCTCTCTGAACTCTTTCTCCTTCTTGCTCCCCACTGTGTTGCTCACTCTCACTTTATCTCCTTTTTAAAAAAAATATGTCTCCTCTTCTCTCTTTGCTTGTTTGTGTGTGGGGACGTAGTCCCGATCAGACCAGGGTCCCAAAACATCTGCTTGTCTTCACTGCTCAGAGTCCATCTGTCAACAGGGGAGTCCACTGTCACACTTGTTTGCCCTCGCCCAGTGGAGCTGAACTAGAAACCTTCCTTGAAGTGTGTGTCCTCCATTCCACTAGGTTTTTTTTTTTGTTTTTTTTAATTCTAAAAGCCAAACTTGAGCCCTCCAAAATGTAATTCGAGAGTTTTTTTTCTTTTTTTTTTCCTGGCTTAGTGGCGCAGATCTTATTTATTTAGATTTATTTATTTTTTTTTCTGGAAGGATGTCACCATCTAGTGAGCGTGGCTGCTACTGCAGGTTTCGGTGTCATTGAGTTCACGACAGAACTTGGTGCTCTTTCGCTGGAGCTGCTGTCGTGCATTTTTTTTTTTTTTTTTTTTTTTTACAGAGTTGGACTGATAATGGCCCGTGAAGGTCGATCCCGGTGCCGATAGTTTGGGGGTTTTAATCTATCCCTCGCCCATTTCTGCATTTTCAATGAAGATTTTTCTGATAAGGATGTTTAATTTCATCACATGGCTTCACCAAGATCACATGTGAGTGGATTGGAAATGCTTCTTTGGCTTCAGGTTAATGAGTTTAAATGACATAACAATGCTTCTTGAACAGTTGAATTGTTTTATTTGACTATGAGATGAACGAGTGACTCAAAAGTTGCTCTCAAGAGTGAATTTCTCTCTGTGTGTTTGCCCTTTGATGGACTGGTGACCCGTCCAGGATGCCCTCTGCCTTCACCACATGGGTCAGCTGGGACCCAGTCCAACCAACCCCACTAAAATAAGTTGGATGAAGTGGTCGGCTTTTTGGCAGCCGTGCAATTAAGCGCGTAGCCTCGTGTTGACCCGAGTTGTTATTCTAACCTTGTTTATGTAAGATCTCATATTGGCTTCCTTTATTCAACAGAGAGGCACAAGCCAGGAGCACAGAAACACTGCAGCTCCTCTCCTGATCAAATCCACATTCTTCAGTGCTTCTCGTTCAGTTTCTGTGTCCTGATAACACGTTTCTCTTTTCTGTCGGCGAAAGATGCGTCGTTCTATTTTTAGGATCTGGGACTCTGCGAGCGATTGTAACCGGAACAAACGGTCGAGACACTTTTCTTCCCCGTCCGTCAGACTTTGCAGTGACGGTGAACAAGGTAATTGTTGGGAGTGAGTGTGTTTACAGAGAAACACCGACACAAAATGCTCTTCAGCTGGTTTACTCGGTGCGCCCGCCGTAGACTTGCACCTCCTCACGGGAGGAGGCGTTGTGTAATATGTCATTGAGTTCAGGCACTGAGCTGCATGATGAGAAACTGACCTGAGAGCAGATCTCAGGCAGCGAGTATCATTGATTAGCATTGATTTCTTGACCTGGAGAACAGGAGCTTTGTGAATCCATTCCAGATTTCTTACATTTTTACACGCGGGACACGCAGTCACATGTTCACAACTGTTAGCAATTTAGAGTCACCGCGTGACTTAACAAGCATGTGTGTGGACTGTGAGAGAAAAGCTCCACTGAGGCGCAGAGAGAACATGCAAACTGAAAACTGGAAGTCAGACAACTGTTGAGGGGAATCCACAGTTGCAGCGAAAAAGAAAGTTCATTATGTCATAAACCGGGGATGTCGATAGATGTGAAACAGAACCATAATCGGCCTCGAATTTACACTTTATTGTTTTTATTTGTTGTGGCGCAGAGTTTACGTGATGAAAATGTCCATAATTTTTGCAAAAACCAAATGATTACTGTGTGAAATTGCAACAATCTCAACATAAAGTTAATTTTGATGATTCTGGTGCTAATTACGGTGAAATGTTCCAAAACAAACCCCAAAACTTCTCCTATTGCATTTTTCATGCTTTTACAAACTTGACTACGTGACTTTCAAGCTAATGCGAGTTTGCTATCTTTCATGGCAGCATCACTGATATATCAACTCAGGTCTCAGTTTTGTGTTTTCTCCACTATTCTTAAGACATTTTCTAAACAAAAATATGTGTTTTCTTTGAAGTTTTTACAATTTTGGCCCAATTAGAGCCTCTTGTGGATCAATTTTTGCCCACAGGCCTTATATTTTACACCCCTGCTCTGAGCCATAACAATTTTCTATATTGATTTACATAAGACGGGGTTTTTTTCCTCACTTTATTTCAAATTCTAATCGTTATGAAAGCATGGAAAGTTGTGCTTAGTGGGCTCTGGGAAATCAAAAATAATACTGTATATTAGAATTGCTATGATTGGGAAGATGTGATTGATAAATGTAAAGCTTGTTTTGCTGTGAACATTGTTTCGTAATAACCTCGTTCATTCTTCGTCAAGGCCAGTAGAGGGTGCCAGTGATCTTCAGACGTCAAGTAACAGTACAGTGCCTGAAATGGGTTATTGGGTCAATATGTTGAGATCAGCTATTAACATTTTGCACATACAAAGTTGTCTGTTCTCTGGAAAACAGAGGAGTGGCAGATGTGTGGATTTACGTTTTGAAATTGTGCTTCATGTGCTGGCTTTCTGCAAGGTGCAGAACGTGAAACTTTCCCAGCTGTTCCGTTTCTGATTTAAATTTCAGTTTTTGAAGAGATTTTTTTTTTCTTCCCTCAATCAGTTATAGAAAACACGAGTTCCTGATACCGACATTGAGAATCTTGCACAAGGTGCTTTGTAAGACCTGAACCTCCTACGTCAGTGTTTTTCAACCACTGTGCCGCGGCACACTGGTGTACCACGAGATCTAGTCAGGTGTGCCATGGGAAATGATCCAATTTCACATTTTTTTCTAAAAAAACATTTGCTCTCACAGCGACAGTGTGTTGCAGAGTAATCATGTATAAATACTCTTCGCCACTAGGTGGCAGCACAGAACTTTGCCGTTGAAATCAAAACTGAAAGACGTCAGTGGGGTTAATGTCCACCTCCTGCTCCCATCTTGTATCAAAGTGCTGTGTCAGTGACGGTGATGGAGAAGTTTTTGAAAAGGAAGAATGCTAACCAGGATCTCAGCTCTGTGTTCATCCAAACAGGCCCAGGTATCACACTGAGTGAGTAAAAATTAAAAAAAAGGAAATTGGGAAATACTTTTTTTCTGTATTTATTTGATTCCTGTTGATAAAGTATTGATGAGAATGACTTTATATTGTTAATATAGTGGTATAGTGGTGGTGTGCCTCGAGTTTTTTTCCAAAGAAAAAAAGTGTGACTTGGCTCAAAAAAAGGTTGAAAGACACTGTCCTACATCACAAGTGTCACACTTCGTCAGTACCGCGGGGCCACCAGCAGAGGGGGCCGTTGAGCCGGCGGCGGGCAGAACGTCCTGGCGGATGAATGTGGAGCAGAAGTGGCAGCTCTCCTGTTCCCTGACATGAGCAATTGGTGCCCTGCGTCTCCTCTCTGTGTCCGCATCCTGCTGGGACGGCGGGAGATCATTGTACATGGTTCAGGGCTGGTTAATGGAGAAAGATAAAACGCTTGCAGCTCAGGCGTAGAAAAGGAAGAAGAAGAAGGGGAGGGGAAAAAAAAAAAAAAAAGGCCCACTTGGCACATCATCAAGTGTATTTTATCCAGCTGCTCCGAGAGAGGAGGTAGTGGGCGGGCGCTTACAATACACACCATGAAAACAATGAAATCACGCAGGAACAGGAGAGGGATCTCATTTCGCCAGGGTCCCGCAGAGGCGAGGATTAGCGCTCGCGTTCCCCGAGTCCTGCACCTGTGCGTCTATCTGCTGTAATGACTGTCAAGATCACAAGCACGAGTGGGATCGGACATCATTCACACTTTTTTTTTTTTTTGTTTCTCTCTCTCTGGAGCCCTCGTTGTGGAGCGACAACTGGTGTCACTGCTCTCATAAATCCTCTTTTAACTGACAAAAAAAAAAAAAAAAAAAAGGGTGAGCAGTTGAGTGTGACTCTTGACTGCTCGGGAATGCTGTAAATATTTTAGAAGAGAGCTCATCTGAGTCACCCACCGTTAAATTACTCTCAGTAAATGGCTGTTGCCATTAAGTCATTATGGGCAGCATGAAAATTGTTGTGCCCGCCGTCAAAATCAACAGAAACAAAGAATTAAAGTCATTATAATTGCAGCGGCGCACGTTGCTGTTTACATAATAGAGGATCTGTTTTTTTTCCCCTCTCTCCCTCCTTTGCTTGGATTAGTTTTTGAGTAAGAGGTGTACATGATATCCTCACGTTAGCATAAATGTCAGCCGTCGCTGGAAAAAGAACAAAAAACATCTTAGCTTGTTTGCATATGATTTATGATTTCGAGCGCCATGTTTTCCACCAGAAGTTTTTTGCTAAATTACACATTCCACGAGATGGTTTTTGTTGAATGCGCAGAGCAAGCTCTCATTAGTTTTCGGTTGTATGTTATTACTAGTGGAACAGCTTTATTTTGATCATTGAATCCCGTCAAGACACCGAGAACCTCAAAGTTGTTTCGTTAAATACGACGAACTCGCGTTTTCACTGTAAGTCTTGAATTTTTGAGACGCATTTATTCAAGGTTGGTCTAAATTGGGATTAGAGAGTAATGCAAATCGAAGATACGACAACATATATCAGTTAAAGAGCTCAATTTCAACTTGGAGACTATGAATATAACAAGAAAAGACCAAATCAAATTAAACTGATCTGTGTTATTTATTTTTATGATAAAGAAAAAAAAAATAAGTACATAGAAGAAAAAAAACTTTTATTGAGTAAATCATACATTTGTGTCAGTGAATACATGACTGAACGGATCTGAAATGTTAAGTAAGCTTCAGTGTTAATCCATCAGTGTAACAGTGCGCAACTGGTGCGACAATCTATAAAGACCCACAGGAGATCGTATAGATTTTTTTACTGTAGATCCTGACAACTAGATCTTGTATTGTGAAAAAGATTGGAGGGAAAAGCTGTGTTCTACTTAAAAGATCAGGGAATAATTGTAACAAAGTACTTCATTAGTATTAATGTTACTTGTAATGTCACTTTTGTCCATCACTTTGCTTCTAGTAAGAAATCTGCTGTAATCTCTCACCTGTAAAACAGGAGGGCCCCCTCTCACACACGCACACACACACACACACACACACACACACACACACACACACACACACACACACACACACACACACACACACACACACACACACGTGTTTTTCCACTGCCTTCATTGTCCTCCCGTCACTCACTGGGTTGTCGATAAGAATCATCAGCGATGAAGACTCCCTAAAGAAGTTCAACGCTTGATTGCGGAGCGCCACGTTGAGATTATTGTAACTTTCCAATGTTCAAACAATCGTGACTCAGCACAGCACAACCGCCCCGCTGCTCTCCAAAGAGAGAAGTGATACCCAGAGCACGAGTGACGCGTCGGGATCGGGTTCAGCGTTTGTTTGAAAAGCTGAAAAGCTCCTCTTGAGTCACCGCTGGCCGGCAGTAACGGATCTCACACTTTAACTTGAAGCGCCTCTTAAATTCAATTTGAGGCCTTTAATTTTTAACTACATCTAGATAGGGTGTCAGAACTTTATCGCGTTGGGACGCCGGATTACGCACGTACTATAAAGACAGACCGGTTGGACATTTTACACTGAGCTGCAGCTGTGCAGGGATTTGGCAGATAGTTTTGATTCAGATACAGAATGGCTTAGAGTTGCAGCACAAATGCTTTCATTCATGATTTTGGGTTTTTTTTGTTGTTGTTTATTTTTTTTCTTTTTACCCAAATCATTTATAAATTTGCTCCCTCATAAGGTTTGGAGACACGATTCTTCTCAAACATCTTGTGACTTACTCATCTTCACCAAACCCCTTAAAGAGGAACGCCAGAGATGCCGAAATGTGTGTGTGTGTGTGTGTGTGTGTGTGTGTGTGTGTCTGTGTCTGTGTCTGTGTCTGTGTCTGTGTGTGTGTGTGTGTGTGTGTGTGTGTGTGTGTGTGTGTGTGTGTGTGTGTGTGTGTGTGTGTGTGTGTGTGTGTCTGTGTGTGTGTGTGAGATACATACTTCAGATGGCTAAAGTGTGAGTTACGACTGAGAAGGTATTGCGCACACACACACACACACACACACACACACACACACACACACACACACACACACACACACACACACACACACACACACACACCAAGTGGGCTTAGTCTGGAATGGCACCAGCAACCGTCCCAGAACAAACCAATATGCTGCGTGACCTCGGCAGTTGTTTCCTTTCATTCCTCTCTTCTTCTGTATCCAAACTTTTGTCATGAAAGTCGGCCGTATCCGTCATTCAGTGCTTTTGCATCAGCCACTGGATTTCTACGTCATCCTTTTTACAACTTTCAGCGACGGTAATAAGAGAACAATGGATTTTCTAAAAGATGCCAACAGGGTTTTCCTGTCGTTTTGGATAATTAAAGGACATTTAACCAACATATTGATATTTGCACATCACATTTGATTGTGAAATCGTTGTGTTTGAGGACTCAGCTCAATAATAGGTACGGATTTGATAAATGTGCGTTTCCCACGCAGGCAGCCTTTCCAGGTCCGGGTCTCACAGTGTCACAGTCAGCTGGGTTTGGCTCCAGCACCTCGCAGTCCTGAACTGGAAAGTGGAAAAGAAAATGGCTGCGTAGATGCCTCTCTGCCACAAAACAGGAAAATCTGCGATGCAGCTTGCCTTCTCAAAATAAGAGAAGAGCATATTTAGTTTGTTTTTTTTGTTTTTTTAATGAAATACAAACGTTCAAATGTGAGAAACCTGAGCTAAGGAACTTAACCTCAAAAATAATATTATTACTATCATCAAAATACTCCGCAATTGTTGCCAATAACCACTAATCACTTCCATTGTTTTCCGCTTTGGATTATACGTGGACAAATCTAATAGAAATAAGAATGTAATCAAATATAAAATAATAATTTGTGTCTTCAGTAATAACTCAATTTGAAGATTACATTTCAGTTCAATTACAAGTTGAATTCTCTGCCTTTATATTTGTTTTAATTTCATTTTAATAACTCTTATGAGAAGAATCATACACGTTAGATGCTTTATTTCATTTTAAATTGTTAATTGTTTCTCATTACAGCTTTATTGGGGTTAGCTCAAATTCATTTATTTATTTTTTAATGCATTGAAAATGCTGCAATATCAGACAAGTAATGTCAGGAATCTGTTGCACGGTCGGAGGTCCGGCTGAGCGCGTCCGCTCGGGGGAGAGTTCCGAACATGAAGTCATATGGGAAAACCACATGGATAAATCACCAGGACCAACCCCACCAATTTGTGTGTGTGTGTGTGTGTGTGTGTGTGTTGTGTGTCTTTTGTGTGCATGTGCGTACTTACCACC
The DNA here is from genome assembly GCF_963422515.1 of Blennius ocellaris. Classification (NCBI taxonomy): domain Eukaryota; kingdom Metazoa; phylum Chordata; class Actinopteri; order Blenniiformes; family Blenniidae; genus Blennius; species Blennius ocellaris. The sequence goes on from NC_137663.1 coordinate 24,211,451, forward strand.
CACTTGTAAACACCCCCGCCCCTCCTCCTCCTCTCCCGTGTCTCCCGCTCCATCGCTGGCCCCGGTCCAGCGTTCCACTACCTCCCTCCGAGATGCCCGGCCCGGGGCCCTCGCCATAACGAACTGCCCTCTAATGTTTGTCCTACTTTACCTCCAGCAGTCTCCCACCGTATGAAGTGGCGAGCAGGTTACGCTCGCCGGACCGTGTCTAATGCGCTCAAATGGCCCCTGACAACCACAGCGACCTGCTAATGACTGGACCGTCCTGTGGTTGTGGTTCCCTGAGAAACTGGTCAGCTTCTGGTCACCCATTAATGTCTGGTATGGGCTGCAGCGGCGAACGCGTTGCGCCGTCGTGCGGTGCGTCGGCCGAGGTTTTCACATGTCAAAACACATTGAAGCTGGGAGAAGGGATAAAGAGACAAAAGCAAGACTTCACTCTTGCTTGTTCTGCCTCCTGGGTGGGAATATTTAAAGTTTTGTTGGATGACATTTTGGACCTCGTAATAAACATTCACCTATACTTCAGCCAGCGTGTTCATATAACGAGGGATGTTGCCAAAAGCAAATGCATACATTATACCTGGGGTGTCAAAATAACTTTATTTGAGTGATCACATACACCCCAATGCTCCAATGCTCCAACGCTCCAGTCCAGTCACATGGGCTTTAAATACAATGCAACCTTTCAATGCAATTTTGTGTTTGCATCACTCCAAATTGAGTGCATTTTAAAAACTCTACACGTTCGGAAAACCCGAACATCAGAACACATTGAAGAAACACAAATGTGATCGGAACTTTTGGAAAAAAAGGCTCCTTAAGTGGAACTTTTTGAAAATGCTTGGACTCCAGCTCCGTAGATAAAGGGGAGAGATGCAACACACAACAGCACACACTAGTGGCCCGGCTGTATAACTACACAGATTTCAGCATTTGTCGCGTAAACCGGGCCTAAAAGAACCTTAATTAAACCTCTGGTCTTAATAGAGAAAAAGAAAAAAGAACCTAATATGAAAGCAGATGATGAAAAGTCTTGTAGCCATGATTTAGTATTTTACTTCCCGTGTTTATCGTCAAAATATTGTTTTGTCTCATTATAAATCTGCTGCGTTTCTTTTTGTTCTCAACTGTAGTTTGTGGTCCGACGATGTGAGAAGATAATCTCAGGCTGTCTGTGGTGCCCCCCCCCCCCCCCCATGTGACACCTGCTATCACTGTATTCTGCCATATCATGTATAATGATCAAACGTTTCACCACAGTTGCCTATATATATTTATTTGAATAAGCCAAATTCGCAGTTTATAGCTGCTTTAAAAATGATTGTAGATACCGTTACACTTTTACAGACAGTATATATAAAATGCAGTGTGAAAAAGTCCAGCAATATGTCAAGAAGCCCTGCTGACAACAAAAGCTGTTATACATTAACACTTTTTATCGTGAGGCTTTATGACACGGTAAGTTAGTTATGGTTAAAGTGTAAAGTGCTGTAACGTGAAATATGACAGCCGTAAATTGGAAAATGTGTCACATTGCGGGGCCCTTCATATAGCGTCACCGCTTTTCTTTCATCTCCACCGTCTCACGATAAACGTCGTCAACGCTGAGAGACTCTCGTGGCGACCAACAAGCCTTTGCATTTCTCTGGCATTGTTTGGGGAAATCCGGCCATTGGCGGGAGATGTTGGGGTAACTCGGCCTCTGGCTGTGACATTATGCTACGACTGTGTGCGTTTGTGTGTGCGTTACTGGACGCAACAGTTGCACAACCGGGATCCTCGCCGTCGCACACAAAAGGAGGCATTGTTTCATATGTCGAGCGTTAAAACAATTCAGTGCGATAATTACAGTGATGCCGGATGCCGTGGACAACAGTCAGCGGCTCAGCCAGCAGTCACCTCTACACACACACACACACACACACACACACACACACACACACACACACACACACACACACACACACACACACACACACACACACTGAGAGGGAGCGCTTTTCTTTCGTCAGCAGCTGGTCAGCATGCAGTCGTTAACCAAAGGCCCGTTCTGATTCTGAATAGACATCAAAGTCATTTACCATAATGCAGTTGGTTCAGTCGTCCGGGCCGACGTATCGCGGCCGAGAGGCAAGAATCCCCCCCCCCCCCCCCCCCGTTGCACTGGTTTCCTGAAAGTCACACTTCAGTAATACCACATTTCAGTTTATCGCACAGGAAATCAAACATTCTTTTTTTCAGGAACTTCACAGCACAGTATATGAGAAACACAGTTTCTTTGCTGTGTTCGGTACCGATCAGTTGTTTTTCTCTCTTTGGGTTCACGCACCGTCTTTTTAAACTGTCATTCGCCGTCTTTTCATCACAAATAATACAACCGGCTCTAATTGTGCCCATTGCCTCAATGAAGAGTTTTAGTTTGGTACTCTCTTGGTACAATCTTGTATTGTTTATTTTCCTTTTGACGGATTCATCTCTTCTGTTGAATTTTTCTCCCGTTGCTCACTTTGCAAGCTTATCTTTGTCTGTACTGCTTCATGGAATTTCAAAACTTTTAACACTCAAGAGGGATTTACAACCCTTAACTACAACTACATTGGTAAAAATGATTCATAATCAACTGTGGAAAATAGTAACGTTCAAAGATTTAAAATAACTAATAGGTTTTACATTTCTAAGAGGCATAGTAGGGACATCTCGCTTATATTTTCTCTGTTTGAAATGGATTAATATCATACATATCCCGACTGACAATACGTATATACTGCGGGTCTATTATAGACAAAAGATTCACAAATATTTGGAAATCATGAACAATTCAGGTGCTCTTGAGTCTTTTGTAAATTTTCACTTTGTTCATACTTAAAATAGAATACAATAGAATCTAGGGCCCGACCGATTTCCAATAGGAAATAGAACAATTCCGATAACCGCCATATATCGGCCAATTAAACATGTTGGGATCGGAAAAACACCAAATTCCTATTTTATTGCCAAATTACCAATTATTCTGTAAAGGCTATAATCAGCCAACGACACAATTAATCGGTTGGGCCCTAATAGAATGTATTCGTTGTCTTATAAAAGTCATTGAAATGCAGATTGATGTTGAAACCAGACCAACACTGAGCGTGTCTCAGATCCGTTTGGGCCTTCGACGACACGTCTCTACCCGCCATGCCAGCTCTGCTGCCCAGAATGTGAAACTCGTCAAAAGATAGAAACCGCAGTGTCATGCCTCCAAACTCCATCATCGCTAGGTTGACGTCAGCATCTCGGCGGAGAGCTCCTCCACCCTCTGTTTGTAGTAAACAGCGTGGAACAATGAGGTCAGGAAGAAAGAAAGACTTCCCTGGCTCATAATCACCCGGCTGCACCTGGTCGTGACGTGACGTCGGTATATGTGTCAGTGAGTCAGGCGCCAGAGGAAGAAGGTACCTGGTGTTTGGCGGGCCGGGTCGACGTGGCGCTGAGTCACGCGAGGCCGACGTGAAGGAACTGGACTTGTGCGTAAGGTGAGAAGCGGTGACACAGCGATCGGGGGGGGGGGGGGGGGGGGGGACAGGTACTCTGAGTCACGCAACGCCACTGTGTGTGTTTAGTAAATACACTTTATCTGAGGCAGAGCCGGAAGGTGTGAACAAGGAAAATATAGTGTGGGATTTTTATTTTTTTTTCTGTACACACAAGTGTGTGTGTGTGTGTGTGTGTGTGTGGGTGTGTGGGTGGGTGGGTGGGTGCGTGCGTGAGGGGGAGGATTTGAGCTTGAGGAGTGTCCACACTGACTGGGTCCATGGTTTCTTGATGTCACGCTCTGCTAATGCTTCTCTAATTATGTTGTTTTTAACACGTGTGAAAATCAAACCTATTATTTTTAAGCCCTTAATGTGTTTTTTTTCTTTCTTTCTTTGTCTCTTCTTCTTTTTTGTCCCAAAAGTGTGTCATCTGAAGGGTGTGTGCAGCGTTTCAAAGAGGAGACGACGCTTATATCCTGTTGCCTCACTGTCCTGTCCTCCCACGTCCCGTCCTGTCCCGTCCTGCCTTGTCCCATGCAGCCCCGGAAGTTGCAGCCACGCCCCGCGTTTGCCAGATTGCCCTTGCTCCGAGTTGCGCAATGCCAAACTGCCCCCCGTGCGTCACTGGCGTCACCCTTCCCACACAGTTGCGCGTATGATCGCAAACGTTTTCAACGGGCTGCAGCGGCTCCTTCGCAACGCCAGGTCCTGCCTTTATTTGCTCATAGAGATTGTTTGATCGTCGCTTATTCACAGCCACGTCTCGGTAAACATTCGACGTGCAGCATGCGGCCTTACAGGGGAAGTGCGATATCACATGACCTCCCTTTTCTCACTGGCTCTCATTCATCATGAATCTCAATCATTGTGCTCTCCGGGGGACAGTATCAGTGTTCCAAACGAGTCAGCGTAGAGTTCTCAACACTAGTTTATCTAATCCATTCCCGTGAAGCAAGAAACTTTGATTAGTCTCTTTTTATATGTAAGAACCAAAGTGTTCTATCCAACAACACATTTTTTTAATGTCATTTTTTTTCTGCAGATTTTTTTAACATTTGTTTTGACTAAAAATGGAAGTAAAAATGCTTATTATTCCAGAATGCAACTCAAATGACACATTATTGAATCTTTTCATCTGACAAACTGAAGTTGAGTTGGATTTCTTTTTATTTGGATTATCAATTGATTGTGTTTGTTAATTGTTATTTTTAGGCCGTATTTACACAACATTTTCAAGCGAAAAGGCAAAACTTTGCATTTTCGGTGTCCATTTACAAAACTCGGACTCACTGATAATGCAACTTTTTGAAAACGGTCGCCAAGGTGGAACTTTTCGGAAACGCTCCAACTCCGTCTACGTAAATGGGTGAAAATGGAACTTTCTGAAAAATGCTCAGACTCCGTTTCCATGTTGTTGAGTCGCCCATAATAAAGACAAACAACAGCGCCCACTACTGGTCCGGCATGAAAACTACATTGTTTTCTGCCGTTTCCGTGTAAACGGATATCATTTTCAAAATATTGTCATATTTGGTGAAACAAAAACGATGCCTGCACTTTAAAAGTTGTCGCATAAACAAAGGTCCCAGTGTCATAGTAGAATCCAATGTAAAGTAATTGTAAGGTAGCTGTTTTAGTAAAATAAACCAAATGTGGTTTCTGCCGAACTTAAAGCTTAACAGTAAAATGTTCCAAACAACAGTGTTGTACAATAGAGGGACTTAAAATATCCGTCTATCCATTCATCTTTTAAACGTCGTTCTTCAACTTCAGGGTCAAGGGCTGCTGGAGCCGAGCGACCATGGGCGAAATTAGGGTACAGCTTGGATGGGTAACGGGTTACTCATTATCAAAGTTGGTTGAACACCGTCTCAATGAACTGAACAACGGCCTTTATGTAGCAATTTAATCATTTCATTAAAAAAAAAAAACACCTTTCCCCCAGACGTCGAACCTCTTCCCCTCGAGTTTGGTTTGAATTGTTACGTAAATGATAAAGGTGTGAAGAGGATCACACCATTTCAAAGACCTCAGGTCTACGTCTGCACAGTCCAGAGCTCGAATCGAGAACTGGCTGCTCATCCATGTATGCAGCAGTGGGCACATGGCTCTCATCTGGCAACCGTGGAGTGAATGAGGCTTATAAAGCACTTGCTAATGAAACACTACATTTATCGCTTTCTTATGCCCCCCCCTTTGAAAAGTGGAGGGTGGAACATTTTGCAGGTTGCTTTGGCCCTGCGTCAAAATAATACTCGTCCCTGGCACATGTAAAAGAAATGTATATTTTCGTGAAGTGTCACCCCATAGTGCTTCAGGTCCTCCACCGCTCAGAGCCAGGGGTGCAGGTTCAACTCCACTTGGACTGACTTGCCGTGAAACAACTGTTGTCGCGCTCAATGAATTGTGTTTCCGACATTAATTGTTTCATGGTTGTGAGAGCACACTTGCAGTAAAATCCCCAAATCCAACCACAGCTTCAGATTACATTGATCTTTAAAAAAAAAAAAAAAAATGCACGACAGCCTTATAAAGCTTCAACTCAAGTGGTTTATCTTCAAGCAGCGTGTCACTTCTGGAGAAGCCCGTCCTGATATGGATCAGACCCACGGTCATTTGCATGCGGGGCCTTCCGAGTTCACGCTTTGATCCTCAAACTTTGATCTGATCTCATTTGCATAATGCAACGAGAAAAGCTGCGCAAACATGTTTTGTTTTGTTTTTCTTTGTAACTAATCTACTGTGAAAAGGGAGAATAAACTCATTCTGTGTTTGACTCCTGTCACTTTTCCCACTCGTGCTAAAAACAAAAAACCGAAGGGGTCTTCCTCTGACTCAGAATATGTCCGACAGGTGTATTTACTCCCACTCTTTTTCCCCTTCTTTCTTCTCCACCTTCCCCTCTTACTGTCTTCCCGTCAGGGACCACACATAGCGTCGGTTACCCTCGCAGCCTACGAATGTGGCTCTGTGGATTTCCCCGAGCCCCCCTATCCAGACCAAATCGTCTGCCCCGCGTCGGGCTCTGACGCAGAGCAGGTGAGCATGGAGGCCGCGGGGGCCGCCGCCCTCCAGGGGACCGTCTCTCTCTGGACCATCGTCTCCAAAGTCCGTCTGGAGGCCTGTATGTGGGTGAGTGGCTGTCACAGATTAGAGATTTTGCTCGAAGACCAAAAGAAAAATCGTCGCAGAATCAACAGAAATCTTGTAACATTTGTAGTTTTTTTTTTTTTTTTTTTTTTTAACCATTATTTGGATTTTTTTAAGCACAAAATGTTGTTTAATGTTTAAAACGTCACACATGTCTGTGTGAAGTCAAAACCCTTGTATAGAAAATTTGGGGTTTAAATATAAAGTACAGTATTAGTATTGCCATACTTGACATGGAATTCAAAGAATTCACTTCTTGATTAATTTGCAGAAACGACACAGATGTGTTAAAAAAAACAAAACAAAAAAAAAAACAGGCTGCAAATGTATTCATCGATTCCTGCTTGGAAACTCCGCCCCCTTTTACAAAGAATTTCCCCTCAGCAGCGTTGAAGGTTTCACACCTCTAACCAAACCCCCAGAGACCACCACCGCAGATCTGACAGTTCTTTCCAACGCCCAAACCGATAGAATTACTGCGTCTCTATAATAAAATCAACTGTAAAAAGTTTCTTTTTTTTTTCAAATTAATTCTGTCTTATTTTCTGTTTAGAGTTGGGTGTCTGACGAAGAGCAGCCCTCTGTACTTGGCTCGGTTCTGCTTAGATCGGGCTTCTTCGTGGTTTATCAATGACTCACACGCGTCTCGGGCTGAAACCCACCGACAGTGGCAGAGGACACGTGTGACCTCAAGCACACGCCGTTCTTGGCTTTCCTGTAACTTTCGTCCACTTTTCTCATCGGACGACTTCTTTTTTTTCTCGCGTCGACGAAAGGGCAGAACTCGCAAAGAGCGAGAAAAGAGAACTCCGCGTGTGATTCTCGTTGCTCTTTGTCTTTATCAGTTTCCCTGTTCGTCAGAATGTGGAAGGTGCTGGACCGCGGGGGGGGAAGCGCATGTCCCGGTCGAGTTCTTCACTGTCGGGGCTTTAGAGGAACCAGACCGAACGCGACTTCTCCCATTCAAGCTTCCTCACCGCCGCAGTCCCGTCAATGATCCGTGCACACATTAAACACATGTTCACTGTAACAAATCCAGAATTGGAACCGTGTGCAGCGGCACTTCAATCACTTCCTCGCTGTCTTTAAATAAGGTCCTCTTACTGGTAGTATTTAAATCATTAATACGAGACGTGTCATGTTAGTTTATTTAATCATTTTTTTTAAGCGAAGCAGTTTGCATGTTTGCCTGGGCGAGTTCATCCGGTTTTAGCACGTCGTCAGATTCCATGGTGAGGCGAGCGCCGGCAGCGTGGTTGCGATATCCACTTTCTGAGGGCGTGTCCGGTGCCACCCAATCCCCTTTTGGCTTCGCCAGCGCCGCCGGGCCGCGCGTTTGGCTGTACGGTTGGGAGACACCTGTTGCCTCCACGGTTTCAAAGCAGCCAGCCACGCCAGGCCTCCCCTCCTTATGGCGACTCTGGTGATGAGACGTTCCCCCTCAATGCACTCCTCCTCCTCCTCCCTTTTTTTTTTTTTTTTCTTTCTTCCCACTCCCTCCATGAGCCGCTCCGTCCACCAGGTCTCTCGAGTGCCCCACTTCAAACACCACCACTGTGCAGGTGGACGCAAATTCATTGTCCCGTACACAAACACACACACACACACACAAACACACACAAACACAGGCAGAGCCACTGAATGGAGCAGCTGCCAGGGAGATTAAGACACGTCCCTATTATGAGAGAAAACTGGCAGATTTCATCAAAGACTGCAGTGTTAACAAGAGAACTGGGTGTCCAGATTAAAGATGCAGCCCTGCCAGGTTTGGGGATAGCACCGCCTCCCGAGAGCGATTGTTTGGGCTTGTTGTCGCTGCCATGGTTGCTAACTACCCACTAATCATCTTCTGGCTGAGCCATTCAGCAACATACGAGTAATGTGCCTGCGATTAGTTAGTTATGTTCTTCTGGGAGAGAGATGGAAGTTGTGATTTGTGCGCAGACCACGAAACTCGGGGGCAAAAAATAAAAAAAATATATTAAAAAAAACTTAATTCTTTTACTGCCTGTACGTTTTAGGCTGTTATGGATACGCTGAGTCTTGAAATCATCCATTTGTCGTCTGTAATTGTAACTTACGCCTAACTATATCTTCTCATGCCCCCCCCCTCCACCTCCCCCCTTCCACCCATTCTCTCCCTCAGTGCCTGGAAACATTAAAGTAATGAGCTGTGAGCAACTCCAAAAACACAGCATTTCTTGGCGGCTGTTTTCATTGTGTTAATTAAGTCTGTAACCCTCTCCCCTCACTCCTCCCACTCCCACCTCTTTTCTCATGTTTTTTGGCGAATGAACTTGGTGAACCAACCCCAAGTGCAGAGGATTTATTTCCCTCAAATCACTTCCGTTTTCTCCCCGCTAAGCCCCCCCACCCTTCAATCACACAGGCTCCAGCGCTTTACGGCTACGAGCCCCCCTTTTGACGCGTGGATATAGACATCGTCATTACTCCGTCGCCATCCGAGCGCAGGATGTCTCATTGACAAAAAATGGAATTTTCAAAGAAAACTAACCAAAAAAAACCAACAACTTTCAATCCACATATCGAGAGTAAACTGGAACTGAGCAGTTTGTTGATGTCTTTTAAACAACATATGCTTTTTCACCTTCACACCCCCCCCCCCCCCCTCCCGGCCCCGTGTTTAATGTGTCCACCATCGTTAGTAATCACCGGGATTTTCATTCTCGTAAATCCTTTCCGTTTTATTCCCATTAAGCACTCTGATCGCACAATCCCAGACGTCAAGCAGGGCAAGCTTCTTTGGATAGTGGACATTGATATTTTTTGCTCCATTAACCAACCCCCCCCCCCCCCCCCCCAGGCTCCGCTTTTCACTAAAATTACCAACTTTAATACTGATCTCTTTTCAGCCAATGCTTCGATGAAACAAGCTCTGTATGGAAATCCACTTGAAAAGAATTGATAGAAATAAATATCCTGAATACTGTAAAGTCTTGAGTGTCGAATTTAATTCAAAAGTTGCACGTAAAGTATTGAGAAATAGCTTTTGATTGCCTTACTTTAGCGTGCATTTCGAGAGAAAACAAAAAACACAAAGTCGCTATTTTTATCATCTTGGTCGCATCTCGTGAGCCGTGAAAATGCCTATAAATAGCTCTGAAACTGTTTGAAGTCATGTATTCTTTGTACCGTTGCAGCTTTGGAAACGTTACAGAGTGTTAAAACTGAGACCAGGCTGACTGTTGAACCTGAAGCCAAGAAAGAAAAAAAAGCATTCCCGAAAAGTTCCCAAGAAAATCATTCATCTGATTTCATAATTTTCATGTTTGTTGGAGTGATATTTTTGTTGTTGTTTTACATAGAAATTTTTTTTTAATTGCAAAACAATGTGATGTCAGAACACGGTTGTAATCTCACATGTTAATGTGGGGAATTTTTTTTTTTTTTTTGCATGTGCTACCTGTGCATGTGTGGATTTCCTCCAGATCCTGAGGATTCCTCCCACAGTCCAGGGACATTAAACAGCATGAACACACGATTGTAGGCTTCCCCTGTGTTTGAGTGTGTGTTCCTGTGTGCACAGGGTGCGGGGACGGCTATCGGAGAGCTTCCTCCCTACTTCATGGCGCGGGCGGCTCGGCTCTCGGGAGCCGACCCCGACGATGAAGACTACCAGAGGTTCGAGGAGATGCTGGACCAAGCCGAGTCCGAACAGGTGACCCGCCTTCGTCACACCCTGCTCACGAAAACCCACCTCACTCTTTCCCCCCTCTGCCCGTTTCACTTACATCTCACGCCCTCATTTCACATTTTTCCATTCAACACTTTTACGAGAGGCAGTGATTCTCTGGAGGAAAGTGAACCAACAGGTCACCAGCAAGGTGACGAATAAAAGACGACCCACTGTGGTGAATCTGTAAGGGAACATGAAAATAACAAAACCCTAAAACGAATAGATTTACCACACGTCTTACTGCGTATGTTCCCCGCCTCGGTGTCTCAACACTACGGCATACGGCGAAGTGCTTTCACAACGCCATGACTAAGAGAGCAGTGACGACGCACTCCAGTGAAATGCTCCCACGATTTCCGGCCCATCGTTTGGAAACGCTGTGTTTAAAGAAAGAAAAGTGATTGCATATCATATTTTCTTCAACTTTAAGCCTAACAGCTTATTGTAAATATTTATTTATTCCACCCTCTCGTCATTAAGAAAGAAGGGCTGGTGGGGGAAACATGCAGTCCAATGCAGCGGCGGGTCCGGTGCGACGAAACGGCACCAAGTGGGTTTGAACATTTCAAACACATTTAATCATCTGCAAAGAAACTCCGGTACTCAAAAGTGTCATTTTAATGAGGGAGTTCCAGAGAGATTCAGAGGAATTGCATGCCGTTGGTCAAAATAAACTCAGTCTGCTGAATTGAATCTACCGATTTTATATAAAATAATGAAAAGCAAAACAGTGGTGACAAAAAATTGTTTTTAACAGTGTAAATTCAGTTTTTAGTGTACGTCTACTCATGGAGGTGTAAGAATATCCCAGAGTCCAGTTGGGGGCATTTCTGTGCAAATGTTCATCCGGTTGCTCCTCCCAATACAAATATTTCCATTTGTATGAGTTTATTATTATTATTTTCAAGTTAAGTCAAACAACTTTTACATCCTTCACTACTGTTTTCCAAAAGAGCAGACTAATAATGGAAAAAAAAAAAAAGAAAGTATTTTAAACCAGTGGGGAAATGCAAACGCCAAGTTATTTCCAAACAGGACAAATTACTTTTTTCCTCCCCCAATTCAAGTTTATGTATAAATATTTCATATCAGTTGTCTCCAAGCAGATGTGGACAAATATGTTTCAGGTTCCTTCTACTTTTATGTGGAAATCCTGAATCACAACATTGTTTTTTTTATTTGTTTTTTTGTTTTTTTTTCTCGTGTCGAGACATCTCCATTTCTCATTTTTCCGCGGGATTAAACATTTCAAATGAAGATCAGCCGCTTGCCGTCGAGGTAGGTGATTGTCTCATTTGATCGCACTGCGAAGCACAACTTCGGTCGTATGAGTAAAGTCTGATTCCTAAGTCATACAGGCAGTGATTATTTACCATGTCATGTGTTCAGTGCTGGTGAGTCGATTATGTGACTGCGGGCGCGCAAACTCAAGTGACCTTTCAAGACTCGTAGCGAAACGGCTTTCAGGAAGTCAGAGAAACGTGCGAGGAGGAGAATCCGTGGTGCTAATGAGCGCAGGGCGCCGGCGCCGGCGCCCCCCACCTGCTGGAAGGTCCACGGCTGAACGTGCCGCGGACAGCTGGGCAGGTTGGCGCCGGCGTCAAGAAAAAAAAAAATAGTTCACGCCACGTGTGTTCCACTGCAGCTCTGACATCATTACCGGCTGATAGAGTGGAGCGTCCCACCAAAATACAGTGGAACGAGACAAAAGGAGAGGCGGCGGCGGCGAGAAGGAGAGACTGTCAAAATGACCGTCCCGGCATTGGGAGGGCTTCCGCCCACTTGCTCTCCGTCGAACCCGCAGGAGGAGCGTCGTTTGTGTGCGTCACACTCGCGGAACGCCAGATTATATTGACGCAGATGTGGACAGCCTCGGTCTTCAGCCGACTCTGACATGGTTTCTTTTCCTGTCCGATTCGATGCTCTCACTCTCTCTCTCTCCCTCCCTCTCTCTCTCCCTCATGATGTCTGGCAGCTGTATATATGTGTGTGCTCTTGTGATTGGACGGCGTCTGGAGGCAGGTTGCTCGCCCCAGCGATACACTGAAACTTTTTTTTTTTTTTTTTTTTTCTCGCGCCATCTGACTCCGATGTTGATGGGGTTCCCTCTTTTGCTCTGGGAGATCCCGAAAAAACACCTCTCCCATTTTGACACATCTAGTTTTTATACCCTCTGACAGCGGATGGGGGTGGGTGGTGGTGGGGTACCGGGTGGGGGGGGGGGGGGGGGGGTTATGGAGGGGGGGGGGATGCTTGTGCGCCACAGATCAGTGTCCAGTTTTCTTTGAAAGCTGAAAAATCGGTGGTAGTAGATTAAAACAGAAACAGATTAAACTGGAAATGGAGCAGCGATACCGTCGGACTGCTGTGCATTAGGCAGGAAGTGGTTAAATTCGGTCGTGACCCTCCGTGAACCTTGCACTGCTGTACACACACACACACACACACACTCAGACATCTCCAACCCTACTCACAAACACACACTTTCCAACCTGTGCCCGTCGAGCTGGATGAAGACGCCGACTTTGTCGCCTGCGCACAAGTCACACAGGTTTGTAGGTGCCAGCAGTTTGACTTAAGCCCGCTGGTATTTCTCCCGTCCTGCACGTGCCAACTTCCTGCCACAAGCGCACGTGACACACAGCAGCAAAGCACTCTGGGTTTTTTTTTTTTTTTTTCCTCATTCATTCAACAGAGCTATTCAAGAATAATGAAGTCATGCCTTTTCTAACGGCTCCAGACGCTGATGTCATGAGCATCAGCTTTTTTTTTTTCTTTTTTTTTTTTTCTTTTTCCCCTCCTCTCTTAAATCTTTCGCTCCGTACCGGAGCTACTTCTCTTCGCTGGAGAGGATCCCCCCGGATCGCAGCACGGATCATCTCTGAGGATTGGAGCATGGACGGCATCCATGTCGGTCGTGTCACGTCACTTTGAACTAGCCCCCCCTGACCCCACCCCACCACCGGCTCAGGTGGTTTTGCTTTGCGGGTGTATTTTTTTTCTTTCCTCCATCTGGTGCAGAAAGGGTTCACGGGCTGTGAATTCTTGATTGCCAACTCCCAGGATCGTATCTCCTGTAACTCAAATCAGGGCCATCTGCACTGGGCGTATGCCTGCCTTCCCCCCCTGGCCTACTGCACTCAAAGGCTCTCTGTGCTGTGGTTTGCCCAGCCCTGTCACGTGACTTCTCTGAAAGTGCCCCCTCCCTCCTCCTCCCTCTTTATTTCCAGTAAACTGTTTGAAAGGAGGGGGGTGAGTCAGAGTAAAACCAGCTTCCCCTTAACCGCAGCTTGTTAAAGAATTTGTCAACGTGGACTCAGGGGTGCATTTGTGTGTGTGTGTGTGTGTGTGTGTGTGTGTGTGTGTGTGTGTGTGTGTGTGTGTGTGTGTGTGTGTGTGTGTGTGTGTGTGTGTGTGTGTGTGTGTGTGTGTGTGTGTGTGTGTGTGTGTGTGTGTGTGTGTGTGTGTGTGTGTGTGTGTGAGAGAGAGTGCGCACGCACTTCTGGACAGATTTGAATGTGTACCTCTTTTCTTTTTTTTCTTTTTTTTTGAAAGAGGACTGTAGCTTCTATTGCGTCAGAAGTCCTTAATCTCTCCACTTCCTGTGCCAGACAGAGCGGGCGCGGGCTTGTCAGGAGTTAATGAGATGAACTTTAGCCGTCTTCGTGTCGGGGGGCTCGCGACTGCTCCCGAGATGTGTGTTTTCTGTGTGAAAGAGTTTCATTGAGAAAAAAAAGAAAACACACAGAGAGAGGGAGAGCGAGAGAGAGAGAGAGAGAGAAAAATGTGTGTGGGTGTGGGCTTGTGTATAGGCTATGCATAGATTTTTCCTTGTCTGACACTTTAATTTTCCACATGGAGCAGAGTGCCTTGTCGTGGCTGCTTCTCGTCTGCGTTTGAACTCTGTACCTCACCAGAACTACCAAAGCCCACCAGAAAACAAAATAGTTTACTTCGCCACAATTAAAGGTGACCAGCCTGTCAGCAAAAAGTCAAAATGAATAGATGCCACATTGCACTGCACGCTGTGTGATGCATTTCGAGCTAAAACAAAAGAGGGAAAAATAATATTGTTTATGCAAAGAAAACAAAGACCCTTGTCATCCACAATATATCAACATGTGCTCTTATAAACACGTTGAATAAAAAAAAGCTGTTCATATCTCGGGGTATCTGTCTTCCATTTAATTTTCTCCCATGAACGTTTTAACAATCTGCCCGCGGCTGCAGCCGCAAATTTCCAAGCGACATTGTTATATGTATCTCAAATTCATCCTCACAAGTTTTAATTCAAGACACGACGATGTCGGTTTAATCGGATTTCCAATTATTCTTTTATTGAGGTAATGGTAAACTGGTGACCGTCACAATAGTTGATGGTTATCAGTGTTTCTGCTGCGATCAGCTCAGACCTCAACATGTCCAATGTGTGATTTGCTCTGCCGACATGAACACATTGCACATAAAGAAACCTTGAGCCGTCATCGCTTGATCGGGTCGTTTGTTTAAAGTAAAATAGGGTCGCGATCCATCAAATGCGTGTAATGTTCCCCAGCGGGCGAGAGACGGCGAGGACTGCTGAGTAAACCGTCTGCGCCCGAGTGGCCAAACCCAGAACTGTTTTATGACACTTCACCCGTGACAAGAATTTAGCAAAAGTAATTGCTGCGTCGCTCAGCCCCAACAGGCTGATGGTGAGGGGTGGAGAGGAGCGGAGGACAAGGGAGGGGGGGGGGGGGGTAGTAGACAGGCATTTCTTGGCAAACTGCCTGGTAAAGATGGTGATTTTCCATAAGCCGCCAACAACAGAGCCTGGATGTCTGAACCCCCAGAGGTCCAGGAGAGACGCTCCCCCCCGGTTCAAACGCTTTATGTAAAGAGGGAATAGTTCAGCCACAGTAAATCACAATGTCACAACTGTCACCCCCCCCCCCCTTCTGCAGCCTCCCCTCACCTCCCCCGGAGGGGAAAACCTTTTGTTTCGCAGAGCGGTGATATTTTCATTCTCTCACTCGTGTGAGCCGGGAGATCCGCTTACAGCGCCGGCGTTAACGGTGCGCGCCGTCATGATGTCAGCAAAAACGCCGCGGTGACACACTTCTGATTGGCTCTGCGGGGACAGTGGCCGTCCCGTCAGGTGTGCCCGGACCAGACCGGGTCCTCGGCGGTTCAGCTGTGTACACCGGCCATGCACATTCCTTCCCTTCCTCGTCTCCCACCAGCTGAGAGACACACACACACACACACACACACACACACACACACACACACACACACGAACACGGGGAGACGAGCTCAAATTAAAACTACAGGGTTGTCCGAGGAGAAACCTTCATGATTGGACATCGGCGGAGGCAGAAATTCAAATGGCGAACCAATGGGATGGTGTGTCTCTTCGCTCCCCCCACCACCACCTTATTAGGCGACCTCCCATGTCTCTCAGATTTCCTGCGAGCTGGGCTGTACCCCGCAAAGAATGTCATCAGCACTGTACTGGCTTTGTTGACCATATTTGGTATGCTCATGAATTGCAAGCCCCCCTCCTGTACCTCGTTTTCAAAAGCAAACATGTCAGGGGGGGGAGAAAAAACTGTGGCCTTTTCTTAAAGATAAACACATTTTCTTTACTTTTCATTCGGCACAAATTGTTCTTTCTTGTTTGTTTGTTTTTTGGGGGATTTTTTGTATTGTTTCAGGGCAAAAAAAAATGTGGATCAAGAGTAAAACTCATTTTCATATATAGAAAACATTGATTTGGATATTTAGACTTCAATTAAAGAAGCACAGATCTGTAATTAGTTCAATATCATCTCCAGAAAATGTTTTATCATCCTAAAATCATCCTAAAAAGTGAAACTGTTCAGTTAAAAAAAAGAACATATTAAACATTTTTGTAACTGTTGTTGAATTTTAACCTCAAAACTGAGATAAATATGCCTGCCTGGCACCTATTGTCAAAAGTATTTTTAGTAATTATCCGAGGAACAAACATTTGAATATTGTAATTAGACATATGAAATGATTTTAGAGTTAAATTAGAAGAGCAGTAAATGAGAAACATCAATATGATGCAAAATATCTATTTTACATTCTTGTATGTACTTTTATTAAAAGCAGCCGAATCAAATGTCACTGAAATCTTCTATTTTTAATTAGAAGATAAACTAGCAATGCTTTTTTTCTGCAAAAGTCTCACTGAAATCACCTCTAAGGTTGACTGACATAAAGTTGTGCAAAGAAAATGCTCTATTTAGGGACGCCTTAACAATTAATTTCAAGTTATAATCAATTTCTCTGCAATTAAAAATCGACGCAGTGTTACCACAATAATTTAATTTGTATCACAAACATCAAATAATGCCATTATTTTAAATGATAAAGGTGGTGAAACACAAAGAGAAGCTCAGACAAATGTAGGAATAATGAAGGAGAAAATCCAGTCTTTTTATCTGTCAGCAAATCAATAATATCACATTTTAAAGCCTAAAACAGTCTCAGTAATCAAGATAAATACAAAATCCAGCAAAACAAAAATTATTGTATCGAAATATCTCTTAAAAACTGCAATTTTCACACTCCCTTTTTTTAATTTTTATGAGTTTCAGAGATTTCAGCCCACGGAGGATAAAAGTCTCTCCAGAAGAAAGTATTTCAATTAAACAGTAACAAATCTATGAAAGGAATAATTTAATAATTTACCTTTATATTTAAATATATCACCCAGAATGTGAAGACCCTGCATCAAGGCTTCTCTTTGTGTTTCCACAATGTTCCCAGAAGTTGCTCGGGTCAGATCCAAACAGATTAAAGCTCCTATTCCCAGAAAAGAAGGTAGATTGAGGAAATTCTGTGTCATTGCTGTGAAAAGAGGCTTTTATGGAGGCTGTCAAGAGGGGTAATGGTCAGACGAGCAGAAAAACCTACGAATTTGTGAGTCACTGGAGGGACTCTTGTCTTCTTCTCACATTCCCAAGAACAAAGGAGTTAAAAAATGGGCTCTAAAAGTATATAACCGACTTGCTAAATGCAGATTATTGTGAGTTAGAATGAAACGGGCTGTTGGCAGAGCAGGATTTTAATTCTATCAGATAATGTGACAGGTGAATCAGTGACTTTTCCTTGAGTTTCAGTATATTATTGTGCTGGAATTTAATCTTCAAACTTTTTTTTTCAAATGAAACATTCAAAGAAACACATTTAAAGAGTGAAATGTTGAACATTTTAAGAAGATTTAATGTGTTAAAGGACAGGCACACAGACACACACTTGAAGGTTTTTCTTGAACAAGACTCTGTTCTGACTGATTAATAACATTTAAATTTTCTTCATGTATTAATGGATCAGTAAGTGTTTAATCTTTGCAAAAAAAATTTTTTTATTTAGTTCTGAAAAGTAGTTTTTTTTTATCTTTTCAAACGAAACATGAGAGAAGTTGGATGCAGTAATTCTAGGATGTACTCATATGTGTGGCTTTCTTGTACAATTACATTAAGCTCATGTTATTTTACATTGTGAAAAGTCAGCAGTGCCGTGCGTGTCATTTTTGGAGATGCGACTGTTGTGGTGGTCAGTTGCTGACTTGCTGAATAATTGATTAAAGATTTGAGTTGAAGACATTTTCAGGAGGAAGAAAAGCCTCCCAGGTTCTTTGCACTCATTTAAAAATATGCAGGGATTGAAAAAACACAGCCAGTTAATTCCCTCATTTTTCGTTTCATTAGGCCTCAAATGTGTTTTTAGATAGAAAAACGGAAGGTTTAATTGTCTTTAAACAGACATTACAATGTAATAAAGTCGAACCTGCCGCATCAGAGACGTCCACAAAAATCCTGCCGGCGTAACTTTGATTATAAGATAGGAGGCCAAAATAAATTGTAGTTGTAAAGTCTTTTGTTTGGCTAAATGTGACACTTGAATGAGTCTCTAAGTGTTCATAAAATAATCCTTTTGAAAGGAAACCTTGCAGCTGGCGGCACACATTTATTTCACACGTCTCTGTGATATTCTCGTCTACGCATAAATGCTTGGAGGGGGAAAATAAAAAGAGTTCTAAATGCAGTTTTCCCCCCAACTTGTCTCAAATAAAATTATTCAGGAGTGAAATTAATTATTTAAAATTAAACAAATGCATCAATCTCCAATTTAATTATTTAAAAGTGATTTGTAACAAAGAAATGCAGATCTGGGGTCATTTTTTTGGTGAGGAAATGAGCGGTTATCTTAAAAAGAGCTGGTCGTATGCCGTGCATCTGATGGAAAGTCTGCATTATTTATATATATATAATTGTTATCGTGCAATTTTCAGATTATTTAAAGGAAAAATACACCCTCTGATAAGTTCTGCTGTGAATATGAATGATTTTTTGTTCTTAATGTTCACCTCACAAATAATAAATGATAATAAATGATAATATATGATTATGAAAAGGCTTAAAATGTGTTTCATCTCACGTTTTTGTCTCCCTTCTTCTCCGTTTCAGGACTTTGCCACCCGAGCAAAGGTGGCGGTGCAGAAGCTCATCCAGAAAGTGGGATTCTTTGGGATTTTAGCCTGCGCCTCCGTGAGTCTCCCCACACTATATTTATATATATTTATTCCTCTCAAACACTTTCGCCGCTGATTCAATCGGTCCTAAATCGTTTTTTTATTTGTTTTACCTGGATTCATTCTCTAGGTTCACATTTAACATGTGAGCAAGAACTGACCTGATCAAATCTACATTTGACACATAAACGATTTTCTAACTTTTTTTTTTAACATCTCACACATAAAAAAAATGAAATAGAAGATGAAGATCTTTTGGATTGTTGCTTCTATTTCTCTTTGCATGTAATTATTAAGGTGAATTTGTACATGATTAACTCTAATCTCTCCTCCCCCCCACCCTCTAGATTCCCAATCCCCTGTTTGACCTGGCAGGAATAACATGTGGACACTTTTTGGTTCCTTTTTGGACTTTTTTCGGCGCGACGCTCATCGGGAAAGCCGTCATCAAGATGCACATTCAGGTGAGCTGCGGTTGAATTATACACATTTGTTGCTCGCGACACCACGACGAATCACCTCCCTCCACCCCTCGCCCGGCTGGTATAAAAATAAAAAGTTGAGTTGCGTGTTGGGGAAGAGTTGGACAACGTTGCCTTTAACCTTTGGACTTCATGTGAAGCAGATCGAGCTCTGAATGCATCTTTAATGTTGCCTCCGAGGGTTGAAATGCCCTGAATAATGAATCACACTCGCGTACAGCAGCCCTGACACTGTCAGAGTCAGCTGCTCGAGAGGAGGCCATTTTGTTGCTGCCAAAGTGGGGGCAGTCAACCATTTTGTGATTTGCAGCTGCAGACGCATTGTACAGTAGCCCAGGTCAGCCCCTTCGGCAGATCCAGGTCTTACAGGGGGGAAAAAAAAAAGTTTAAAAGCTGCATCGTCGACCTGGGGTGGGGACGCTGCAGTGGGGAGACTTGGCGTGGCCCACGTTTCTTTGTAATCCTGGAAAATCCTCAATTTGCGTCCAGGAATTTGCAGCATGTCTGTGATTACCGTCAGGGGCTCGACTTTTTTTTTTTGTTTTCTAAGCAAACGCGGGAATTTGCTCAGTGTGACACAGAGAGAAAGGGGTGATCGGAGGAAGGGGGGGGGGGTGAAAGCATATACCATTTCTTCTCTTATTCCTTATCATATGCAGAAAAGATTATCCTGCAGCGAAGTGAGAGGAAAAGACGTGTGAACCCAGCGAGCGCCAGCTAACCCAGATAAACATAGTCTGTGGGAGGTGATGGAGAAACGGAGAGGGACAGATGGGGCGACGTAGGGGTAGGGAGGTGAGGGGGGGGGAACACACACACACACACACACACACACACACAGGACCAGATTACACCCAAAGGGTCCCAGGGGCCCCCCCACTGACAGAGGTGTGTCCCTCTCGGCCTCACGAGAAGAAAGACTTCACCCGCTTCTCCGGCATGTCTCGGGGGGCCCCCAATCTCTCCTGTAGCTGCTGAGTTCAATCTTCCTCAAGCCGGAGGTTTCTTTTTTCGCTCGGGGGGTAAAAAATGCTAATGGTCAGACCGTTTACAGTCGAGGGGAAGAACAACAAGTGTCTGAGGAGGGCAGGTGACGTTCTCCCGGGGCGAACAAAGAGGGGATTTGAGGCTTGGCGTTTTTGTGTTGTTGCGTGTGGGCGTAAAACACACCGCCGCTTCAAAAGCCACGGTTTTTGATCAGGGTTTGTACCTGAGCTCGAGGTGTGTTCTTACCAGTCCCCAAGGAGAGCTCTTTATCTGGGTTTTTTTTTTTTTTTCTTCTTCTTCTTCTTCTTCTTCTTCCCCTTTTTTGTTTTCAGTCTGAGTGTGCTGAATGTGTTGAATGTGTAACTTCCATGGCCATGTGACACGGCGGGCCCCCCTCTCAGGGTCACGTGTGGCGTCACTGAAGTGTTCAGAGACCTTACAGGATGTGCTCTCAGAGCGGCGGCGTTGGATTCATGAGTTTGACCTTCCAACTGTCCCCCCCCCCCCAAAAAAAAAAACGTCATTCATTTGAGGTGTGACGGTGCGTTTGGAAACGGAGATCTGACGCCGTCTTTCACTGATACTCGGCGTCGATCGGCTCCGTCGCCTCACTGAAGTTCAACAAAACGGTTTAGAAAAGGAAAGGGAACGAGTTGAAATCTGATGAATATCTAAATGCCTTGTGAAAGCCGCAATTACTCGGCTGTGGAAGCTGGATCTTTTCCGCAAATTACATTTTGTGACGGTCTCTTAATATATTCTTGTTTTTTTTCTTAGCTTCCATTTACCTGTTGAGACATTTTTTTTTTAAGAGAGCCCTGCCATACATATAAATACAATATATGTTATTTGTACTAAATACAGAGTGGGGCAAAGCGTTTTAAACAAGAGCGTGTTCCTTCCTCTTACATCAGGGGTGTCAAACATGAGGCCCGGAGGCTAAAACTGGCCGACAAGAGGCTCCGACCCGGCTGCCAAACCACCGAGCAAATGGTGAAAAGCTCAACAAACTTGACATTTCTTAACAAATTAGCGGATACGACACGAGGCGGAGACCCGAGCTGAGATATTGGCTTGGAGGTTCGCTACCTCGTGGCTCGAAGCCACGCTGTCAAGTTGAGTTTGTGAAAACATGCATAACCCAACAGCTATAGAAGGTTTGGGGTTTTTTTTGTGGCCATTTCAGTGTATTTAACACCCGAAAGTATAATTTATGTTATGATTGTAGTGAGTTTTCTGTACTAATTGTCTTTGTGAAAAAGAAAATATAAAGATTTTCCTGACAAGCGCAACTAAGAATAACTTTTGAAGTTAAAATTACAAGGTTATTGTGGAACTATTTTCCCACTCCGGCCCACTGAGGACGGAATTGGTCTGTATGTGGCCCCTCGACTAAAATCAGTTTGACACCCCTGGATTAGATCAAGGACAGTGACAAATCCTCCTGTAGCGAGGTTCCAAGTTGGCGGAGGCCAGTAAGAAAAGTTGTTGTTTTTTTTTTTTGGACGACAGCAGCGGGTGTACCAAGGTACGAGTCCACGGAGAGATGGGCGAGCGAGGGCTGCACATCCTGTTGATGAGTTCTCCCTGGCTCGGGATGTGTGTGGCCTCTTAACAACGCTATCAGTCCGGCCCACAATGAGTGTGGAGTCATGCCCAGGTCACCGGTTTCCGAGCAGGCCTGAGTCAGCTCCGCTCCGTCTGCCACCTTGCCGTCCCTTCCTGTGCGTGACGTGAGATCAGCGCTCGGTGTCGGTTACAAAAGCTGCGAATGCACACGAGCCGCCACATTTCTCCCAAACCCCCCCCCCCCCCCCCCCCCCCCCCCCGAGCAAGTTTCTTGGCTTACTTTTGTTTTTTTTCCACATGGTGGCAAATGTGAGTTGGTTCTTTTTTTTTTTTTTTTTTATGATGTTGTAAATATCACAGTTCTTTTTTTTTTGTTCTCTCCCAAAAATAAAGCTTTAACCTACTTTGACACTCTGAAGCTTCAACGCACTCACAGAAATGATGAAAAGACAAGGGAGTGATAATACATGCGTGACCTGGATCGTGTGTTACATAACCTGACGGGGGACTCGGTAACCAAGAGCAGATCCAAGAGCCGACATGTCACATGACATTAAACTTGTGACCGTGTTTTCCCGGTGCCGACTCATTTGTACTATGTGTAGGTTGAAAATGGGAGCATCTGGGTGTTAATCTGCTTGTTTTTTTTGTTTTTTTTATGACTTGACATGATAGAAAACCGTCTTGAATATTGTTATTAGCAAATGTAATCTCCCCAAAACGAGGCCCAATACTGAAACTGACCCGAATCTTCTTAGTTTGTGTGAATTAGAGGTTGAAGATCAGGTCAGTCAGCGTCTCTGCACCTCATTTCACATTACTATTATTCCAATCGTGAATTGAAAGAGCGAAAGAAACGATTTCCAGGATGTCATCTGGGCTCTGTTGTCAGATAAAATAGGAACCTCGAGATGTCCCGTGCATCGTTTTATACACGTTCCCCTGTAATTCAGCTGTTTATATTTAGTACCTTTGGAAATGTCAGGATCTGGACGAGAATGTAAAATAAAGTCTCTGCGGGTTTGAGCAAACCCTTTTCTCCGCACAGCATGAGTTTGTAATGATGGAGCTGCCGGCAGCTCTGTTAGCTTAAACTTCTCTAAGGGCACGTTGAAGGCAGCCGGGACGCTGCTGCATCGAGACGCATTTATACTGGTCAAAAACACATGTTTGTTTATAAAAATGCTGTAACCTACGAGGGCAAGTTGAGAAAGCATGTCAATTAGTCTCCACGTGTTCCTGTCCACCCCCCCCGAGGAGGACGTGGAGTAGATATGAGCCAGAATGGCTGGCGGTCGCCCCATTGTCTCTTATGTCCAAGTGACTAAGCAGGAATCAGACGGACAGGAGCCGGATCCAGACCCCCTCTCAAGCAGTGACACATCTCCTTTGATTCTCCATCCATCCTTACTGCAGACTGCTCACACACACACACACACACACACACACACACACACACACACACACACACACACACACACACACACACACTGCTTTGATGACAGTCGCTGACATGCTGACCTACTGTACTGTGTCATTTGTGTCTTGCTTTCCATTCCATGACAGTTTGGTGCTCTTAATAACTGCTTTTATATCCAACCACCTTGGTCTTACAAGGTGTGTGTGTGTGTGTGTGTGTGTGTGTGTGTGTGTGTGTGTGTGTGTGTGTGTGTGTGTGTGTGTGTGTGTGTGTGTGTGTGTGTGTGCGTGTGCGTGTGCGTGTGTCTCTTACAGAAACTGTTTGTGATCGTCACCTTCAGCAAGCACATCGTGGAGCAGATGATCTCCCTCATTGGGTGAGTAAGGCCTCCCTCGCCCTCGCTCGCCCTCACGCACGCCGCCTGTGTTCTCGCTCACTGAAAGTTCGGGGTTGACGCCGGCACCGACGTTTAGAAGTGACTTCGAATGAAGCACTGTGGGGTTTTTTTTTTTTTTTTTTTGTCTCCTTTAAAGAAAGGTTGTTGTTTTTTTTATTTTTCATTGTTTGTTCCTCTTTTGGCGTCACCATCATGGCCGACACCGTGATTAATGGCTTGTATTTTTCCACTGGATGACTATGGGCACGAACATGTTCTGGCTGCCGCACGGGGCAGGATGAACTCTTGTCGATTGGCAGAGAACCGCCTCCTCTCTCTTGTTTTATCTCTCCGGCGATACGCCGCTCTCGTCGTCACTGCCGCCGGTTATTACCCGCTCACCTGAGGCGCTCGGGCCAAAAGGGGAGAAGTGGATCACCGCCGAGCAAATCTCTCTGTGTCTGAGCCCATTAGAAAGGCCTTGCTGGCGTGAGGGGGAGAAGAAATGAAGAAGTTTAGTGCGTTTTAATTTCCTCTGCGAAGGTTCTCACAGAGGAAAGTTATTAGCGCTTGTATTTGTTTGGGTCCAACTGGAAATAGCGTCGGTTGTATTTTTGGGTGTGTTGCTGAATAATACAAAATGAGAGGCTGGTTTTCCTTGTAAAGCCGTTTAAGCGCACATTCTCACACAAAGACAACCTTTTAACAAAAACTGTGGTGCCGTGCGTATGTGTGTGTGTGTGTGTGTGCGTGTGTGTGTGTGTGTGTGTGTGTGTGTGTGTGTGTGTGTGTGTGTGTGTGTGTGTGTGTGTGTGTGCTGATGGGTGCCATGATGGGCGTCCTCGGAGAGGTGCCAGGGGCTGCAGCTGGAAACTGCCCCCGACACACCTGCTGGTGGGAGTGCCGTTTGTAACACACCCACACACACACACACACACACACACACACACACACACACTCACACAAAGGCCGACTCATTCATAGACTCCTGGGTCTTTTTCTCACACACAATCACATTTAAGCACGCAGGTACTTTCGGACTCGCACGCACACTCACGACTGCATCAGCTCCCGGAGTCTCATCGTAGTTGTATTTTATTTTCTTTAAATAAAGGTATTTACTTTTCACAACGTGTAATTCCGGTGGATGCAAAGAGAGCGACTTGCAAAATATGCATCTAACAATTTACATATCGCCTCACTGCCAACTATGTAGCCGCCAGCGCTGATCACATTGTAGGCGGGTCACATTGTAGTTCAGCCCATTTTCACCCCGCGTGGGCCGGACCAGTAAAATGCTGCCATAATATGTCGTGAAAATGTCGATGTTTTTGCAAAAGTGACCTAATTACTGCAGAAAATGACCAAAATCTCAACATGGGGCAAATTTTATTGAAACCTTCTCGTACAAAATAAAAAAAAGCTTCTGTGGTCGTTGCATTATGGGTGTTTTTTACAAACTCGCCATGACAACGGGGCTTCGAGCCAGTTGGCTGTCTTTCATCACTGACATCTCGGCGTGGATCTCGGTGTTGTGGCGTAGCCACTACTTTTAAGAAATTCCTTTGACATTTTTTTTTACAATTTGCTTGGTGCTTCGTGGGACCAGACTGGAGCTTCTTGCGGGCCGGTTCTGGCCCCCGGGCCTTATGTTTGACACGCCTATGTTAAGGCCATTTCTAGTTTTATACATACAATTTTGACTCGAGACTTAATAAATTAACATAATTTTGTTACGCAAGCAGATTCAAATTTTTATTTTCATTGATTATCGTCACAAAAAAATGCTTTGTTCCATTTCCTTTTTTTTTTTTTTTTTTTTTCAACACAGACTTGCGTCGTGTGTGTGTGTGTGCGTGTCGCATTGTGAAACACCCGCTGGCAGTCACTGTTCATTGATCTGCAGACGTGAAGCCTCACATCGCTGGTTATCGACAGGTTTCACTCTGAGTCACTTCCCTCTCTCTACACCTTGTCAAACCGTCGGCTTCCTTCCAGGCGGAGGCCTTTTCCACCGTCACCTTTGATTCCCCACACCGCCCTCAACTCTCACTCTCAGTCACTGTCGCCTTATGAATGGCGCGGCGGTCTCACGGGTTTAACCCCCGCTGCACCGGCGCCGGCACCTGTTGTTCCCCTACACACACACACACACACACACACACACACACACACACACACACACGGTTTGTTCATTTTATTCAACGTTTGTATTAATTTTTCTCATTTTTATAGTGAGAAATCAGTTGAGCAAGTTGAGGAGTTGTAATATTTATTTAGTTTATTTTCTTGTGTGTCGTTTCCGTTGTCGTTTTCCTGATTGTGGGACTGAAGGACCGTTGGACTTTGGCCGCGGTGATTTCATTCTCACGTGACATAATACGACACTACAAGGCACTTGGCAAGGGCACACACACACACACACACACACACACACACACACACACACACACACACACACACACACACACACTGACTTTTTTGGGTTACTGATGCATGATGTCTCATTGCTTGTTTCATTTATGTTGATTAATATAGTTTTTTTTTTTTTTTTGCAGCTTTCTGCCAATTTTCTCATTCTGAGTCCTCTGAAATTTGCCATTTATTCAAATCTTTGCTGGTGAATCCCCTGGAAATGTGTTTTGAGCTGTGACCTTTTAGTTCTGAAGAAGAAGAGAGGCCTTAAGTTTCAGTATTGGTGAACATTTGGACTTTTTTTTATTTATTTTTTTATTTGAGAACGGAACATGATTATTGTTGAAGGAGAAAGTCATGTTTCCGATCTTTATGTCTAATTGCCATACTGGAAGCAATCGGCTGTTTTGTGTCCACAGCTTTGCAGTTCAAGCGTTTTATTGGTTAATCTTTTTTTCAATATCAGAATTTTATGTGTTTAGAAACACTTTGGCACCTCTGGAATATTCACAAGGCAGTCAGAGCGGTGCATCATGTAATAGTTATGTTCTGCCGTACTCAGTAGATTCTTTTAAAATGAGCTTTTTTTTCCCCCCCCTTTTGTTATTTTTGTCATCTCAGTCATTCAGCTGCAGTTGAAATGATGTTGAACGGCAACTGGAAAACAGTCAAATCCAGTCTCCTGGAAGAGCTCAGACGTCTTGTCATCAGCTTTCATAAAAGAAATGACCAAGTCCTTATTTATTTATTTATTTATTTTCAGCAGTTGGAAATAAAATGCAGAAAATATGCAAAGAAGCCCTTTTTTTTTTTTAAGAACAAAATAAAGTGACTTTAAATTTCCATTTCCAAATCTCAGGCTCTCAAACAGTTTGGTGGAAAAATTCGCCGTGTCCTGCGGCGGCTGCTCACTCAAAATACTGTTTTTGTAATTACTCCAGAAAAGGCATGTCAGACAGTTCATAACTTGACGGATTGGTTCTTCTTTTTCTTTTCTTCTTTTTTTCCAAAACAGACTTGTGCATCTCTGCTCAATGATTTTCACGATTCTTTTCCTTGTCGTACAAAGAATCTTTCACCTGGAGGAAAATAATGTCGATTATACATACATATATATATATTTTGTGGGTTTTTTTGCTTTTTCTTTCTTTGAACCGACACTTAAGTCACAATAAATCCATTGGGCTGATGGCGGAGGCTGATAAGCAGGTCGGCTGGAGCTGTGTGTCTGATCAGACTTGCTGGATCTCCTGCGTCCTGTGACTAATGTACAGATGTCTCCTCTTCAAGTCCAGCCGTGCGTGTACAGTCATTGTTTAAGTCGGGAGAGAATTCTGCAAGCTCACAGCAAGACAAGTCTTTGATCACCATCTGAAGCAGTTGGATGTCAAGAGCTCTCATGCTGGTATTTATTTTACACTCCTCAGGACTTTTTACCTGGAGTCACACACACGGGGAAAAAAATGCACACTTTTTGTTTAGTTTTTTTTTTCTTTTTGCATGAATCATGAAGATTAAAAAAAAAAAAAGTAATAAATAACAGGTTATTAAAACTCAAAAGAAAAAAACTCTTTTTCATCTTTAGTAAGTATGCGTTGAGTCAGCTTTTAGTCTTTGTGTATTTTACCTTTTCATGCACCCTTCCATCAGGCACGTTTTGACCATATATGGTAACTTTGACGTTTTCTATAAACTCACCATAATATGGACACGATGGTCCCAAAATCTAAGCACATACAAGCTAAACATGCGAAATTTAGGTACTTTTCCCTCCATATATTTTGCATTTGTACCCAGTTAAAGTCAATAGCAGCCGTCCGTGCTTTCCCACGTGGTTTGACTCTCGTGTTGATTCAGCAAACATGTAATAGTAAGATTGTACCATTTTTTTTATCCCGTCTGATTTACTTACTTTCCATTAGAACAGTCTAATGACATGGAAATGTCTCAAAAAGTAATCTCAAACAAAACTAACATGGTTTCAGAGCCGTACATGTGCAGCAAACGCCGCAATTTAATGAATTCAAATCCATTTCATTCAATTGTAATTAGTCATGTGTTCAACACTTGATAAAGAATAATATATTACGTCATTAAATCATCTCCTAAAGCAGATATGGGAAGTTTGCGGATGAGCAATTAGACGCATTTGAACAAAGAATCAATTTCCAGTTTCTTTCGACGTTTTAAATGAAAATGCAGTGTAAGGTGGAAATGTTCTAATGCATAAATGATCAAATTAATCTGTTTTTATCATTCACTATACCCTTACACTTTTCTTTAATTCATAATATATCCATTTTTCAGTGTCTTGAGTCCTCTGGAGCGGGACTTTTTTTATCATTCTAATTCAGTTTTCCAGTTTCCATGAAGACCAACAGGAAGGACTCATTCTGGCACCGCTTATATATGTTACTTTTTCTTCCCCAGTGATTGATGAGCACTTTTCCTGTCGAACAGATAAAGGAATTATGTTAAATGGCTGCAGATTTTCTTCAGTTCAAAGAGCAAACATTTGAATCGGAACATTTTCCGCGATTGTGATGACCCTACATGGACTTCACACACCGGGCCCGGCCCAGCTCCACGGCAGCAGATCCATCTTTTTTCCCCCCGTGCCCAGTCCTCCTTGTCCTCCTCTCTCTTATCTCGGCCTTCATGAGCCAGCGAGATGGAGATATACGGGGGGGGGGTGGGTGCAGTAATGGAACGGGGAGCTTTCCTGTGTCTGGGTCTCCAGTCTCCTCGTTTGATCCTCCTCCTCCTGCGAGTCGCCGCCGTTGATGCCAGCAGACGTTCGCCCGTGACGACGTTGGAAGTTGAAAAATGGAAAACGGCAGAAGTCTCCCCTAAATTGCGAGAGGAGTCGTGGTGACGAGGGCCGTCGGTGGAGTCGGCCTCCGGGGCATTCCGGCCCGTTCGCACCTCGTCAGCGGCAACTGTGGTTGGGAGCGGGTTCGCGGGATCCGGAGACGCTGGGAAACCGATGACTCTGAAGCCTGAACATAAAAACACGATACGGTTCAGTAGGTTTATGTGCTGGTTAATTATGAGACGACCTTTCTCAACCGATCCTGCCGCGGGAGGGAAAAGTCGGTCACTTAGTGTGAAGTAATCTGTGATCTCAACATCTGCAGGAGGCGTCCAGTGTCTGTTCACTGAAGAGAGAACTCGTCACGCAATCTACCACTTAATATTCTCTGTATATGAATGAGTGTAATTCGAGTTTGATGGCAGTAGAAGTATCTTTCCAATTCAGTTTCCCCCCCTTTCTTGTGTCATTGACTGCAAGTTCATTTCAAGATTTGTAATAATAGAATAATGTATATATAATATAATATACTGTAAATCAGGGGTGTCAAATACATTTTAGTTCCGGGGCCACATGCAGCCCAGTTTTAACTCGAGTGTGTCGAACCGGCACAATGACATTTGAATTTAAACATTTACGTTTTCCTTCGCTGTGGCGCAGAGGCTACATGACGTAAAAGATATTTTCCCGAAATCAAACAATTGATGTTAAAACGTCTCGGTTCAATGATGCAGTCCAGCGTTTCATATTCAAACCTCGTTGTAGCTTCACACTGGGAGTTTACATGCTTGGGATTTCTTTGTGTACTCTGGTTTCATCCCACACTCCAAAATAATGCATTTGAGGTCATTTCTGAATTAGAAATACAATTTTTTTTTTTTTCTTAAACAAACAAAGCTTGACACAGCGAGGGCAGTGTGACGCTTCTCGGTGGGACCAAAACAAACAGTCCTGGGTTGAGGATGGAGCTCTCGCCTGTGGCTTCTGACCACGCAGAGGATTTTCCTCGGGGGTCGCAGTCGTCATTTTTGTTTCTTGCCCTTTTTTTTTTTTATTTACTTATATGTGAAAACTTAAAATAGGAAAGCGAAGTTGCAAATATTCTCATTTTCACATAGAAATCTGAAAATACTGTTTCGACTACTTTCACTCAAGAAAAGATCACCTAATCTCAATTATTTAGGTTCTTCTTATCGTCAATAAGAAGCTGTGGCCTCAGTGGGGTGTTAGTGGGCTGCTGGTGAACCGTCTGAAATACCAAAATAAAGACGAAATACCAGTGGCAGGATGGGACAGAGTTTGAGGATCTATTGTAAGAGTAGCACATCATTTTAAATGACTCTTGCCAATAATCAATCATCATGATTGAGTCCTCTCCTCCCGTGCATTGTATAAACGGAGGTAATCCTTCACCGCCCTCTCGGGGAGACAGTCATTGGCATGCAGAGAGGACTCGGGCCCTGAAAAGGTTCCCAAGCGGAGACCGCTGTGTGAGGATACCTGGTGGGCTTCCATGAGAATGCACCTATTTCCATGATAGTGTCTCTCCCAGGTGGAAGTCTATTACCAGAACAATCAGCCTGCAGATGGCTTCTCCTGCTGCACCAGGCCGTCGGCAGAGATCACAGCAGGAACGGAAGGTCAGCAGGTCAGGCTGTGGCGTTATGATCAGAGCAGAACTATGTATAGCTAGAGATCTCATTTTAAAGCAAAATCTGTTTTTTTTTAAGCTCTTTATTCTGGTTTGTTTGATGCCAAATATGTCATTTTTTTTAAATGCTAAATACAAATGTGCAATTTTCCAAGGTAAATTGATGGTTGAAAATAAAAGTTGGCCTTCTCCAATTACAGAAAATTGTGAAAATAACGCATTTGCTTAACAGTTCTTGAAATATCACGATTTAATTTACTCTTAGTCCCAGAGTGATGCTCATAACATCAAATATGCCACCATCACTGCAAATATAAACCGAGAAAGCACATGACAGTAGCTCAGTTTATATTCTTATGCCCAATTCATGTTCTGTGTCGCATTCAAAGAACTGTTTTTGTACTTAAGTGTGTAAAGGATGTAACAAACAAGATTTAAAAATTGCAAAGTTATTGTGCTTTTGGTCAAATCGCAGCATTTTTACCTCCCGTCTGTAGAGAAATACCTTTTCTCATGAACATCCTTGGGATCAAATTTTCAAATTAGGAAGTATTTCAATGAGCATATGAAGGCTTAAAAACAGGCGGTAGTTCTGATAGAAATGCAGCTTCTATGAAGTTGCGATGCATGCGTTCCAAAAGTAGTCCAGTTAATTTAAGAAGTGGTTTTCTTGACTGTAGACTTTAAAAGTCTGGTTGCTGGAGAAGTGAAATTTCTACGAAGCATGCAAATCAAACTATTCTTGGTTTTCACAGTAATTCAGTTGGGTTTTTTTGTGACTGACTACATAAAAGTAATGAACTGCAGGAGTTTGAGGTGACAAAGAGCCTGTTACCACTTGTTTCCACTGAATTCCACCCATTTGATCGCACACCGTCGACTCTGATAGAAACTGGGTTTGTGTGGTTTCAGACTGAATGTGATGTTTGAGCTAAAAGGATGTTTGAACGTCTACCGGCAAGAAGGGAATTTTTTTTTTTTTTTTTTTTTTTTTTTAGCTCTGTATCACAGCTCCTGCCTGTGTGACGTTGAGTGCAGCCAATTGAGGCAATCAGTTTCCTCAATCCATCAATCATTTATGTGTAATAAACAAAACAGCCAACAGTTGAAAGCTTTTTTTTTTTTTTTCCCTTTCCAGTTTGTTTAAGTATGGCGAAGTGTAACCCCTTGTACCTTTGTCACATTACTGCCCCTATAAATAGCCGCCTTTGAGCCGCATGAGCAAAGTCTTCCTGTTAACCCAATCTGCAGGAAGGGAGTATTTTCGATCCTATTAGTCACTGGGCGCCCCGGTCACCTGAGAAGCACCCTGACAAAGATGCCATTGATCCCGTCCTTCCATCCGCCTGCCCCACTCACCCGAACGCAGCCGGGACGGGATCGGAGGCGAACACTGGGGGCGAGGCGGCGCGAGCGAGCGACGGCGTGGCGGGTCACGGCCGCCTCCAGTTTTATATGGCGTCATTAAGTTTAACGCCGGGCACAGTGGGGGCATCCACTTTCTCTCTCTCTGTCCTGATTAGCTCGGAAAACACAGCGGCAGTGAGAGTCCATGAGAGGTCTGACGCAGAGCCAGAGCGATCTCACTACGGCCATTTAGAATAATATTAAGTCGCTCAAGAAGACTTATTGTTCAGGTTGTCTACTACGGGCCTATTTCTGTGATTAATAGCACAGTCAGAGTCCTCAAAGGAGTGAGTGTGTGTGTGTGTGTGTGTGTGAGTGTGAGTGTGAGAGAAAGCTAGGAAGACACAAAAAGAGGGAGAGGTCAAATGTGTGTGTTCCAGGCCTGGTGTCATATAATGTTCCTCTCAGGACTTCCTGCTTTACTCACCCCCCCCCCCCACCGCCCTTCGATTCATTTGTTTTGGTCTCGATTCTCACACTCGGTGCCACACCACACATGCTGCTCGCTCATCAAATCATCTCTGCACATGCTGGGCCCGCGAAGCTGCCATGTATTTATTCGTGGGGATGCCAAATGTCCTGTGTGTGTGTTGTTTTAGGAAACAGTTCACCATTGATTCTTTTTTTTTTTTCTTTTTTTTTGGGAGCAGCTCATTTATCAGGAGAGCACAGCGTGACCCCGAGCTCTTAATCAGCATCTTCTACTGAAGTGTATTGTTTTGTAAATCCCATAAACACGATAATGCGCACTGTAATTTCGGCAGTTGTCAGGAACGTGTGTGTGCGTGTGTGTGTGTGTGTGTGTGTGTGTGTGATTTCTGTGAGAGGAGTCATCCCAGACAGACCCTGACTCAGAGGCCAGACGTCCGGACCCCTCTCGCCTCTTGCCTCTCCGCCCTGCATCCATCTCACCTCAGTCAGAACGGACATGTTGTTCCGCTCCATGTAACACACAGCGTTTTACTGTGTTGTCCGGCTGGAAAACCACGGCAACCAAAACTTTTCTTTAAAAAATTTTTTTAAAAAAATACAACTCCCGCGTGTGTTTTAATCCCAGACGTATTAATCATTCCGTGTTTTCTTCACTACTCTGAATGTATTTATCGCACTGATGTCTCGCCTTGGGAAATCTCCTCATGTCTTAAACCACGTTCATGCAAAATTGATGTTCCTACGTTTGTTTGGGGTTTGTTTTTTTTCATTCCAATGTACTATATTTAAAACGTTTCAAAAATGAATTCTTTCTTGTACCAAACAGAAAAAAGTGGGATTTAATTGGTCTCACAATTTAAGCCTAAAAAAAAACCCTCACTGCAACTTGCAGGGTTGAAACGGAAGCTATAGAGAAGCTTGTGGCTTTTAACAGGTATGTAGTAACCCATGTGGTTGTCTGAGACGCGCGATCACATCTGTGACACACCACGCAGGGTCTATACGGTCCCACCGTGAGCCTCTTCCGCCTCGCCGGTTCGGCTCCTGTGTTAGATTTGAGACATACGTCTCATTTACGGGACGGTCGGGGCTTCAAGACAGTTCTCATTTATTCCATATGTCATCGACGTTCCACCCCCTGACCTCCTTTTTTTTTGTTTCTTCGCCGGGTTTCAGTTGAACGTGGCGACGCGAGCCCAGGGAACCCCTCTTGTGCGTTTCGGTGTTCTGTGGGTTTTCGGGGGCTGATGAAGTGTCACTTCAAGTGAAACCCAGTACGTGTGGTTACCGCCGGGTCATTTTGTTCCTCTGAAAGCATCCCACTGTGGGAAAAAAACAAGGTGACTATTGCCCCGATGCATCAGCAGATCCCCCCTTAAACATGACATCACAGGATGAAAGAAGACACACACACACCTCTTCTTTTTTCCTCCTCTACATTTGCCTCCTCTTCTATTTCTGGCCTGCCTGTTGCTGCCGCTCTACAAGTAGCGGCAGCAACAACTTGTCCGGATGCGTCCGCAGTCACACGTGACACAGCGCTGGACAACCACCCCCCCCCCCTCTCTGCCACAGCGTCGGGGTCCGGGTCCCGGTTACCCAGTGGCCTGCCGACCTGCGTGTCGGTACGGATCTCAGCGCTGTTTTATGTGGTTGTCTGGGAAGTGAGAGGAATAATAGACTGCTATAATTGGTGCCCCCTGATTTCCTGGCAGCTCTGCGGGTACCCAAGAGGATAGCATGTGTCCGTGTGTGTGTGTGTGTGTGCTGTAAGTGTGTGTGTGTGTGTGCGTGCTGGCTGACACAGATGGCTATGCAGCAGGGATGTGATAAACACCCTGGGCAGGGGGATCTCCGTCCAGGAGTGGGCTCCATGCTTTAGTGGTGAAGTCATTGGGAAAAAGCCTGGTCGAACTGGAGGAGGAACAGACACGCACCCACAGGCAAACACAGATATTGCCTTACAACATTTGCACGTGAATCACAGTTTTCCTTACCCTGAAGTAAAACACGCACACACACACACACACACGCACACACACACCTCCCCTGATTCCACTATTTCAATTTCCAGCTCGGGTTTGGAGCAGTAGCAAGTCATCAAAGCAGGACTAAAATCGAAAGCTTCTGTCGGTGTTTTGGACGAGGTCAGAGTTGGAGGAGCGCGGGGTCAGAGCGCCGTCTCCCCACACCGCCGGCGCTGTTATGTTAGGTGTGAACTATGGCCCTGCACAGGGTTGGGTAACACTAGCGATTGCCTAAGCCAGTTGTTGTGGTGATGTCGTAACCCGTTGGACCTGGCCTGGGTTTGGCTGTCATGTGAGCCCTTGTTCTCTATCTACACCCCCCTCCACCCCCCCACCCACAAGCCACCACCATCCTGCTGAGGCATCAGGGCACGTGTGTGTGTGTGTGTGTGTGTGTGTGTGTGTGTGTGTGTGTGTGTGTGTGTGTGTGTGTGTGTGTGTGTGTGTGTGTGTGTCATCTGACTGATTGTGGGATTTCATTAGCACGAAGAAAGAAAAAAAATGTCATTTTTAAGAGCGTCTATTCAAGTGGCATCGGAGGTCGGCGGCGTCAGAGGTCACATCTGACTCATGGCCTGTGGAATTTGATTTTTTTTTTTTTTTTTTACAGAAGAAACACAGGACGTCTAAACATGCCCCGCTCTCCGTGAAGAGCAGCAGGAAATGATAGTGCATTAAAAGAATGAGATGCTGAGATGTGCAAATGAAATAAGCGGCTCTAATCAGGATACAGGAAGCTGACAGATCTGGGGGGTTTTCCTCTTTATTCACCGATCGTACTGTAGCCCTTTCATTTCCATTTTTCATTATTTATTTATCTTTTGTCTGGTTATTGATCAAGTTAGACTTTGCTCCAGGGTCGAGCGTGGCACGGTTTCAAAGCTTTATTCAAAACGACAGGGACGACGATGGACTTTCAAGATATGAATGAATGGCGTGGCTTTGGAAATATAATCAGATTTTCAATGCTTTTTTTTCTTCTTTTTTTTGTTTACTGCCCCGGAACTACACAAACAAACAGTTTATCTTGTTATCTTTGTTAACAATACGAGGCAGAAGACTGTCACCAGGAATCTGAATATTTCAACTTGGAAAATATATTAAAAGTTCAAAACCTTTTGTTAAACATCCCATCATTCCATTTTACGTGTGTGTGTGTGTGTGTGTGTGTGTGTGTGTGTGTGTGTGTGTGTGTGTGTGTGTGTGTGTGTGTGTGTGTGTGTGTGTGTGTGTGTGTGTGCGTGTGCGTGGTGTCAAAAAAGGGAAAAAAGAGTGATGCTCTCATGTAAAATATAATAAAGTGGCACATTTTCTCCAAACACGCTGATAAAGTTGTTTTGGTTGCAGTGACTTGCCGTACGGCCGCACTGAGAATTATTTGGGAAAATGGAAAAAGTGATTATTTTGAGTGGTATTTCAGGAGAGTGGTGGTTGTGCCCTGGTTTCTCTTCTATCTCTGCATTATCACACCAGTTCACGTGCTCATATATTCACCCCGGTGCTTTAAAAAGCTTTGAAACTCGACTTGGATGAAGTGATATTTCTCCATTTTCCCCCCAAAAATGTAAACCAGTCTTGAAATGTAAACCAGCGAGAACAAAGGAAGTGTGCAGTCTTTTCTCTCCTCTTCTCAAATTCTTCACATTCTTCCAAAATATTTAGTTACCTTTTTTTTTTTTTTAAAGCTCCTCATGAAGTCAAATCTAAATATTTTCACCTTGCAGGTTTCACCGTGACACTTTTGTCTGATGTGAGTGTGACACGTGAGGCGATGACACACGAATGAACAAATTAAAGTCTCCTCCTGTATCTGCTTTATGTCAATTCTCGTGGCTGCATTTTTATTTGTGTTGAATATCTATTGATTTAATCGGTTTATTAACAAAGCTGCATTTTTTTTCTCCCCTGACTATCTGCATTCAGGAGGCTTTAAGCTCGGTTAATACATAAATTATCACCCATGCTTCTGGTAGAGAACATGTGCTGCTATATAAAACATATTTACTGTGTCGACGATTAGTCATATATATACATATGCTTAAAAAAAATCTTTCTTTTTATAACCCAAGTAATTGAAAGCCTCTTATGGTGTTTTTTTTTTCTACTTTCCTGCACAACTTCTGGAAGTGATTTAATCAATTGCAGAACAGCAGTTATAAAGTTTGATAGGATCCACACATGCAGAGTTTTATGGTTCGAAAGCCACCTACATTTTAAGACTTTTCATTACTGTTATTATTATTCTTTTTAACTGCGCCATATTTCTTTCTCTTTAGGAGAAACAAAGCGAAAAACTCTGGTTTTTATAGATCTGTTTACACCTGATAGTAAATTTTTTACATTTATATTTCTGGATACAGTCAAACAAAAAGAGGATTTTAATAAGAAATACACAAAAACGGTTCCTTTTTTTTTTTCATTTCTCAGTAAAAACTCGGTTGGTTCTTTTCTTTGAAAGTGAGAAAATCTAGTGAGCAAAAGCTACAAACTTAGTGGAAGTGAAGGCGTTTAGACTTCTTTTTTAGTAGATTAAATATCACTCAGGGCTTTATTTCCTGTAAGAGACATTTTAGCATTCGTAGCCTCGTCAGAACTACATTTAAAGACATCGAGCTTTAAGGACATGCATATTTAAATAATCCATTAGAGTTCACAAAAACTTCACGGGTGTAAAAAAACAAAAAAACAAATTGCTTTCTGTCAAATGGTTTTGCTCCTAGATATTTACCTTCTTCTCCTTCTCCTTCCATAAAGTACAGAAAGACACAAGTGAGGAGGAATATTTCACTCTTTTAGTTGAAGCAGATGATTTTCACAAAGTAGTTACAGTTTGTTCTTCAGTTGTATATATCTCAGGCTCATTGTTTGCCAAATTACATGTTATTACGAGTATAAATCTTTTCTTTTCTGTCTCACTCTCCTTCGGCTGCTCAGGCGCACAAAGAAACTCACAGGATTCTCACATTTACACATTTACTGATCTTTTTTGTTGTTGTTTTTACAAGAGCATTACAAACATTTTAAGCATGCACATGTGACGGAGAGCACACAGAAAGTTAACTTTAGCTGCTTACACACACACACACACACACACACACACACAGGTACGTAAATCATGAGCACACTTACAGTAAAGCATTCTCAAATCCATCAAACTCAGTGAAAGTGAAAATATGTCCCCCGAAAAAGAAGACAGAGCCGTCAGGTGTTTAATGGAAGGATCAGGAACCAGTCCCGACTGTGTGGCATTAAATTCTTGCTTTGGACTGCGAGCTTTGAGCGTCTTTGTTGGTGGATTTGCCCCGGCTCATGACTCAGTATTGCTCATCATGTAGGAGATGATTCGCCCGCCATTTCTCAAAAAGCTCTTTCTCCCCTTCTTTGTTCCTGCCTTTACTCTTTTTATCTGACGAACTTGTGCATTTCTCCGTAGCTTTCCGCTCTTTGACTACAAACTCGTAATTTGTTGTTGGGTTTTTTTGTGTTTTTTTAAAGTTACATTTTTGTTTGTGAGTGTGTGTTGGGAATATTTTTGAAGTTAGGAGGGGGGGGGGGGGGGCTTTTGTTTCCCTCCAAAAAAAAAAAAAGATCTGAGCTTGGTTTTTGACACAGTTTGTCCTCAACCATTTTTCTATTGTGTAATTTAAATCCATCTGTTGGACTTCCTGTCTGCTTTAAGCCCGTTCACACGTCGGGTATCCATTACCTGTAATAAAGTTAATCATTACTAAAAAGGCTTCCACGTTGTAAATTCAATCATTTAACACACGACCTGCTTTTTTTTTTGGCCCCCCCTCCTCCTCCCTCCCTCCCTCCCATAACATAGGTGTATGTGTGTACAGTATACGTGGGTGAGGGACGGAAGTGACTCGCCTCCTTCAGAGAAAGTTATCAGCTATAAACTCAACCGTATGTGACACGGCCGCCCACGCAAAAAAAAAAAAAAATCTTTTGATGTGCCTCTGTAGCTTTTCCACGATTCCCCCCCTACACACACACACACACACATAACGCCGGCAGACGACGTTAAAAAGAAGTGTAACGTGAGCGAGGCTGTGGAGACAATAACTCGGGGGATGTAATTGACTGCGTGGTGCCGCAAAAAGAGAAAGAAGCGACGGTCTTTAGTGTGTATTTGTTCAGTGATTAATCACTAACTCCTGCCCAGGGATGGGCCGCTGATTCGCTATTCCAGAGCAATCGCACATCTTTTTGTGTGTGTGTGTGTGTGTGTGTGTGTTGGGGTGGAGGGAGGGAAGGGGAGGTGGTGGTGGTGGGGGGGGTTGTTCGGTAGTATGCTTGTAGTTGGTGGCTAAATCTTGTAAAGGGTTTCCTAATATGGGCTGTCTTAAGAGCGCCCTCCCCCCTGTGGGCCATCCCCCCCCAGGTCTCAGCCAGTGATGACACTCGGGTACGACTCACTTCCTCATTAATTGGCTGAAACCAGTTCTTACAGGAACCGCCTGTGATAAATGTGAGAGTTCTGAGAAGTCATTCATTTCTCCCCGCTGCAGCGGCGGAGGAGGCACTGCAGGGGAGTTGAACGGGTTCACCGTGAGCGAGAGCGAGCGAGCGAGCGAGGGAGAGGAAGCTGAGTATGTGTGTTGAGAGAGAGAGAGAGAGAAGAGGAGAGGAGAGGAGAGGAGAGGAGAGCGGGAGAATGTGGGTGACTACTGCTGCCGCAGCAGCCGTACCGAGGACCGGCCAACTTTATATCTCCTGGCTTCTTTTTTTTTTGTCTCTTTTTCATTTTTCTTTCTTTCTTTTTTTTTTCTTTTTTTTTTTTCTTTTTGAAAAACAGCGATATTTTCTGTTACGCTGCGTGTTTATGTGTGTGTGTGAGGGGGAGAGGAGGAGGAGGAGGAGGAGGAGGATGAGCAGTGGCGGGATCGCTCTCTCTCTCTCCCGTCTTTCTCTCTTTCTCGGGAGAGAGGAAGCAGGCGAGACCGACACTGTACAGGAGATAGGACAGCATGCCTCCCTTTGTTGCTGCCCTTGGGCTGGTGAGTAACAATGATGTGACGTGATTTGTGCCCCCCTCCCTCCCTCCTCCCCTCCCTTCCCCACCTCACTCCCATCCAACCCCACCACCACCACCACCCCCCCCCCTCTCTCTCTCCGTTGGTGGAAACAGAGCTGTTCCACTGCTGGGTGCGGCACTGCAGAAGCCCTTCAGAGAGTACTTGGAGGCCCAGAAGGCCAAGCTGCACCATCACACCGGAGAGGGGATCCCAACTGTAAGTACAGGGGGGGGGGGGGGGCCTCGGCAGCCCCCGGCTCGCCGCCTCTATTCATTCACGTGTGCGCGCCAAGAGAAGAATGCGGCCCCCTTACTTTTGCCTCTTTTACTCCTTCTCCCTCCACTTTTTTTCTTTTCCTCTTCTTCCTCCCGTGTGTCGTTCCTCTCTTTATCCGAGCCTTCCTTTAAAGCCTGACCCCATCCCCCCCCCCCACTTACACCAGTTTCTTTTTTTGTCTTTTTTTTTGTCACACCTGCTCTACCTGTCCCACTTTAGTTCAGATTCTAAACTAATTCTTTACATGATTATAACGTTAGTTATGTAATATTTTATTTTTGTTGTTCGTTTGAGATCACATGTTGGTCGATTTGACTCCTTCCTGTAGCGATATAGTAAATTACAGGCACTTGTTTAGGACCGGAATGACAGACTAGGTTAGCGCTGCCCTGGGCGGGCTCGGAGGGAGGGAGGGAGGGAGGGAGGGAGGGAGGGAGGGGAGGGGAGGGGAGAGGAGAGGAGAGGAGGGAGGGAGGAGGAAGAAGAGGAGGAGGAAGAGGAGAGGGGCCAGTGTGGGGTCTGGCTCCACTTGCTGTATTGAACTGTACTACTGTAGCGCGGGGCGTGCTGACTCATGCTCCGTCTTACCAATTGGGAGAGTGTGTGTGAGTGTGGTCACTCCCCTTGTGTGTCACACACACACTTGCACTCAGTGCCCCGCCTGAGACCCAGCTAACTGTAGACCGGGGCGGCCTCCAGCTACCCCCACCCCACCCCACCCCACCCCGCCCCGCCGCCCAGTGACAATCCATCAAAACCCCCCTGTCTAGAACAAAAAGAGCCAGTTGTAGCTGTAGCCTTTTTCTCTTCCAAAGCTTTTCTTTTGCCCCCGCCTCCCTCTTCTCCATGGTTTTAAGTGATTCATTAAAAACATTTTCTCTCTCTCTCTCTCTCTCTCTCACTCTCTCGCACTCCCTCTCTCTCTCTCTCTCTCTTCTGTGCTCACTAGCACGGAGAGGGGCGAGAAAGAAAAAAAAAAAGAAAAGAAAAAGAAAAGGATAGACTTTGAGTTGCACAAGGACAGATTAAGGCATTTCTAGAACAATGTTCCTTTTTTTCTTGTAACTTGAGCCTCCAGCAGTTACAGGAGAGAAGCGAGGCAATTTAACTTGGTGGAGGCAGGCTGCAGGCTGGGGTCAGCGGGGGCGTTGGTGAGGGAGGACGGTGGGGGCTGCCGCGTGTTTTATTACCCCTGATCTCTATCTGTCCTGCACATGGAGCTGGATCCCCACCTAGCCTACAGCATCAGGGGGCAGAGAGGGGAGAGCAGGGTGTGGGGTGACGGAGTGTGTGTGTGTGGGGTCGTGGGGTGGCGGCGGCGGTGGTGGTGGGGGGGGGGAGATCCCTCAGCTCGCCGCTCACTGACTGAGCTCCTCTCTTCTCTCCGCGGTTCCTGGCAGGAGGAGAACTGGCTGTCGTGGCTCTTCGAGAAGGTTGTGGTCATCATGGTATGCTTCTTTGTCTGCTCCATTGTCAACTCCATGGCTCAGAGCCACGCCAAGCGCCGGCGGCAGGAGAAGCGCTCGGGGAGCAAGGCGGAGTGAGGGCCCCGGCAACTTTTTTTGGGGGGGGGGGAAAGCCCGCTCGACCCCCCCCCCACCACCACCACCACCAAGGGGTATGGGTTGGAGGTGGAAGTGGGGGGGGGGGGCTCCCACCACTCCTCTCCCTCCTGGCTGACACCCCACCATTATCTGAAGAAAAGTATCAGCTCCCATCTGGTTTCTCTCCGCTTACTGTAGCAACATGTCCGTGTCGAACTTGGGACTTCCATGTGCTTGTTTCTATTTTATTTATCTATTTATTTATTTATTTATTTTTGCGTTTGGTAGCGATTTTGGGCGGATTGTTCTCTGCGAGGTAGGTGTCTCGTCAGCCTGTTGTGTCGGTGTTGATGCTCTGGAGGAGCACGTTGGGAGCAATAATTCTTCAGCCGCTCTCACGTCCACTTAGACGCTTCAAAATAAGATGGAGTTATTTAAATCTGTTGCCTCGTGTGATGCCAGCTCGGTCTGTTTGTATTTTATTTTGTTCTGATCTATTTATAGGTTATTTATAAGACATTGTGTATTCGCGGACCGTACTGTGGAGTTGTCGGCTGTACTTAGATAAGACACGCCAAGTGGACTGTAAATAATTCCCCCACGTTGTGGAGCTCAAAGCCAAGTTGTAGCAGCGATATTGACAAATGTTGTAAAGTCTAAGTGGTGCTTTATATTTATATATTTATTTATTATTATATTTTGATGGCCCTCGTCTTTTGTGGTGTGCGAGTGGAGCCCGTCGCAGTACTTTTGGATGAGAAATGATAAATCAGCCATGATTCACCCGGCCGGTCCCTTTGTCTGCCCTTATTGTTCTGCTTCCAGGAAGGGAGCGCATGAGTCAGCCCGGGGCGACTTTACCAGATGCAGCCATATATTGAATCAGATCTACTACCGCCTGCGAGACGGGGAGAGCCAGACCGAGATAGTAGGTTGAGGGAGCTTCCACATTTGTTGCTCTCTCTCTCTCTCTCTCTCTCTCTCTCTCTCTCTCGCGCTTGCTCTCTTTTTTTTTTTTTTTTTTTTTTAAATCTTTTGTGGATTAAAGCGGATCGCGCTCCACTAGAACAACCGTCCGTCTGTCTGGAAGCTGCTCCGTTTAACTCTGAGGCGCTCAGTGTTTTTAATAAGTCGTCTTCTTTTGTCTCCACTTGTTCACCGAGATTTTTTTTTTTTTTTTTTTTTTTTTTGTCTCTCTCTCCGAGATGAGGACGGCAGGCTTATGTCACAAGTAGCTCTTAAACAAAACTGCAGTTTTGTGTACCGAATCCTCCTCTTTTTCTTTTTTTTTTTTTGCCTCATTGGATAATGTCAGCTTGCTCTCGATATATACCTTCCTCGCTCTCTTTTTTTTTTTCTTCTTCTTCTTCTTCTCCCCCCCCCATAATTGCCAGTGAAATGTGCTATTTTCTTCTCCTCTCTCTGTACCGCTGCTGTGCTACGCTGGACTGAGCGCAGTGGGCGCTAGAGCGGCGGCGGCGGCGGGGAGGGGGGGAGAGAGAGAGAGAGAGAGAGAGAGAAAAAAAAAAAAAGAAAAAACCCTCAAGCGCACAGTGAAAAGCGTCTGTGCCGTTACCTCAGCTGAACCTTCGAATGAACTCGTTGCACTGCCCCAGTCACGGCGCCAGGAGACGAATCACTCGAGTAGATTCAAAACAGAGGGGTACTGTTGAGCGAACTGAACCCTGCGCACTGCACCGGCTCCACTCCCAACACTCACATCCCCTCTTTTCTCATGTCATGGTAAGTAGGATTAGGATTCGCTTTTCTCTCTCTCTCTCTCTCTCTCTCTCTCTCTCTCTCTCTCTCTCTCTCTCTGTCTCTCTCTCTCTCTCGCCCATTGTTGTCGTCTGTACATGCGTACGTCTCCGGCATGTCCGTCACTCTCCCGGCCTGTCAGATAGCTTATCAGACTGGTGTTGGCTGTTAAGATTGCAAGGCGACAACAGTCTGTAGGCTGTCTGACATTTCGGGCTCTTTCATCTTGACCAGCATCCTGTTTTGTCCTCCGTGTCTTTGTTACTGTCATTGTTCCAGTTGAGCATCAGTTCCCATTCGGAGGTGTGCGCCGCGATGTCACTTCCCTTTATCCCCAGCTGCTTGTGAAACGTCGGGAGACACGGCGCCCCCCCCCCACCCCCACCCCCATTGTTTATCTCCTCCGCTGACGTCCGTGAGGGTTTTTTTAACGCGGTTTTATGTGAGGAACTGTGTTTTTTTTTTTTTTTTTTTTCCGTTCTTTCTTCTTCTTTCTCCTGTTTGCAAACGCAGATGGAGTGATGTCAGCACTGTACTTTTGTGTGTGTGTGTGTGT
Organism: Blennius ocellaris; assembly: GCF_963422515.1. Lineage (NCBI taxonomy): Eukaryota > Metazoa > Chordata > Actinopteri > Blenniiformes > Blenniidae > Blennius > Blennius ocellaris. The sequence continues at coordinate 24,255,094 of NC_137663.1, forward strand.
GTGAGTTGGCTCTGTTGAGGATCCAGGCGTGCACACACCTTATTGCAACACGTCTCATTGTGACACCCTGTCCTAGGTATGGTACACGCCGTGCTCACTCAGCCTCCCCTTCCCTTTTACACTTCCCTCTTCTGTTTAACCCAGAACTTTCTTCTGTTGCTCAACACCAGCCCCCCCAGCCCCCCCCCCTTTTTTTTTTCTTTCTTTCTTTGTCGGAGGCTATATTTTATTGGAACAGCACCCTCAAGGGGGTGTTTTTCTAAGGGCCGCAAATTGGTAATTATACAAAGCTGAAAATCACTGCTTGACCAGGAGATGCTTTTTGCCACAAAGCCTAAGTTTTATTTTGGATTCTTCTTTTTCTAGAATCAAGCAAAAAAAAAAAAAGGGGGGGGGGTCAAACTTTTTCTTTTTCTTTTTTTTCTCCTGGTCATTAAAGCGAAATCACTGGATAACACTGGAACGACTCGCCGGCCTGAAGAGTGTTTTTCTTGGCACTTTCATGATGTCCTGTTCCATAAAGGGAGCCCCCCCCCCCCCCCCCCCCCTTTTTTTTGGCACGACGATCTGAATGTGTGTGTTTGTGGAGGTATTCTGTTTATATTTCCGCGTGTACGCCGCTGTATTTCGTTTTGGGGAAAAACGTGTATGCGCTGTCGGTTGTTTGTTTTTTTTCTTCCTGCTTTCAGCTTCAATAAAGTTAATTAAAAAAGAAAAAAAAAAGAAAAGAAATGTCACCGATTCTGTTCATTGTGTTAAAAGTCCCGGCCTAATGTTTCACATCCAAACACATTACTGATCCACTCTCCTCACTGACATCATCTCCAGTTCAGATTCCAAGCGAAGCGGGGAGTTCAGGGTCAAATCTGCGACTCCGTCGACCCGCCAGACTTTCGGCGAACGATTACATCAACGCATCGAGAACGTGCTTAAATTCCTGGAGGGTGGGTCGTGGGGGGGGTGAGAAGCATTTAGAAAGTGCGACACGGTGGAGCACGGCGATGTGGAGGTCAGGAGTGCGACCTGTTCGAGGGTGGGGGGGGGCGGGGGCGGCCACACCCACAGCACGGTGAAGACGGGGGCTCCCTCTCCGCCCACCGCACCTCGCCCTGCCCCCAGGACGCCCGGCTTCAAAAAAACCCCAACATGCAAATCCTGCTTGTCTAAACAGGCCGGGGGGGGGTTGGGGTGAGTGGGGGGGGGGACTCGTGTTCAAATAATGACACCACGTCTGTCCATATGGCCCCCCACACACACACACACACACACACACACTACAGTTAAATCTGCTGCTTCCATTCCTGGCACGGTAACACTCCCAACCACTCAACACCACCAACGCCGTCTCTCGCCCCCCCCACCCCCACCCCTTCTTTCTCTCCAACCACCCAGGGATGCTGAAATATCACTGACTTCATCCTCCACCCACCCACAATCCCACTCTGCATTTTGGTTATCCACTTAGTTCCTTTCACACTCTGTCTCATTAAATTATGCTGACCATGTGGATATCTTTTCACCCCCCCCCCCCTCCTCCACCACCCCTCCTCTTTTTCTTTTTCAAAATCAAATTAAGATTCTTTGTTTTTGTGAGCAGCAGTGGCGATGGGGATGGGGGGGGGGGGGGGGGGCTCACATTGGAGGGCGGTGGAGGAAACAGAACAAACGGTCCCAATATTTAAAAGAAAAACAAAAAGCGTATCCAGAATAGAGTTACAGCTCCTGGATGTGTCACCCAGTTAAAACCCTGAGACAACGAGCTTCAAAGCTCCGGTTCTGTGTGCGGCAGCTCAACATGTGGACATGTAAGTTGGATTTTTTTTTTTTTTTTTTAATGGAAATCACGGCTCGATTTGCAAGGCAGTCATGGTTCAGTATACAACTTACACATGTGTGATGTGAAACACGAAACCCAGCAGTACGCAGAGGGAGCCCGCCACTTTGCATGTACTTTGATAATGGTAATCATTTACCTCTTTAGCATTAGGAAGTTTAAATACAATTAATTGGATTCAGCTGTAAGTCACTGAATTATTAAGAAGTAATTAAAGAGAATTTCAAGCAATGTTGGTGGCGAAAATCAAAACATTTAGTTGAGTAACTTCAATCAATCAAATCAGTTTTCATATAAGATAATAAGTTGACTCAGAGTTAAATGGATATTTTACTTTAATTAAGGTTTTGTAGTGACACAGACACTACATTTCCAGTTGATTGACAAAATGCCTCATAAAACGAACTTATCTTAAGTTGTATGAACAAAAAAATGCATTTTCTCCAGTTTACCTAAAAAACAAACTGCAGTAACATAACGTGCATGAAGTTAAAAACAAAAATCATTTTTAAAACTAAAGCAAGTTATTTTGTTATTTGTTTATTTTATTTTCAGTGACTAATAAAGCGACTCACTTTTATTCTTTTTTTTTTAAGCGACTTATAATCTGGTTCATTTTTTTTTGTTTTCTTTTGTACTTTTTTGCAGTGACTTTTGAATTTACACAGGTACTTTATAGTGAAGTAACTTTCTTCCACTTTTATTTATAGTGACTCATCAAGTAACCTCGTTATCTTATAAGAAGGAATTACCTCTCTTTTCACTGTTTTGTTGTGGCTAGTAAAGTCATTTGTTTGCGTATAAAGAAGTAACTACTTTCTTTTTTGACAGTGGCTAACAAAGTAGTCTGGTTACTTTACAAATAAGTATTTTCTCGTATTTTCCGTTTTCTATCTTTCACTTATAGTGACTAATGAAGTAGCATTGTCGTTTTTAAAAAGGGTAACTAAGTTTCTGTAGTTTCTAAGTTTTTGTAGAGACTAATAAAGTAGTCTGGTTACTTTATAAATAAGTCACTATTTCTTTCTTTTGCAGTGTTGTAACATATTTCAGAGAGAAGTGACCCGTCTTACTAGACTTTCCAAAAATCTGTTTTATTGTTGTTTTTTTGTTGTGGATAATAATGTAACCTGGATACTTGATAAAGAAGTAACTAGAATGTTTTTTTGGGAGCGACTGTTTCGGTCACAAGAGTCATGAGAGTCTTTGAAGGGGTTTTGTTTATTTTATGCCGTGGATTAATAAAAATGACTTCAGTTTCATTTATGAGCTTATTAGTGTTTGATATTAAAAATAACAGGAGATGATTTTAGAATTCAATTCTTTTTAAACTTTCTATAAATGTGTGTGTACACACACACACACACACACACACTGTGGTTACTCCAAAGCTCCAAAAGCATTTTTTTTTTTTTTCCTTCTTCCCGTCACTGTTTCTTTGAAATGTTCAGATCAAACACGCTTATCAGCAACTTTATAATTCGGCCCATCTGAGAGGAGGCAACATTATCGCGGTCGTTTGAAGTCGTTCGGGGCGTCTGAGCCGTCGTGGACGAAGACGTACGGCCTCTCATACCGAGTTTGACTGGATGTGGGTACCCTGGCTCAGCTCCGGCCCTCACGGTGCCAACATGGCAGGCAGGCAAACGCCACATCCTCCATGTTCTTCCTTCATCGCTCCGACCCGAGAATTGACTTCTGTTTTTCTTTTTGTCGCTATGTATCGTAGTTTGGATCACTCTTGTGATCCTTCCTCTCCCACCACCCCCACCCCCACCCCCACCCCACCCACCCGTAAAACAAAAACTAAACCCTTTCATTCGACTGCACTCGCTCACGGACTCCGTGACCTTTCCCAGATTAAACAAGGAAAATCCCTCGTTTCTTCTCATGCGGCTGCGTGTCACAACAAGAAGGGGCGAGGAGTGATCGCCAACCTGCGTCGCGGCTCCTCTTCCTCGCTCGTCCTCCTCCTTTTGTGTGCCAGGAGTTTTTTTTTTTTTGAGGACGTGCGTCATTCAGGTGTGTCGTCAGGTGGGGGGGGGGGGGGGGGGACCTTGTACTACTGGCTCTCATGCCTCTTTGATGTGGGAACCACCGAGTCAAACTCTGGAATGCTTCAAGTGTCTCCTCCGGTTCTAGTGTCACGACATGATGCCGTCTCACAAATACCACTCGGGAATGTCTCGCTCTGCCGAACCGAGCATGCTGCCGCCGCCACTGATGTGTGGTCCCCCCCTCCTCCTTCCCCTGCAAATTAGGCAACACGAGAACGAACCGGAAAAACCGCAGGAAGCTGATTTGAATGTAGGTGAGGCGAGAACTTGTGAAAACATCTTGTTTGGCTGAAGGGCTCTGGAAATGTCAAGCGTTTAACCCTCTGGAGGAAACCTGCATTTCAAGCATAGTTCTGTACTGTGGAACCTCTGCAATTAAATCTCATGCAAAGCCGAGTAGAAATGGCACAAAGGTCACAATTTCTAATAACAAACAAAAACTGTAAATCTGCTTCTGCTTCAATTTCCGATTGCAACAGTTTGTTGAAGCACTTTTTAATAAATATATATTTTGCTCATAATTGCAGCAGCTGTGACTCGGCTTCTCAGTCGGATGGTTGCAGGTTCCACTCCCTATCTCAAAATGTCAATGGCTTAAAGTGTCCTTGAGCAAGCCGTTAACCCCCCAAAATCACTTCCCCTGGATGAACTGAGCACTTTGTATGGCAGCTTCATCCATTAACCATAAAACTATTTAGCATTTAGCACAGTACCTTTTCAATATTATAATAATAATCCCCATTAAATTACCAAGAAACCACAAAGAGATGTATGGAATATGATTTAACTTCGGTTAAATGAGTCGGTAGTGGAGTAGTTTGAACCAGAAGTGTGCCGGTTTGAATCCCACTGTTAACGGGGTCACCACACCTGCTCAGGCTGCATCAGGAAGCACATCTGGAGCAAAAGTCAAGAGTCAACCTGCGGGCTGCTTTAGTATTAATTACTTTGTTAACCCCAGAGGGAATTCCACCTCAAGGCAATCCAGGGTGTCCAATCACCCACAGAAGCTCGCCATTCAACCTGAGCTTCCTCGTTATGAGGCGAGAGAGCCAACTGCCACGCATCCCAGTGTCATCTTCCGTAAAATCGAAAATATAGACTTCATCAGCAGGTAATACTCAAACTAAACTTTGTCATCTACATCTGTGATGAAGATAATTTATTTGACAGCTCCCAGCGGAGGTACATTTTTGGAAACGCAGTAATTTAGAGCCCCTAGGTTATCAGTTTCTCCCTTTTCATTTTAATAGATCTCGAGCAAAACTCCCGGATTATTTCACTTTTGTGCAGGACATTTTTGCGAAACGTGCCTGTTTGCGTTCGTGCTGAGTAGGTGTGAAAATCTCTGCTCGCCGCGCTCTGCAGGTCTCATTGTAATGGTTTCAGTCTGGGGGATTATTGTGGCACTAAAAAGACTGAGCTGGCAAACACACCGTAAACGTGTGTGCATGCAAGTGATCCTGGAACCACACCAGTTTTAAACCCGGGCTGGGAAAATAAAATAAAAGCTCTGATTGACGCTCATAAACGAAGTTCCTCCGAGATGCAACATTTAGTTTTTATGTCCAATGAAATAAAGGCAGAAATCTGTGAGACACACCGCAGTATCCTCTGTGCCTATATACTGGCATCAAAACCATATGACAATACTCTTAAAAAGTTAAGCACTCAGTCTTTACGGCAATGCAATCAGAGCTAATTTTAGTCTCGTCCGCGCACTCTGCATGAGGCCTGTTTACCGCATGCACTGTGGTCGCATCCAGCGCGCCCGTCATCGTGCTGCAAACAACCACAGAGTGCAAACAGAACCAGGCTCTCCTGCACCAGACGACGCAACAGACGCTGACAGACTGCCGGGGAATTTCTGCGCCGATTCCTGCGGCTTCCGTCCTCAACCTGAACGTTAATGCTGAGCCGCGTCGGCCGCATGAGAAAGACCCGACATCCGGTCAGGACCTGAGGAGAACTCCAGCTGGTTTCCAACAAACCTTTCACGTCACGCTCACTGAGCTACTTTAACGTAGAAATGCGGGTCTAAAAGGGTCCTATTGGGGAAATATTCACTTACTAATTGTTTTCCCAACAGTAATAATCATCCGCATACCTGGAACGATGTCCCAGACGTGAAGAACGTCTGTCTTCTCTCTCCCTGGCTTGTTTAAATCCTTAAAAAGTGTGTTGCTCCAACCAGCCAATCAGAAATCAAACCCTATATAGTGTCATCAGGGGGGGGTTGGCTCCTCCCCTTTGACTCCTCCCACAATCAGGCAGCTCTGCTCTGGCACATGGCACCACGAGAGGAAGTACTTCCTCTTCCCATAGATGGGCGTGTGTGGGCGGAGCCAGTCCAGCTCACACAGACACAGCAGATTCTGAATGTAGCTCCTGTGATCCAATATTGAAAAGGAGGGAAATCAAAGGAAAACTGGATTTGAATGCTTTTGGACCAACCGTGTGAAAGTGTTGAAAAGATGGATAATATGACCCCTTTAAAGGATAAGTACAAGTACGAGTACTAACCTTTAGCTACTTGCCGATACCGAGTACCGGTAAGTATGTGTGATCATACCTGTTAGAAAAGTGATCTGACCAAGTATTCCAGGAATCATATCTTGAAAAATAGTTTTAGTGAATATATTTCTGACTGGATTAAGAGGCCAAACAATCATCGACCAAAGTTGCTCAACATACTTACCATGTGTTTTCTATCAATTATAAGTAATACAAACTAACTTGGAGTAAAATGTGCTTTACGAAGGCAAAGGAGCAAAACACATCAGCATTGCCAGTTTTGAAAAACCAAAAAATAACAGGAAGTGAACAAAAAGTTATTAAATCTGCTGACTTGCTTTGTAAAAGCTTTCAATTAAAGATAAACGAAGCATAATTAAGGCTTCATTACACTAAAGGATGTCTCTGCCATAAGAAAACGCTGAATCTAAAAGTTCTCACGCTCATTTCCCAGAAGGATTTTGCCCTTTTTTTGTTTGGTTTTTTTTTAAGTGAGAAATTAGTCGAAGGTAAAACTAGGAATAATTACGTTAAAACACACGTTTTAAAAATTGAATCGATGGTAATCATTTCACTTTTCTTACTATTGCAAAAGCTGTTTCCGTGTTAAAGTTGTGCATTGAGCTACTTTTAGGCCCCATTAAACTACCGATATGAACTATAAACCTAGAATACAGACCGCAAGTCGCACCACTGCGGGGGCCGCCATGTTTGTTTACATGCACATGAGTGGAAGGAACTATTCATCACCACTTTATTGCCTCCAGGAGACTCTGCAGGGCAGAATCGCACCCGTGAAAGAATCTTTGGGGACACAGTGGCTCCGCACACCGGTGCGGGTACACTCGTATCCGTTGTCGTGGAAACCGGGCCTTATATAAGACAAGGTCATCAGCATACAAACAGAATTGTATTCAACTGTTGAATTTGTTATTGTATCGTTGCTTCAGGAAGTGAAATCCTCCGATTGTCAGAGTTCACGGTTGTGTCACCGCGCTTTGAGGGAGGGGGGGCTAATATTTTAATTTTAGCCGCACGATGTTCCCTCCCCTGTCTCCTCTCAGGCGTTCATCCGTTCAGCCCCGCTGACCTGACGGCGACATATTAAGTCCTGACCCTGACAGACTAATGGGCCGTTACGCAAAATAAACACAATATGCAGGGATTACTCATGTGCGTCTGCCAGATGCACACGTCTGGCTCCCAGAGCGCGCCCTGATGTCCGTAGCCCCCCCCCACGCCCCCCCAACCCCACGCCCCCCCAGCCCCGCCCCGGTCCGTCTCTAAACCCCACCTTCACCTCCTCGGCCCGGGATGCTGCTGGATGTCGGCTCTGATCGGATCGCTGACTCACGTTGTGAAAATTTAGGTCAATTACAGGTCTGTGTACAGTTAAAGGAGAACACCTGCTATTTAAAGTGTTTAGCAGCACTTAGAGGGGTAATTGAGAATCATTAAAGCTGTGCTGTTTTTCCTCATGTTTTTGGTATTTATTGTTCACGTAAACATTCAGGCTGCGACGGAGCCGTCCGGCAAACAGCAGATGGACGCGTCAAAAGCAAACAAGAGAAATGTCAGAAATGGGAAGCAAAAATTAAGATGGCGACGGCTCCGAGCCTGTGAGATTTTTGTTGTTGTTTTTTTTTGTTTAGATTTTTTAAATGAATGGTCTTCCATATTGACGGGCTCCAAAGAGCAGAAGACGGTCGGCTGATATGCAAAGTGACGGCGAAGTGAACACGACGCGGACCCACAACAGAGCGCGGCGACTCTCCGCCAGTGTCTAGTCTGTTCTTTTGTAAACATAAACAAAGCCAAACAGAAGAGGGAACACACACACAGAAAAACAGATTCTGTTACCCGCGGCAGCTGGTTCTGTTCACCGGGCAATCAAAGTAAAACAAACTATGAGATGGAACTGAGGTTAAGTATGGCCGCCCTGCATGGAGGGGTGGGGTGGGGGGTGGGGGGGGTTGAAGGGGCGAACTCCGCCCTGCACGGTACAAGAAGCTGCGGTAACACGTTGACCTTCTCGCTCCCGGGACGCTGCTGGGAGTTTCATCTGTAATCACCGTCACTTGTGCCGAAGTGCAGCGGAGGTCAAGTACAGCTGAGCTGCTCTCCGGCGCCGGGACACCCCGCCGACTCCTCTCACGTCGGCGGGACCAAAGGGAGGCAGCCGGATGGGATCAGTGGAGATTACGTTTATTTAATGTACACTTAGCAGCCTTCACTGTTGAACCTGTAATCATCGGGACACACCCTTGTTGGCTTAAGCCGAGAAAGTGATTTCTATTCGCCCACTGACAGAATCCTACGGTTACCGTGAGTTAGACGGGCGTCGCACACACACCGGGTCGGTGAGGAACAGGAACGTTTGTTTTTACGTGGTGCTTTACTTTTATTTTAAATGCGGATACGGTGGTGTCAATCCTTACCAACAGCACATTCAATTGAACCTCAAGCACATGTGTTTGAACTGTGGGAGGAAACCAGAGGAGCCAGAAATAAAACACACACAGAGAAGGGAACATGCAAATTCTACCTGGTAACGCGTCCAACTGGACCAAACATTAAAATATATAAATTTATATATATATATATATTACAGTAGACTATGTATTATTTTAAAAACAAACAAATGTTTAAATCTAGAGGGGGGAAAAAAAGGTTTACAAAGTGAGCAATCGAATGCATAATGTCTTGAAATACCACCTTGTACCACTAGGTGGTGCAGTGAGTCACGATTCCTGTTTACAGTTGAAGAACAGAAGTAGATTTATCAGACTGACAGGAGTGAGAAACAGAAACAAACACAGAAGCTATGAACGTATCACAACTTAGGCCTCGCTTGGACGACAACGGGAAAACAGAAAACTTTTGTTGTGTTTTAGGTGTCCTGTTACACAGGTGGAACTTTTTTTTTTTAGAAAACGTTTCGACTCCCTACTGCACAAAAGTCCCATTAATTGAACCTTACATACTGTATCTTTAAGTTACATTATTTGCTTAATTGATTATTAAAGTTTCAGAAGTTTTGAAGTCAGCTTCACTGTGCAGATTCCCGTTGAATGTTCATATTTCCCGGAACACATTTTGTCCACATTCTCCTTCAACGTGACATTAGAGGTGCAAAAGCTTATCAACGTCTGATATGCTTTTGTTTCCAGCCGTGAAATACATGTTTTGAGTGACATAGAGAAAGAAGATGTGATTTAACTAGTTAATCAAATGTTTTTTGTTTGTTTTTTGTCCATCGATAATTAAATATTCGAACCAGGGTTACATGTTGTTGCTGATAAAATGTTGTGATGAGCGTTTTTATTCTCCCTCCCTGGAATAACGCCTCTGATATGCAGTTGAGAGTCACTGACCTGGATAATCAGTATTTCTGTTTAATGTGTTCAAATTATACTGTTAAATGACTTGGATTTTTTTTTTTCCTCCACCCAAAACACTGAAATCATTATGTTTTGGCTCGACGGTGCATCCAGATGTGGAGTGTTTCATGAAAATGAAAACAAAACAAAAAAAAGACAACAGAAATTAGGATTGTTATCACGGAAAACTTGCATTTAAAAGGATTGCAATGATCATGAAGGTGAGGTGGTTTGAACGGGGCGAGATAACAGGATACATCCGTCCTCTCTCATTGTCACAAGTGGATCAATAATTGATATTTGTTGGTGGGTGATTGAGAGAAGCTCTTACTTTTTGTCCTGCTTTTTATTCAACCTTTACACATATCTTGATCATTTTAACGAAAACATTCTTCTCTGACACGCCCACGTCTATTTGGAAATGTAGAAGTTATGTGACTTTATGTGAGTGTAAGTGTCCTTATTTAGTTTTTCATTAATGCCCTCCAAAAAAGCTCAAATGTATTCCTTGTATTCTGAACATACATTTAAAAAAATGGTTCTGATCCTGATTATAAATTAAATCCTGTGATTTAAGTTCTTTCAGCTTCCCATGAGTTGAATTAAATGACAGAATAATCTCATTAACTTAATATTTTCAAGTTTGAGAGACATTTAATTAAGGGTTAGGGTTAGTTACAATTAATTGCCTGTTGCTTATGCAATCTCCATCTTTAGGATGCATGAAGCAAATAAGTTAATGCATCCAAAACTTCATATCTGTTATATTATATTTGCTGCGACACGTGAGCAAAACTATAAGGCTGCATACGGAGTTTTGAGACTTAAGCACCTTCTGGGCTTGTTTTCTTCCAGTTCCACAAACAGAGTATGGAAACATCCCCCAATATAGCGTCAACAGTGTGGTTGGGCTGCAGCCTCAGGTTTAGATGCACTTGCACTGCCGCTGTGTGAGGCCAAACAGCCTCCTGCTTATTTCCTGTCGGCTGGACAACAAAAGCCCCGCTTAGAAAGACCTTACGTCCTTACCTCCAGGTTCAGGATACAGCGCAAAGCTACGAAGGGAACAAAAAAAAAAGGGAGGGGGGGGGGTTCTCCTAAAAAGACAAAAACACATTCAGCGTCCTTTTTATCAAAATATTTACTCTAAAATTCTCCATTTCTCAGAAATGGCGAGGAACAACCAAAAGACAATACCAACATAAAAACAATAGTGAGAACAAAAATGGCTGGAAAATGAAATTTAAAAAAAAGTAAACATCCACGAAATAGAAAAAAGTGGAAGGAGTTAGTATGAGAATGAGGTATTATATTATGTGACCTGTGCAGGTGGTTCAAATTCATGAGGATTTCCTTTTTCCTGCTGCCACCTACTGGTCAGTAAAGGCTACTGCACACTGACTCTGCAGTGTGGCAGAGGGATGTAATCTGATTATAACTGGGTGGAAGCCATTACTCCCAGAGACTTAACCTTTCACAGTCTGAATCCTCGAGTTTGATTTGTCACAGCAAACACACGTTACGAGTGATAGTTGTTCATTTTGAATCCTAGCAGCCCGTTTTGTTTTTCTAGTATACTGTATCGATCAATTGATGGAGATTCAATCCATCCTGACACCATTAATTTTAATATAATATATCTTATCACTCCTTAATGGGGAGGTTAAACTGCTCTGACATGAAATCTGCTCACAAAGTCCCGTTCAATAGCAATTACATAATTAAGATCTACATTAGCCAGAGAAAGATTATTTATAATGTTTCATGTGTCATAAAGAAGAAAAGGTCACTTTAAAATCTGCTTTGTCATTGTCAATTGATGGAGCATCACTTTATAATCCTGCTTTTGCAATATTTTAAATCTGTAGTAAGAAAACAGTTTTAATCCAGTCAGGAATCGGGTTATTGCAAATAGCTCTTACTTTGCAGTATCTGTATTTTCAATTATTATTGAACCTTTTTAATCTTACATTTTGTAGCTGAAACAAAGGTGCACTTCATTATGAACACACTGGGGAATGGGGTTGTCTGGCACATTATATTAACACATATTTATGTACTTAATCACACATTGGCAATGTCTTTTTTTGGTGAATATCTTTGTTTTCCAACTTGTACGGTTAAGTTTGACATCTGCCTGTGAGACCAAATAATAATATTTTCCAGCATGAAAGTCCTTGAAAATGGTTGAATCAGTAGAAATTATATCGAAGCTGTAGAAACTGTTGCAACAAGAAAACAAATTGACAACAAACAAAAAAATATGACGTATGGATTGTAATATTATTAAAAGTCATGCATTTTATTGTTCCCGTGTTGAATTGAACTGGTGAAGCAGTGGGTTTCTTCTCCAACTTCTGCAACAATGACAGAGAAAAGACAGCACTTTTGAGGCCTTTTCTGCTTTTTCTGATGAAGCCGGCAAACAGGTAACCTCACTGGAGTGATCGGGTCACGACTTTGCAGAGTCTGCTGGCGGAAACATCCAGACCTCTGGGAAGCTCAGGGCCAACTCACACATTCCCACATCCTGCTGTTTGGGAACCGAAATAATGAGGCGATGAATGAAAACCTCAGAATTTCTGGGAAGCAGCGGAGTCTTGGAGCTCTGTTTTTGTAAATGTCACCCACTCAAAGCTAATGAGGAGGTGCGGAAGGTAAATATGCGAAACAATCGTGTCCCAGCAGGGAGATTTACTGGAGTCACCGGCTGACGGGGTGGGATTCATTCACACAGTCCAAGTTGTTGCAGATCTATCAGGGCGAGTTTCAACATTAAAAACAAAAGGGATGATGAAAAAGAGATGTACATTTGAGAAGATAAGATCAAGGGCTACAAAAAGACTCAGTTATTATTTGTTAAAGTGTGGGAACTTCTTTCGTTGCTTTATATATTTCTGACTCACTGTTTTATTATCAGATTTGAACAATTACTTGTATTTATTTACCCAGAGATGTAGTTGTGGTTGGTTGTTGCATTTATCTATTTATTTATTTGTACTGCCTGTTCTAAGCTTCCATTTAGTCCTGACTTTATTTCTGACTGTCATCTGTCCATCTCCCGTATATATATCTATATCTATCTATATATCTATATCTATCTATCTATCTCTCTCTATATATATAGATAGATAGATAGATAGATAGATAGATAGATAGATAGATAGATAGATAGATAGATAGATAGATAAATAGATATAGAGCTAGATAGATAAATAGATAGATAGATAGATAGATAGATAGATAGATAGATAGATAGATAGATATAGATATAGATAGATAAATAGATAGAGAGCTAGATAGATTATAGATAGATAGATAGATAGATATGTGGCACTAAAAATGATGAATAATAACTTTTACAGTTTATTTTAGACTAAATGCATCATAACACAGGCTTTAAGTTTGTGACCATCCCTGACATTTGATTGAATTCGGGGGCAAAAACTGATTAAATAAAACTCGAGGCTCCCCGCCCGTTGACCCGTCCTGATCCGGGGACAGTAGCGCTGTTGGCGGACACCGGAGGCTCCACGCCCCCCCCCCCCCCCTCCTCCTCCCCCCCTCCAGACGCCGGTCCCTCCGTGTTGTTTTGGTTAGCTCGCAGCTTTAGCCCATGCGTTCTGCAGCAGCCGGCTCTCCCATGAAGCGGGCGGAGCGGGGCTTTGTTTTCTGAGTAAACCGGGCAGCGGGCAGCGCCGTGGATCATGGCGGGGGTTTTCGACATTGACCTGGATCAACCGGATGAGAATGTCTCTGACGACGAGCTCGAGGACGGGGTGAGTTTACGTTACCGGGGAGGCTAATGCTAACGCTGACGCTCAACGCTAACGCCCGCTCGCGAGGCCTGCGCCACTAAAAACGCCAGCGGACCGGCTTCCATTGTCGGACAGCCCGCCGTCCTGTCGTTTCCCGCGGATTCCAGTGGCGCGCCATAGACTACTGTAAACACTCAATTTCAACACACTTCTGTTGCATTTTATGCTTCAAGTGACGTGCAACCACAAAAATCACTCTCCTCTAAACGGACATTAGATACTTTCAAGCCGCAGAAACGAAAGTCTTGGACGGCGCACAGTTTTGGCTTGAAGTCCGGAGCGTCTAATACTGTTTGTGTAGCCGCGAGTAAACAGAAAGCGGAGCTTTAAACCGCACGAATGTGAGATGTTTGGGTAAAGAATAGTGCACTCAGCCACCGAACAGTTGGTTTCACTGGAAGGAGAAAAGCGACGCAAAATAGACCGATCCGACTTGTCCGATAATGGACGCACGCGTTTAATCTGCATCGGCATTCGCCAACCTGTCGGCTCTTTCGACAATTGCTCCGAAACTCGCTCCCCGTCACAGTGCGGCTTTGTGTATGCGCGGAAAGCGGATTTGAATGCATAGTAAGCCGATGTTGTGGAAATGAAAAACTCTTGTACATCCGACCGCCGACAGGCTGAAATCCCACCGGCAGGCTAGCTGCGATGTAGCTCAACGCTTCCCCACACAAAACAGACGTTACAGCCACTCATTCCAACTTTACTGGTCATAAATAAACTCGATTTCATGAAATCACATATTGACAGTTAAGGCAAAAAGCGTGTGCCTTTTTTAATTTTTTTATTTAACTCTATAGTTAGTTTATTAGCCAGCAGGCAACCTGTTAAGTTTAACCCGGCTAAGCTACATGTGGGAATTAGTGGACATGTGAGGCAGTTGGTTAGATAAAGTCTGTGATATATGTGCATATAAATCCGCTTTTTCCCTCCCTCACATTCCAGCCCGCTTTAATGCTGTGTTGTCCTGCTGTTCCTCTTGTTCCCAGGCTCAGCTCAGTGAATACATGGACCAGTGCAGCAGCTTTGAATTGTGAGTATCTGAGCAGTTCACCGTCAGGACACACAGAGAGCAAAAGGAAGGCTTTCACTGGGGATCTACTACAACATTCAGCTATTATATAATATAGAACTGCAGTGCTTTGTTTCGACATGTGCCGTAATCTGTTTTAAGACAACACCGCTGTCCCGTCAAACCTTGAGAATCAAACCGTGACCATCAGAAAAGGGAAAGCCAACAGTTCGAGCCCCTTTGACACAACGCGTCAAGTGAGAATGCGTCGTTTTTCCGTCGCAGAAAAGTCTTGCCTTTCCACTGCAGCCTTTTTAAAACGCAACGTCGGTCTACGCAGAAACACTTGAAAATGATGTCGGCTTCATGGACGGTCACTAGTGGGAGCTGTTGGTCGTCGTTGCAATGAAACCACACGCATACCCGCAGAGATCAGTACGCAGTAAACGTTAACAATTGCGAGTTACACGGACGTTATTATGGACGGAGGAAGAAGTTTGACTGTTTTTACAGGGACTCAACTATAGAATTACCAAGTCCCAGGAGAGTATGGACTGGGAGTCATGACACTCTGGTGGCCGCCATTGTTCTTATCGTCCACACTCGCCCAGGTGTGGAAGAACTATTTACTCCGGCCTTGGTGAGCATGTACTAACTGTCTACATGGAGCCTTCAAACGGAGCCATTGTCCTGTAAACAGGGCTTTATTTTTAAATCATCTCGAGCCACCACAACAGCTCCGGTGCTCTTCAACACAGCCTGCATGAAATCCGATAACAGGCCAAGAGACAACCTCCGATTCCCATCATTTGTCTTCTCTAGTCGAAGCAATCCGGTGACCTCTGAAGTCCCTGCGAGGGACACTCGCCCTGTAAAATCGTGATATCTCGGGAGATTGCAGACTGTAATTCGGTGCGGGCTCGCTGCAGCTCTCATCTGGATCTATTTGAGGGATCGTTGTATGAAAACACTGGGGAACCACATCAGCAGGGCACCCGTCTCAACACATCTGTTTATTCCCCTCAAACAAAGCTGTGGAACCGCCCGTCACCCTCGGTTCAACCTTTACCCGCTGCTATGTTTAGGGCCTAAAAAACAGCCCTGTGCCGGGCTGGTTTGTAAACACACAGCGACGAGTGCAGAGTAGTGTTTTGATATTGTCGTTCGTCGTCTTGCTCGGAGGACACGCTCGTCATTCAGCAGCGGATCAGTATGCTGTCTTGACATTTGTAAACTCTGGGGAGTTCCCCCCCTCCCCCCGTGGGTTGATGAGATAGATTGCGATACACCTTCGACCTGAAACGCAACGAAAATTTTCCCTTTTCACTCGAAAAACGTCGTCGTTGTGTCAAAAGGGGCCTTGTAAAAAAAAAAAATCACTATCTGATGACAAAACTGTGCTGTGAGAAGTCGAGGATCTTGGTGTTTGTACTGATGTTAACATGCATGTCTTTGTTATTTTCTCATCTTTATGTTTTGTTTTGTTTTTTTTGCTTGTTTTGCCAGTAACATGGATGACTGTGAGAGGTTTGAAATTTCAGAGAACAGCGTGAACAAGGGAACAGAGCAGATCAGGCCCGAATGCTTTGAGCTGCTGAAAGTTTTGGGGAAAGGAGGCTATGGCAAGGTGAGGCGCGGGATTCCTGCTCTCCGTTTTCAACACCAACTCTGCATTTTGTGTTCCCGCCGTGCCGCCCGTATCTCCTCTGTTTGTGCGAAAAAAGTACTCAACTTTTGAACTGCGTTAGAAAGTAATCTGTGACTGTGGGAAATACCGTGTTTGTCAGTTTTCTTTGCTTGGGATCTGCTGTCACGTTACCAGCTTGTGTGGGAGGAACTTTATTGTTGTCCTGAAACTTCATCTCGTGGGGATTTTGTTTTGTTTTGTTTTTTTCTTCTTTCCCCCCGTCGAATCAAAGAGACAGAAATTCAAGTCTTACGCACTGGGATTTTCTGCAGTATTTAACGCTGTCAGTGTTGTTTATCAGCAAGCCTTTCAGTGTTTTTGTCTGAGGTGAAAATATCCTGTTGCATATTTAGTTGGAGGAGCTGGCATCCTGGAGCCAGCCCCACATTTCCCCGCATTAACACAAAGCACAACTATAATCCTCCACTCCTTTTTTTTTTTTTTGTTTTTGTTTTTTGTAGACACATAAAACAAATTAGCATTTAAAAAAAATGAATACATGCAAAAACATCCGTCTCGTTTGGATTCCGTCGTGATCGGCGTGTGGTCACTTCCTCCGCCTTCCTGCACCGGCCGACGGCGGCGCACCTCTCCGTTATTTTGGAAACATGTCTGGCCTGACATGCACAGGCACGACGCGCTCCGTCTTGAAGTGGTTTTTTGACTGCGATGACTAACGAGTCATTTTCTGTAACAAGTTGTTTTCTGGAAATTTCTCCAGCCCGCCGAGTAATCCGCCGTTTCTAACTCTGTAATTTGTTTCGCTGTTTTTAAAAACTGAGCCCACAGAATCTTTTTTTTTTTTTTTTTTTTAAAGTCCCAGATGACTGCCTATTAGGGAAAATGCAAACACAGCAGCGTCTCCTCACCTCCGCGTCCGTGTGAGAGAGGGCGTTTTGGTTTTCTTTTTTTTGTTCACAAGCATGACTAAGCATCATTTTCACGGTGGAGACAGAAGAAACCATCTGGGCTGCGCTGGCAGAGGATTAGTGACTCCACACTTCTCGCAAAACTTCAAAAGCAGTGAATTTCTTTTCCATAAAAAAAAGGACTTTAGCAGGTCTTAAATTTAATCGACAAAAGTCACTTGAGCGTTTTCACAGTGAGCGGCGTTGTGAGTGTGACCGGCTGCAGCCTGTCAGGAACCTTCGTTTTAAAGTCACGTCATGAAAATTTTTATATTTTTGGCAAAACTGGAGAATTACTCCAGAAAATGACTACGATCTCAACAAAAAAAGTAAATTTTTGTTAAACCTTCTGGTGCAAAATACAGTGAAATGTCAAAAAAAACACCTTAAAATAAAGAATGTTTTCTTTTTAGAACTTGATTGGTGGTTTTGTTGGGCTGGATTGGAGCCTGTTGCGGTCCAGTTTTGGCCGATGAGCCTTCGCTTTAACACCCCTGGCGTAGACGGTGTTTAAAATGTAGTAAGAATGACTCGGTCATCGTCACAAGATCCCACAGCAGCAACTTTCACTCCTTTCACCCACAGGTTGCAAATCATCTGCAGCGTCTTCCAATCACTTTAGAAGCAGGTCGCATTAATCATCATAAGCGGGTTGTTGTTTTCTATCAGGCTTGACATGAAAGAATCACTTTTATTTAAAATTGAAATTGAAAATAAAACAACACGGTAGCACTGTGTAATCTAACTATAATAAAACTTCAAAATCTAACAACATCTATCCATTGAGTTGCTTCATTCGGCTGACCGCAGCTCACTTCCGGTATCGAAAGTGCGAAACAGGATTTATATCTCGTTATCACTTGAAAATCTGATGCTCAATGTACGTTGTTCTCATGATATATGACGACATGTTCCACTCGTCAGTCTGTTATCGTCTGCAACACAAAGTTATCTGACAAAATATGTGATGGAAAAAAATGCTTTCTTATCTTGCTCGTATCCTCATTGTGACCTGTGCTGTCTCTTCGGACTGGATCAGGATAAATGTGACCTTTTCTGAGATCATAAGGGCTTTTTAAAAAGTCCTTATTTGGATTCTGTGTTCTCAGGTGTTCCAGGTGAGGAAGGTATCAGGTGCCACCTCCGGGAAGATATTTGCTATGAAGGTGTTGAAGAAGGTGAGTCGACAAGAGAGAACAACTTGGTTCGCTTGTCCTCAAATCACCTTTTCCAGAGGCGCCCCTCCACTGCCCCCTAGTGTACGTGTCGGGTAGTGGCGCACTGCGGAGAGATTTAATCCATGAGCATCATGTTCCCTGAAGTTGTTTTTTTAAATACGACTGTGTTTATTGATTTAATGAGACTCGTTCAAACTGTTGACATTAGCTGCAGTGCTTCTTTCAAATCATTTCTCAATTGCTTCCTGGGATTGTGTTCTTTATCCAAAATGTTCTTCATTAATTGCTGACCTTCTCTTTAATTCAGGGTTTGCGTTGCGGCCGCCATTGATTCTGAGCAGCAGGTTGACGATCGCTTTCTTTTGTTTTTTTCCCCCCACTCCCGTTCAGGCTATGATTGTGCGCAACGCGAAGGACACGGCTCACACCAAAGCTGAGAGGAACATCCTGGAGGAGGTGAAGCATCCTTTCATCGTGGACCTCATATATGCCTTCCAGACCGGGGGAAAGCTGTACCTCATCCTGGAGTACCTGAGCGGTGAGACCGGCGCCCGGTGTAGATAGTTTTGACTTCAGTCAGGTGAGTGGCTTTGGTGTGACGGACGTTGTGTGTGTCTGGCGGCTGCAGGTGGGGAGCTGTTCATGCAGCTGGAGAGAGAGGGCATCTTCATGGAGGACACTGCCTGGTGAGTGAGGTTCTCTCTTCAGTCCACCGCTGATGTGCGTCACGATTTTCAGACAAACACTGCAAAAGAAAAAGCAGAGCAACGGTAGCTCATGAAAAGTGTGTAAATAAAGCAGCTTTTTTTTTTAATCATTGGGAATAATATTAGTTGTTCACCCCTGAGTTGGACTGATGTGCGGTTGAGGCATGTCTGTCGGTTCTCACTTGTCATGACTGAAACTCATTTAAGCCGTAATGGAAAAGCAGCATTTAATAAGTCTTGATAAATTATCTGTGGTATTATTAAATCTTTTCTCTCAAAGCTGCGATTTTGTTTTATGTGACTTCTTTGGCATTGCGACAAGCACACTGTGCTTCTTTAGTTTGTTCTCTGTGAGTTAACAAATGATGAGCAGACACGCTCCGTAATGACGTCGTATTGAGGAAATTCTCATGTAGCACATTTGAATTAAGACGACATGCGGCGGTTTAAATCTTTTGTGTCATTTTGAAGAGGAGGTAAACATGTGCAGTTGACTCAGTGTTTTATAAACAAAGGCAGAAGATGAAAACAGTGATTACATGAACCAAACTGCTGAGCAAATACGGGTGTGTGTGTGTCACACTCCAAAATAACCCAGCTGACACTGAGCGTGTCACACTCTGACGACGGGGTCGCTTTTAGTGTCCACGTGTGCAGAAACACTGATGAGTAGCAGAGGGGAAATAATTGGTGTCGTTTTCTGAAAGTATGACCTTCCTTTGTTTTTGTTTTTGCTTTTTTGTTGACAGTTTCTACCTGGCGGAGATCTCGATGGCGCTGGGTCACCTGCACCAGAAAGGCATCATCTACAGAGACTTGAAGCCTGAAAACATCATGCTCAATAACAACGGTACAAAAACCTGAAGGGCCGGATCAGTCGCTCTCCTCAAACCTGTTTTTTTTTTTTTTTTTCCTTAACGCAACTTCCATCGTCTCGCTCCTTTTTCCTCCAGGACACGTGAAGCTGACCGACTTCGGTCTGTGCAAAGAGTCCATCCACGACGGAACGGTCACCCACACCTTCTGCGGAACCATCGAGTACATGTACGACACACGGTTACTGCTTATGCTAAATGCATGAGTGACGACTGTCCTCAAAAACCTGCACGTCCGCGACAGCGTTTTCAAGTCACGCCGAGTCAATTCACGTTTTCATTTCAAAAAACAAACGGCGCCCACTAGTGGGACAATGTGAAAACTGCATTCGTTTTACTTGTCAACGGGCATCGCTTTGAAAACGCAAAAATGTTTCTAAAACTAAAATGCAGAAACGACATGTGTCACTTGAAAAGCTGTAAGCGAGGCGATGGCGTCGGCTTATTTACGTCCTCCTTCTTCCTCCTCAGGGCTCCAGAGATCCTCATGAGGAGCGGACACAATCGCGCCGTGGACTGGTGGAGTCTGGGAGCTCTCATGTACGACATGCTCACGGGGGCAGTAAGTTCACGTCTCGAGACTCCCGCCGAGAACTCAAAAGGAGCAAAACCAAGCTCTCGTCCCTGACCCGCTTTTCTCTGTTCTCAGCCTCCGTTCACCGGCGAAAACCGCAAAAAGACCATCGACAAAATCTTGAAATGCAAACTCAGCCTTCCACCTTACCTCACACAAGAAGCCAGGGACCTCCTGAAAAAGGTGCGTCATGCGGAGCCTCGCCTCGGGAGGTTTTGTCTTCATGTAGACGGAAAATAACAAGTCTTTTGTTCTGCAGCTGCTGAAACGAAACGCCTCTCTGCGACTCGGCGCGGGACCGGGAGACGCTGCTGAGGTCCAGGTAGATATACATATATATATATATATATCTGCTCAGAGCACGTGGTGTTTCAGGGTACAGAGAGTTTCTAAACCCTCGTCCTCTCTTCCAGGCCCACCCTTTCTTCCGACATATAAACTGGGACGACCTCCTCGCTCGCAAAGTGGAGCCTCCGTTCAAACCGTTTCTGGTGAGTTGTGCCGCGTCCTGCAGGACCGATGCCCCCCTCCCCCGTCACCACTGACTGACCCCCCCCTCGCTGCTTTCGTTCGCCAGCAATCGGCCGACGACGTCAGCCAGTTCGACTCCAAGTTCACCAGCCAGACTCCAGTGGACAGCCCCGACGACTCCACGCTCAGCGAAAGCGCCAATCAAGTCTTCCTGGTGGGTCCTGCCGCCTCGGGGAGCGTTGGAATGAGAGGAGGGTTGCTCATGGTGGTGGTCACGAGTTTTAAGTGAAATTGTTGCCACCTGTTGCACATCAGAGCAGGTTGGTGTATTTCCTGGTCCTCATCCAGACTGAACACGGTGTGACAGACACCCGGCGTCCATCCTCAGCCTCAGACCACCGAGCTTTTTTTTTTTTTGCAGTAGTGACGTTTTGAAAACTGTGTCTGTTTTAATGTCAATGGCAGAAACCGTGAAAACAAGGTCGTTTTCACATGGAGCCACTAGTGGAGAACCGTCAGTGGTATATAAGAGGAATAAGAGACAAAGTAGTTTATTTCTCCCTAAGAGGGGAAGTTGAAGTTGTCCAGCAGCTCAAAATAAAATAACGACATAAGATCAGTCGTGACAAATAATAAATGGGTAAATGAAGAGGAACAGATGCGCGGAAATGTAAATATTTTTATTGAATGTTTTGAGAAATATATAGAAGTCATGATTACTTGCTGAGGCTGTAATAATCTGAGGTTTTGGTGTTGTTGTTTATCTGCACAGCTGCTTTGTAAGCCATTACGCACACACACACACACACATATTGTTTCTGTTTTGTCTTACGAGAACCGGTTAACTGGTCCCAGCTGCTTCCGTCCCGCCGCTTTTCCTGGAAGCTTCACTCACTGATTCGCCGCATTGCACGATCTGCCTGACTCAGCGTTCCGCTGCTCGTCGTCAGCGGCGGCTTGTTCCCTTGAAGACGTTGGGCTCAGATCTCTCTCTCTCGCTCTCTCCCTCCCTCCACAGGGCTTCACGTACGTTGCCCCGTCGGTGCTGGAAAACGTCAAGGAGAAGTTCCCCTTCGAGCCAAAGGTCCGCTCGCCGCGGAAGTTCCCAGGAAGCCCCAGAACACCC
This sequence comes from Blennius ocellaris, assembly GCF_963422515.1. Taxonomy (NCBI): domain Eukaryota; kingdom Metazoa; phylum Chordata; class Actinopteri; order Blenniiformes; family Blenniidae; genus Blennius; species Blennius ocellaris. The sequence continues at coordinate 24,277,238 of NC_137663.1, forward strand.
GTGAGGTAAACGGCGCGTTGTTTTGATTCCGCGACATCGCGCGATCCTTCCCACGGCGGTGACTCATTTGCCGAGCGTGTAAACGTCGTCTTGCCCGGTCAGCGTTTAGAAGTCCTAGTCACGCTCCGGATCAAACACGGGGAAGATTTGAATCGAGAAAATTTTAATTTCCCCCTTTTGCTCAGATGTTTTCAATGTTTCTCCCCCCCGGTGGTGACGCGTGTCGTTAAACCTCGAGGATGGTAAACAGACGCGTTGTTCTCTGCAGCCCGGTGAAGTTTGCGAGGGGAGGCGGCTGGCCGCGGGGACCCTCGCTGACCGGCCCCCTGCTGTCCCCCGGCGGCTCGGCGGAGCAGCCCATGGACGTCTCCGGCGTGGAGCACATGGACACGAGCGGCGGCGGTGGCGGCGGCGGCTGCTGCACCTCCGAGGCCTCCGCCCCGCTTCCCATCAGGCACCCGCCGGGCATCAAGGCCGGGCCCTACAAGAAGCAGACCTACCCCCTGAACTCCAAGCGGCCCGAGCATCTACGGATGAACCTATGACGCTCGGCTCGCCCGCAGACTTTAGCTCTCTTTCAATTCCTCTTCCTGGTTTCCTTTCCAAAGGACGTTTTCTTTTCTAGATACTGACAGTCGACGCAGATCACCAGCTCTTCCAGCAGCGCCCCCCCCCCCCCCCCGCAGCCGAGGCTCGTCCTCACATGATGTACCGGTGCTTTTTTTTTTTGGTTTGTTTGTTTTGTTTTAACCTCCCCGTCTCGGAATCGTTGTGGTGAGACGCAGCGATTCTGGCTCCAGACTTCGCGTTTGGATTTATTGGATCTCATTTCCTCGGCGTTCCTTTTAGAGGAAGCAGTCTGATGGCCTTGGTCGCTCAGGAGCCGGCGGCGCGACAGCAGCTATAAACAGACAAGCGAAACTTCATCCAGGAGCGTCGCTCACACCAAAACCGACGCCAATCGTTTCCTGTCGGAGGCCCCGCGCAGACGCACTGCTCACATTCTTTGTGTTGAATGTAAATCGACTGTAAAAGCTTTTTTCGTTTTAGTTTTTGTGTTCCTCCATTCCTTGTATTCGCGTTCACCCCGAACCCTCCGAGCCGCGGCTGGTCACCGCAGCCTCTTGGATTCAGGCCGCAGTCACGTCTCGGTTGCGTCGGGTTCGTTTTTCAAAAATCCGCACCTGCGTCCTTCCTCATAATTGCAAATCCTGGACGGACACCGCGTCCTCCTTTCAAACTACTTTCTCTAACGTCATCTCAGCCGCAGTGGAGTTATGTAATCGTCTTTTTAAGAATCCTACACATAGAGATGAAACACACAAAGAGTCAAATGTTGACGTACTGTATTTTAAGTTAATTTTTTTCAAGGCGAAGCTCATCACAGCAACCAAATGGGCATCTTTCCGTATTTCATACCAAAAAAAAAAAAAAAAGAGCAAAAAATTTCAAGGCAGCTTCAAATGAACTATGTTACTGAATATCTGCAGGAGTCGCTCCTTATGAGAAGAGAAGACAAATCTGTATTTGTTGTAACAGCGTTGATTCTTCTCGGCAAACTTATCTTGAAGGATCTTTCAGGTCCTGTGAGGCGAGAAGTTAGAAGTTGCTTCTCCAGACTCCGTGATACTGATGTTTTGGACTCATCACAGCTCCACTTCCTGGTACGTTAATCGGTCCGGAGTCAACCTCTTGATTTTCTTCCCAACGTGCCCGGTACGTTACGTTTCAGCCGTTTTAACGAGGCGTTTTCATTTGACCGTCTCGTCGCTGAAGGTTTCCACACGGTTCCAACTCGCATTCCCAGAGTCAAACGAACGGTTTCTTGTTTCCCCAAACACTCATCCTGCCGAGACCAGAGGAACTGTTGAACTTCTTTTTTTTTTTTAAGACTTAAAACCTTCCGAGAAAGACCCAACACACCTTCCTCGTGCTTCTTTTCAACTTCCGTCAGTGTCTTCTATCATTCCCCTGTATTTCTATTTATTTCGAGTGTCTCCACTGCATCGTCCAACACTATGCAAACTTGTGTATTTATTCTGTATTATTATTCCGACGAGGCCGCAGAATGTCTTGACAGTTACTTTGAACTTTTTGTACAGTAGAATTTTTTTTTTTTTTTTTATTTCCTCTCGACTCGTCTTACGGCGACCTCGGTGCAGCTTTTCTTTTCTACACCAGGATTCGGTCCGGCAGTATTTATTTGTGAAAGTCGTTCCGCTTTCTTGACTTGGACCTGCGTTCCTCCTCCTCCTCCTTCTGCTCCTGCTCTTGCTGCAGCGTCTGAAGTGAGACTTGTCGCGTTGCGAGGAAACGAATGATGCAAAAACAAGAGATGGGCGTAAATAATGTACGTTGCCGCGTGTCGTGACGGGGGAACAATCCCAAACCTTATGTCACGTCTGCTGAGGACTGACGTTCCTTCGCTTCAGTCCTGTGAGAAGATCGGTTCACTGTTCAGGTTTACAAGAGAACCGTCATATCAGACTTCCCTCGTGGGGGGGGGGGTGACATCTGGGTGCCCAGTGGGCATTTCTGCTAGTGTGTCACTCCTACACCCCCCCCCCCCCCCTCTCAAAGAATGCTAAGATGTATCATGTAAATATTAAAAATAAAAAAAAACTAATGAATGGATCTGGTTTCTGAGTTGATCCACTGCAGTAGAACCCTTAAAAAAAACCTCATTTAATTGCATTTAATGTCAAACATTAGAATTAAAAATTTATAAACTGTGCGAACATTTTAATTTACAACTTTGACGTGTTAGAATCCACAAGCTATAAAAGTGTTTCAATTGTCCGTTTATACATCGTCTGTTGTTTCGGTTTACCTCTGAAGTTTGTTTTAAAGTTTCTACACTCACCTCATAGCAAAACGTTTGATTCTGCTTATTCTGATTCCCTTCCAGTCCAAAAATCTTATTATATTTAAAGCTACAAGTGTTTCTTTTATTAAAATACTTAGTTTTTACCCTGTATTCAAGTCATTTTATCAAGATTCTTCTCATCGTTCAAATACTTGAGTCATGTTTATTTGATGCACACAAAAGGAATCCCAACTCCAAATTCAAATGTAGACTTTATTCAGATATTTTAAGGATCTAAATGGATAAAAATAACACAGTGAAATGATTTTTCATACATAAAATAGATGTTTCTCCCGGTCTTTGGTTTTTTTCTCTTTTTTTTTTACAAAAACGGGGCTCCGTCTCCCCTGTAGAAAAATAATTTATGTGTAAATCAATCTCACGAGCTTGCATGTGTTCTGTTAACCGGCTGCGAAAAGGAAACTCTCCCCCCCCCCCAAAAAAGCTGAACACACCATCGATCCAGAGCGGATCACCAGCCACCTGCTTCTCACCTCACCAGCAAACATTCAAGACCGACATTCAGAATTTAACAAGGACATTCCCGAGGATTTAGAAATAAACTAAAATTATATGGAAACACAAGAAAAATTGAACAAATAAAAGGAAAGAGAAAAAAGGGGTAAAAAAAAAAAAAAAAAGCCTGTGTCTTGTTTGTTTGATTAGGAAAGTGTCAAATACTTATTTCATAAAATTCCACTCCATATTAACAGGAGGAAGGTTGAATAAAAGTAACACAAAACGGGAGGGAAAATACTAAAAGGTGTCAAAATAATTAACTTTCACCGACTCCGGTCCGAAACCGACTAATCAAACAGTGTGTGCGACGTAACGGCTGTTTGAAGCAAAATAAAGAAATCACATGTTGCATACAAGCCAAAAGCCCAGAGCCCCCTCCTCCTCCTCTTCCTCCTCCTCCCCTCAGTAAATCTGCAGGTGAGGCGACGTGGCGCCGTCCCGCCACTTGTACACCTTCTCCGTGATGACGGTGCGGCAGAGCGGGCAGCTCTTCTCTCGGTTGAACCACAGAGCGATGCATTCGTCGCAGAAGATGTGCTGCGAGGAGAACAAATTCGTCACATCTGAACGGTCAATCAAAAGAGTCATTTTCATGTCGGAGAGCGGCATGGCATGGCGTGGCGCGGCGCGGCGTTCCTACCTGACAGATGAGCGCTCGGGGATCCCGGTACTCTCCCTGACAGATGGGACAGACGTCCCCGGCCTCGCTGCACTGGCTCCTGGAGGCCGCCGAGCCCGTGTGCTGACGGGAGAAACACAGGCAACCCTCAATACGGCTGTTTCAGAGTCTGAGCGTTGGCGTTTGAACCCCTGACCACTGACCACTGACCTCGCCCACGAGAAACAGCCTCACAGTTTTCAGTAGAGACGTCCACTGGCCGTACAATCCCAAAAGCTAAAAACAAAAACAAACGGTCTCTTTTGCCATTCAATAGCAACAACGAGAAAAACACAGTGAAGTTTGGGGGGGGGGGCACCTTCAGTATGAGGTAGAGCAACGCCAGCACGACGCCCAGGGTGAGCTCGGGAGCCCCTTCGCTCTCCTGGTAGGTCACCAGGTAGCGGAACCACAGTGGGAGAGGAGCTGTGGCCTGGTGCACCTGACCCAGCTCCTCCGTCAGCATCAGCCAGCGGCCCTGGAGGGTGGGGGGAGGGGTCAGGGGAGTGAACAACATCACACTGGAAGGGTTCATGTCCAAACTGTCCCCCCCACCCCCCGTCATCTAACCACTGTGTCCAATCGTCCCGTCATACCTGGGCTCTGTAATTCACCAGTGCGGAGGGCAGCAGCAGAATAAGGCACTTAATTCCCATAAAGAAGAACTTTATGACGTAGTTGGTGATGCCGACTGCCCACAGCGTCTCCCAGAAACCCAGCGGCTCGATGGCCGGACTGAGGAAGATGAGGCTGGGTGGGGGGGGGGGGAGAGAACAAACCGTGAGCGACCCGGACCGCGCAGACGGAGCCTTTTCCCACCGCTCGTTGAGTCTTACCAATTGTAAAGTGTCTCAGTGAGAAAAGTGTAGTAAAGCAGGAGGCTGGAAGAGATCAGAAAAACGAGCTGCCACACGCACTGGAGCTTGGAGTGGCGATCCTGTTGGGAGGCGCACGGGGGACGGTTAGCGGATCAAACGGAAAGCAGTCGTGAAAGAATCCCAACTCTTGATCCCGACTCACCTGAAGAAAGACTTGAGCCTGAATGTTTTTATTCACATATAAAAAGGTTGTGAAGAGGCCCACTCCCACTGCGAGGCCTGTCGGAGGAGAAACATGACAAGAGGTGTTGTGTGGTGACTTTGCTTCGTGTGTGTGTGTGTGTGTGTGTGTGTGTGTGTGTGTGTCGCCAGTCCTCACCCAGAGCGTGCTGGATGACCAGTTTGGAGCACAGTATGACGAGGAAGGGCAGGCTCTTCTGGAGCCAGCGGAACAGACACCGGAGCTCCGACAGGGACGTGCTGGCCTCGCCCGAGTCCGGGTCGGAGTCGCCCGGGTCCGCCTCGGACTCGGAGCCGGCGTGGTGGTGCGCCCGGTGGTGTCCGTGCGAGTGGGAGTGGCCGTGGGAGCCCACCCTGGACCTCCTGGACGACGCGCCTCCCGTCGACTCGCCCAGCCCGCCGGGCATGGTGACCCGCACCTCGCCGCCCTCGGGCCCGCCGGCGGCGGCGGCACTGTGGACCGGCGCTCTGCCGAGGAGCTCCGGCTGCAGAGTCAGCGACAAACCGTTTCCTGCGTGGTCGTCCCGCTCATTCGAATGTGGCTGCATCACAGCAGGAGAGTCCCTCAGTTTTACTGCTCTTCTGGAATCACTCCTGGGACACGGGACGATAAAACATTCATGTCTCCGCGTGTGAGTAAAGCCAACTGCGATCATTCAGTGTCGGGTGGGATTTACTCTTCTGTTACTTCTGGACAGTTGAGAGTCATCAAATGCATGTTTTGCTCTACGGGAGGAAACTGGAACATGCAAACTCTAAACAGAATATCCCCCCCGAGCCCAAGCCACACTGGATCGCGACACTGCAGCTAATAAAACACAGTAAGGTCCATAAATATTTGGACGGAGAAACAATTTCTAGCTTTTCAGCGCTGTAAAACAGCCCAATCGATTTAGAATGAAACAAAGTACAAACATCACACACGGTGTATAAACAGTTAAACTAGGTGAACGGTGACTTCCGAATTTTTTAAAGGGACCAAAAGTAAATCGTCATCAATCATATTGAAGCAGAAAGTCTAAATCTAAAGCACATCCTGATCATGGTGGTGTATTTCAATCTTGCTTGCTTGACCATCTTCATGATTTCTATTAGTCTTTATGTATAAATCTTGTTTCCGATCTTAATCATGCTTTTACCCTTTGTTTTCATTATATGAAACAAACGTATGGTGTCTGTTTAAGTATTTCTGAGGTCAGATTTTACTTACTGAACTCTTTTCATGGGCTTTCAATTTCAGATCTACTGCTGCTGTCCTTGGGTTTGATCAAATAGGAATTTCTTTAGATAATGACAGCTCTGGGGGAATTCAGGGAAGATGACTGACAGAGGAATTGTTAGACAGGCAGTGACGACTTCATTCTGATGTCGATCACTGGTCTTATAACAGCTGTAACAGATGTTTACCTACTGAGGCATTATTTTGACATCTTAGACCTTAGTGTCAGGCAATTTGATGAGCGTTTCAGTTGACTTATAACAAAAAAAAAACTATTGAATCGACAGTACTCCTCCTCATCACGATCCCCTCTTAACACCCCTACAATCGCCACGAGCTGTCAAAAACTAAAAAACAGCTGATCAGAGGAGCAGCGGTTAGCATTAGCGGCGAACATTATCATTCATTATTTTCCGTCAAAGCTTCCGCTCACCTGTCATTCTGTACACGGAGTTTCATGGTCAGCCGCCGGTCTCCATCTAGTCCCCAAGCCGAGGCGCCAAAGGAAACAAAAACAAACGAAAAAGCAGAAAGAAGCTGTTAGCTTTCAGGCTAACACGTTAGCTGCCCTATCAGACATCTTGACGTAGTTTGACGGCGGCGACTTCTTCTGCCTGCAGTTTTCCGTTGTGTTCATGTAAAACCATGCAACACCACCATCTAGCGGAGAGTTATGGGACTATAGATAGATGGATGGATAGATAGATAGATGGATAGATAGATAGATAGATAGATAGATACAACATAATTTTGTATGTACGACTTTCTTCATCCCTTCGTTTAAATGTATTTAATCATTTAAAATGAAGGTTCTTAATCACTTTGCTTCAACGTTTTCCCACATTTTAATAAAGCACTGGGAATTCCCTGAATGGTGCAATAAAAATACATTTAGCCTTTCTTAGTATAAAATAATTATGAAAATTCCACACACAACTTTCCAGAAATTAAAACAAATATATAAATTAATAGAATTAAAAACAGTACGAGTATAATTTCACTTGGTTTAATCTGTAACCAATTATATTTTACCCGATCTCTTGGTGATGAGTCGTTCTGATTGGTTGATCAACTAAAGAGGGCGGGGCTTAGACAATTTTGTTTATCGAACACACCTGTCGAGGTAATTAAGGATGACCTTCACTTTGTGGACCTTCAATCCACAAAACAGCAACGGTTTACCCCCCAAGGAAAACTTGAGATGTCAGCAGGACACAAGCTGCTTTGGTCTGCAGGTAATTTCTGTTTAAAATGCAATGAGATGGAAAAAATTATGAACTTCTTGGTTAAGCTAGACTGTTACTAGAACTATTGAGCTTATGTTTACATTGATTAAAAAACATACTACCTTCAAAATCTTTCAGGCTGGCAATATCTTGATTAAAAAAGTAATCCTGCCGCGAAACACACTTGAAAAATGTCCAATATTTAGAATGAAGGCTGTTCAAATAGGCTTCCTCTGGAGAATTAACTATCATAAAACAGATATACATTCACAGATTTAAATTATGACAAAATGCTGTGAAAATGTCAACAAATAAACAATTTCATAAAATCCTGTTTTAATAAAGTTATATGTGACTGATATGAATGATCAAACAGTAATTTGAGCACATTTTGTGGACAGATTGGAGGCATTGCTGCTCCTTCTGATTGTCAAAATAGGCTCCTAGGATTCATTTCATATATTAAATGGATTTTTAATAGCCCCTTGAATTTGTAAAGTCACTGTACTACCGAACTGAAGTCCTGTAAATTCATCAACCACTTTATTAGGAACACTTGCACAAGCTGGTCCGGTCCTGGAGGAGAACCATAGAATCTGTCCTGACAGACGTCATGATGACGAGGTGTGTTCAACCTGTGGCTCACTGGATTATACCGAAATCAAACAGTTGGTCTTGTTTCCATTTGATTTATGCACTGAAACTGATGCACAAAAACTGCAAATAATGCCTCTGGGAGGAAAAATCGTTAAAATGCTGGAAAATGAGGTTGAAACCTCTAAAATCAGGTAAGAAAACAACTGAAAATGTAAGGAAATGTTTCAAATCCCAAATTGCAATTGAAACATCATAAATGCGGCATAAGACACATGGCCAAGCTGTTGTTTACTACGTAAGTCTCTATTTGTGAACCTGAGAACTGATCAGTGTGTTGAAACACTCTCACTGTGTGAATATCACTCACTATATATATATATATATATATATATATATATATAGGTATTGAAGGGTCTCCTCTCTTCAGCTCCCAGTTGGCATCAAACCCACGCTGGTTAGTCAGACTGCTGTCCTGCTGGGGCTTCGTCTGTTTGGCCTGGCGGCGTGAATGTGTTGCCCCACGCAGCCGAGGTTCCCTCCGACGGCTCTTTAACTGCAGTGAAAGGGAAAGAAATAACCTGCCGAGTGTGTGAGGTGACTTGTCATCGCGTGAGAATTCATATTATTATTTTAAAAGCTGTATTGCAGTAATGACATTGACCGTTAAAGCAGGTTTGTTTGTGAAACAATCTCCATGTTTGACTATATATTATAAAGCAGAGTTGTCGTATTTGCAGTTTCGTGTCAGTATGAAGGTATTCAAACATGTTTGAAGCCACTTTCTGAACATCAGAGTGAGTGTGTGTGTGTGTGTGTGTGTGTGTGTGTGTGTGTGTGTGTGTGTGTGTGTGTGTGTGTGTGTGTGTGTGTGTGTGTGTGTGTGTGTGTGTGTGTGTGTGTGTGTGTGTGTGTGTGTGTGTGTGTGTGTGTGTGTGATGTTGCCGCCTTCATGGAGGCGGTTGCGGAACATTTTCGAAAAGTTCCCCGTTGGAAGCCGTTTTTAAAAAGTTGCATTTCCAGGGCCTCTGAGTACCGTTGTCATGGAAACGGACCCCCAAAACGCAACCAGATGTTCAATTTTCACTTCTAAACGGGGCCTTATCTTGTTCTTTCAGTGATAAATGTGACTCGTAAAAAAAATAAAAAATGGTTCAGTGGTTAAAACAGTTAAACCTGTTGGAGTCTGTTAAAATACCTCAAAGTTCCTGCTGCAGAAAACTGGCTCGGTTGGCTAATAACAGGTTTTTTTTTCTAATTTTAGTGTTACAAGTGCTAACATTTGCTTTCTTGGAGTGAATTGCTGTAATCCGGTGGGAAAGTTCCTGAGAACAATAACGAAAGCAGCAGAGGCTGAGATGTCCATAATTTTAGAATAAAAACAATAGAGGCTGGTTTTCAAATGATGCATTAACATTGTTAATCACACCGGCACGGTGGAGGAACATTCAGTGATTCTGCAATTAGTCTCGTTCTCCACTCAGGCCTCCGACGTGCGTGTTGTTGGTTTTCGCCCGCTGCCTGGTGCGTCCGGGCCTCCAGCCAGACGTTGGCTTCTTTTCACAGCTGCCCGCCTCGTCGCTCTCCTGCAGGCTCCCGATAGGATCCACTACCGCTTTAGAAATTAGGGAAATCAAAGCTGGAAGAGAGGGGGGTCGACTGTTGAAGGTCTCACAATCTGCGTGTGTCTTTCTAATTATAGAAGATTTTAAATGCGCCAAGTATTGAAAGTTAAATGAGACTTGTCAAATGCATCAAACCAAGACGTTGAGCACGGCTGTCAAACTACTTTCTACTAACTCACAGTTTCATCTCGATTGGCGCCGGACCGGTAAAATAGAGCCATAATCACCTTTAAATTTCAACTTTAAAGTGTTTTTCTTTGTCGTGACTCAGACTATACGTCAGGAAAATGTCTATATTATAACAAAAGGATTACAGAAAAGGACTACAATGTATATATAAAGCCAAGTTAATATTAACATACGAAGTAAAGTAGAAAAGAACTCTCCTATAGCGTTGTCTGGTATGGCCGTCCCTGTTGAAATGGCCCGAGGCGGTTCCACCTGCCCGTTCCTCCCGCCTCCAGCTCACCGCTCACAACGAGCAGCGACTGGTTAATTCTCTCTGACACGCAATCCTACGGTGGAGGACGATATGTGAGAGGAATTCCTTTCCTCTCCTGTAAGAATATGGCGTCGATTTACAGTCGGCGTGACGAGGGCCGTATAAATCTCTACCTGAAAGCCAAGTATTGGTATGAGTTTCTTCATTTTCATTGAGGTGGGCTCATCAGTGGCTGTTTGTTTTTACATCGTCCCCCCCCCACCCCCCTTCCGATGCATCTGGCAGACGCTGGATTTACATGAGCACATGTTGCCACGTAACCATGTCTTGTAAACGTCATTTGGCCCGATCAGGCAGAGTCTCTGGCTCTCAGGGTGTTTTTACACATTTCTGGATCGTCGCCAAACGTTTCTCAACGTCGGCACTTTCCTCAGGCCCGGTCGTGTTTTCCTGCACTGCAGAATTCATGGCGCCCCCCCCCGTGACCTGCAGGTACGTTCTCTTTGCTCCCGCAATCCAAACCACATGCTTAATTGATTAAATGTCTATAAATCCACCGCCGGAGCAGAGAAGCGTCTCCCTCCGAGGAGCGTGAGGAAAATATGAAGCTTCTGGTTTGGGAAATCTCTGAACAATTTTTCTATTTTTTGGGGGTAAATGGCCAAATCGAGATGATATTTTAGTCACTGAGGCAACAGCGGACAAGCGTCCTGCTAACTTCTGTTCTGTTCTGTCGCTCCTTGTATTATTTTTCTACTTTTCTGTTATTTATCTATTTATTGTGATCATTATTTTGTTTTATTTTATTCTATTTAATTTAGTTTTTCATTTATTCATTTATTTATTTATTTATTTGCCTCAAGTTTTGTTTTTAGCGAGTGGGTCACTTGCTTCCCTTAAAGTGCAAGTAGACTGTGTGTGTGGGGTTGATTCTTGCAATAATGTGCATTATGCTTTAATGACCTCTCTATGTACAGGTCTTGTTTAAATCATTTGATTTAAACAAGACCTTTCATCATAATAACATTTAACGTTTCTGTCCTATAGATACGGTCGGTTATTATGCCGAGTCTTTACCAGATATTTGCAGCCTGTCCTCGATGCGTTCCGCTTTCTATTAACCGAGAGCGCCGCCGCACCTCCACAGACCAAAGTTTTTAAAGCGTCGGACTGAAGATGGAGGCCTGCCAGTGACGGGAAAGACTCGCTGTCAAGTCCTCTTGGCACACTCATGCACACACTGTCAACGGCGTACACACACACACACACACACACACACACATACAGTGTCTCGGACTAAATGTGCAGCTGCAGCGTATGCAGAGCAGCACGTGTCCCGCAGGAGACGTCCTTGTTTGTAAGTCGGCTGGCCTGTATTTCAGTCGCACACGGTGCTGCAGTTACATACATATTGATGAAATGAAGCTCAAACACAATTAGAGGATTCTTCGTGACACTTGAAGAGAGACTCAGTGTTGCTTCCTGGATTCTGATGTGTGCGTGTGTTTTTATTTAATATATATATATACTACCAGCTACTTCTAAGCAAGTCATTCATAGATGGTTGTCCTTGTCATAATGGCCTCATTGTGCTGCCGACGTGTCTTCAGACTTCCAGCCTGTTAGTCCTGTTGAAAGAGAACAATACAGAGCGGCAGCCCGTTCGGCTTCTCGCTCTCGTCTTTCACCCTCAAGTAGTTTCTGAGATACGGAGGCCAACTCCCCTTTTACCTCTCTGTTTCTGTGAAGTTTCTTCCTTTAAACATTATTTAGACTAAGAGAAAGCTTCTTGTTCCACCTCATAAACACACAAGCAGCAAACATTTCACACGGGTCTAATGGGATTTTAATTCTTCGTAATTTTTTTTTATGGACGTCCTGAGAGGGTTGGGGCCAAATTGGCCGAATTTCAACAAATCGAGCGATTGAGCTGATTTATTTAGGTTTTTTTTACAACGGCGGCTGTAAACTAACCACCGTTTGAGGAATCCCGTCAACCTGGAGTGACAAACATGAGACCCCTGGCCCAAACCCGTCTCACAAGAGGCTCCAATCCGCCGCCAAACCACCAAGCAAAGGGTAAAACATTTTAAAGGTAACAGATTTATTGGGAAACGCGAGTTTTTGGGACATTTCAATGTATTTTGCACCAGAAGGTTTGACTAAAATTGACTTTTTATTGCGAATTTTTGGCCACAATTGTTTGGTTTGCATAAATAGACATTTTCTTTATGGTAAAGTTTGGATTGAAATATTATTATTATTATTATTATTATTATGGAACTATATACAGAGTCTTTGGTTCCAGTGCACTGCTGCTGTGTCCTTTTGAAAGCTAAACTAAAGGCGCCCGTAGTCCACTGACTAATGCAGATGGCTTTATAAATCTGCAGCGAACTCGCTTGTAACATCACACACACACACACACACACACACACACACACACACACACACACACACACACACACACACACACACACACACACACACACACACACACACACACACACACACACTCCTTTCAAACAGGAAGTGAGCACTGCTAGTTTTGTTGCAGACATCTGGAGCTCTGATGATCTCGTTGAAACATCCTGTGACACCGGCAGTGTCTCATTGACTCCAAATTAATAATAATAATAATTAAAAAAAAAACTGATTTTAATATCAGTCCTCGGTGAAACTCAAGTGGGATTCGTCCGCATGTCTGGAGCTTGTTACTGTTATTTTATTGTTCAATCTGAGTTTGTGCTGGAGGCTCCTCTTGTGCCTGCAGCCTTTCCTCAGTATCCAGAGTCTCTGGGTCACAAGACTTCCACACCACTAAAATCAGGTTCCCATCTCCAACACCTACAGACAATTTTCTTTCTTCTTTTTTTTTTTTTGCAGCTTGACTGTAAAGGAAGGAAGGTTTTCACCATGGATAACACTTGTATTTATTATATATTGCCCCCCCCTCCATCAATTCTAACATCTTTGTGTATTTTTTTGTTCTTTTTTCTCCAAACACACCGGAGTCTGACCTCGCTGTTGTTTCCTTCTGACCCATTTCTGTTGAGGTTCTCCTTTCCTCCGCCGTGGTAAAAGCAGGTTAATGCACTGCGGCCGCGAGAGCCGTTTCGCCGGCTCCGTAATTGTGTTATTGCACTGTAGAATTGTCAGCGGAGTTGCGCTGCCCCAGTCAAGACATCCGAGCCAAGTCTGTGGAGGGGAGGTTAACCTGACGAATAAATTGCGATCTGCCAAGATGAATGGGGCTCAGCAGAGAGCAGATGAGGAGAGCGGCGACCTGACATCTCTTCTGACAGACTTCGTACATACCCAGTCATCTTTCTTTCTTTTTTTTTTTTTCTTTTCGCGCTCCCTTCCTCTGTACATGGTGCCAGCTGCTGCTTCCTCTGATGTCTTAGTGGAGTTGCCAGGGATGTACTCGTGGGCATCAGACACGGTTTCTGAACTACCTGCACTCTTCAACGCCATCAGACGCCAACCCAATCGGCGGGGATCTCGCCGACATCCTGTAATAAGTGTACTTGCATGTTACATTATGTGAGCGCAGGGGCTGCAGCTTGTTTGAGTCCTTGTTTCTTTATGCACCAGTGGCTCAGTAATACACCGATCAGCTTCTACATTAAATCCACTGACAGCAGAGTGGAAAAAAACAACAAAAAAACCTCTGATTATCGAGACGCTGACACCTGCCAAGGATGTGGGATTCATTAGGCTGGAAGTGAACCGTCAACCTTTCAATATGATGCGATGGAAGCATGAAGAATGTGAACAATCCAACAACGGCTGGATTGATTGCTTAAAGTATACAGATTGAATAGGAGATGAAATATGTGATGTAATCAATGCTATTTAAAGTAAATGAGTACTTAATATTTAATCTCACAATGGAGACGTGTAATGATAGTTGTTATGATACTGAAGATTATCTGTTCGTGTGAATGTGTTTGTCTGTGTTATAGACTGGGGACATGTTCAGGATGAACACAGCCTTTTCTTCCTCGTCCGGTTGACTCGCATCTGGACAAAGAAAGTATAAAAGATGAATCGCTGGATGGATATCTCTCCTCCCCGGGCCTGTCTGAGTTATGTTGATGGGAAAGGGTTCCTGTGAATGTGTGGGAGGCTCGGTTTTCTATTGCTCTGCCTTTTATTTTTGTCTGTATATCTCCAGAGGACCTGGGGTTGGTTTGTTTTTGCCCAGGTTAAGAAAGCAAATGTTCTTGCTGGCATTGCAGCTCTGGTATGAAACTGCCTTTAATGTGAGCAGAAGGGTTTTTCTTCTGTTTAGATTTATTGTTGGAATCATTGTGTTGTTTCAGCTAATCGTGTTACTGATAAGATTTAAGAGCGGGAAAAACACGACTGATGTAAATCAGGGGCAAGAGAAAAAGCACTGTGCTTTCTAAAAATGGAAGATTCTTGGGACAAGGGCAAAGTTTCTCCAGTTTTATTTTACCACCATAAGCCCATTTGAATTAAGTCCAAATGAGGATAAATTAATGAATGGATCTGTTTAGTCCTTCATTTTGGCTTCTGTAGCTAAAAGTGGTAACTTATTACACGACAATGTTTCAGGTGACGACACCGAATCCATTAAAAAAAGGGAGTGTGTTTACACTGCAGCAGTGGACACACTGACAACCATGTAGTTAGTATGCCAGGCCACAGGAGGGCGCTGTTGCTTGATTTTGTAATGAAACCACACAGACGTGTGCAGAGAACAAATCGCTATAAACGTGAGAACAATGGAGAGAACGACGCATCGGCGGCTATCAGGGGCGAGTCTCAACTATAAAACTACTGATGTGGACGATAAAACTAGAATACAGACTGCGAGTCATACCAATACGGGGGCCGCCATGTTTGTTTACAAGTGGAGGGGAGGGGGAGAGGTGTGCGCATGCGCAGTAAAAGCACTCCATTGGAGACCTTGAAAAATATTATAGTCAAAAAGACTGTTGAGGCAAAAATGAAAACTGCAAAAGTCAGTCCACTATACAAAACTGGACAACAATTCACTCTTTCTTTACGACCCACAATTTTCCAAAATCTTAGATAAACTATTTACATATTGGACTAATTTCTTGATAAAAACAAACTGCTTCCTAAAAGCCAATATGGATCCCAAAATCAGAATAGCCGAGTATATTTCAAGTTTCCTTTAGGCGTCATGGGTATTTTAGCAATTCATTTTTTTTAACAGTACAATTTAGCATTTCTGCTGCAGTCCTATTTCTTTTTCAGATACTTTATCTTTCCTGTACGTTACTTATTTGTTTGTTGCTAATGTAACTACATAACCTTTAATGCTTACTGGAGAATCTACTTTAATATATCATGCATTAAAAAAAAGGGGGGGGGGGGGGGGTAAAATAGACAGATTGAATTTATATTTGATGTTGGTACAATCCTGCCTTTCAAAACGCCAGCAGAATTCAGTCTATATCACTTTAAAAAAAATGTTTTATCTCCTCACTCCCTAAAGGGACGGGAACAATTTATAGCGTTGCATACAGACATAAAAGGGAGTGTTACTGTGTGCAGCAGCATCAAATATTACCTCAAGCCTCGCACATATATTGTATGCATCATAAAGGCAGAACTGCAGAGCGTTCAAAGACACTGAAGGACAGAATTTACCTGACACTTCCTCAGTGGAAAGGTTTTTTTTTTTTGTTTTCTTATTGTAATGGCCAGCAGGTGGTGCTGTTTGATAAGTGAAGATAATGTTTGAATATTACATGAGAAATGTAAAATTGATCTACAAACGACAACTCAGTGGTGACTTTAGCAATAATGTCTTCACTGATAAGTTGTGGGGTTTTCTTTATATATTTGGCTGCTGTTAATCAGCCACTATAAACATAAATATGTCGAGGTTCACGTGGCGGAGACGTCCATAACGCAGGCCGACGGGGGCATTAACGTCGTCTCGTGCTCCTGGTCCCTCCACACGTCACACCGGTGGCCACCAAGGTGAAAAGAATCGTTCCACGGCGACCTCCGAGCCTCGCCACTTATCCAGAACGTGCCTCCATCTTCCCTGTCACAAGTTTGTGGCACTTTTAGTTCTATTCATCTTAATAGATGTGCTGCTGTAGAGCAACACACAAAAAAAAAAAAAAACCCGGCCTTATCGGCCACAACGCGGCCCCTAAATTGTCAATCTGATCGATGTGTGCCGGTTGGATCCAGGCCACCGCATCAGTCGAGAAGGCTCCGAGCTGCTCACCGTGGATACACGTCGCTGCTCACATCTTGTTGTTGCTTCGCTGTAATTGTTTTTGTCATTGCGGCTTGGATTGGGCCGAACGCGGCGTCCATTTAAATGCTCCAACGGCACCAGGCGGCTTAATGTTTGTGACCCGGCGCGTTCGCTCGATGTCACAATGACTGGAGGGGGGAGGGGGCGGCTGCGTTCCCATTTATTGGAATGGCTTATTGACTTTTACCATCCGGAGGAGCATGGAGGGGCCTGACGTCGAACAGGTATTCATGACCGTGGGAGAAGGAGGCGCTCAAGGGGCGTCCGCGGTCCTTTTAAGAGGCACCGTGATGTTTTTCAATTGATGGCATGTAATATCTCAGCAGAGGTCCTCCTCTCCCACCCGCCCCTCTCCTGCTCGCCGGAGGCCAGGAGCCCGGGCCGCCACGCCAGGCCCAATAAATCCTGGCCTGAGAGTGGCGGCGGCAGCAGCAGCAGGGCCCGCATTCTTCAGGAGCCAGCACTTCCCCTAATCTGCCCCGGAGTTGGAGCAACAGTTGGCCTGGCTGGCGGGGAGGTGGAGGAGGAGGAGGAGGGGGAGGAGGAGGAGGAGAAGGGGGGGAGGAAGGCTCTCCCTGGTGACAGGAGCATGATGTGTTTGTAAAAACACTGGGAATGTTAGAATTGGATACGCTCACACACTCTCCCTTAAGCAGGCTTTGTGTGAAGATATACAGAGGCTGATTTTGGCAGATGTGTTCATTTTCTCCTGCGCCGCGTGCGAAACAGACAAGCACGACACATTACCCTACCTGCCACATTTGATTTTTTTTTTTCTTTCTTTTTTCTTTCCCCCAAGATGTTTGAGACTTTGATTCCTTCTATGTGTGCGTTTGTGTTGGAGCGGGCCAAAGCAAGAAAAAGCGAGGCAGACATTTAGTGAGGCACTGGACAAGGAAATGCCTTGCAGATGTGTGCAGCTATGTAGCCACTTGTGTCAGGCAGGGGATTTTTCATTTATTTTTTTTCCCCACAGCTGAACAATAATCTACACTGTAAACCGCCGTGGATGATTTCATACACGACATGGAACCGCATCTTCTTGCGTGTGTGTGTGTGTGTGTGTGTGTGTGGGTCCCCTGTTAACCAGACAAAGGTGATTAACAGGCTGATTATGTGACAGACCCGGGTCAATAGGCACGGTTTTGTGTAGGTTTATCGCTGACACAGCCCGCGCAGTCTTTATAGAGGAGATCAAGCCCTATGAACGAATTCCTCTCTGCTGGTCTCTAGTTTCAATTGATTGCTTTAATTTGGCCTATAATGAGTAGGAGGCCTCCTGTCTGCAATTAGTGCACAAGTGAATGTGTGTGTGTGTGTGTGTGTGTGTGTACTTGTGGGCTGTGTTTAATTACTGCAGTGGATGGATGCTGTGTGGCCCAGCAGGGTCCTCCAGGAATGGAAGGATCCACAACTGTGCTTGGCATGCACTGACACTTCTGCAGACCGTGTATCAGGGCCAGGATTTAAGTTATGCCTTCCTGTCTGAGGGAAGGAGCCAGCTTCTTCTTTAGCTTAATACCCCCAATCCCACTGTTTGACCCCCGTGAACCGAGATCTGATAGACTCGGGGAGGGATAAAGTGTGCTTTGCCTTTAACCTCGCTTTTCCAATTGCAATGCATTTGAGGGGAAAAGACGTATGCCTATAAAAGTACACGGGAACGAAACAAATCTATACAGCAAGCGAGAACATTTGCCGAGCGCCTTTAAAATAGAATGCGCTGCACTTTATATCTTTCTAGAAGTGGTTCCGAGAGGGCAGCGGGATTTGTGCTTGGTGAACCTGGCTTGTTCTCCTCCTGGACCTCAGTGAACACAGTTTCCCGGAAGAAAATGCGGTAACCCTCTGATGTTTTAAGCACGTCAACGTGACGAACTGATGCACTCAAAGGAGCCAGAGCTGCTGGGGATCGCGCAACACCGCAAAATCGCAAAATCGCAAACACTATTGTGTTATTTGTAAGATATTTCAGACTCTTGAATAAACTGCTGCGGGGCCAATTATGATCCAACACACTCACATCTATGAACTGTTATGCATTTGCCCATGATGGTCAGTCAGCATTAATGCGACTGCAACAATAATAAAACATTTTTTAATTTTATTTATAAATAAAGTTTAAATAATCAGTCCCATGATTGTCGGTTCAATCCTACATATCCACCTGTACCTGTGTCTTGCTGAATGACTTGGTAGCAAATGTCTATTTATTTGTTTCTGTGGTTTGGTTGGTAGCGCGGGCGTCTCTCAATCAAAACGTTGCAGGTTCAATTCCCCATCTCCGCTTGGCTACATGTTGAAGTGTCCTTGAGCACAACACTGAACCCCAAATTGCACCCGGTTGACGGATTGGATGCCTTGCATCCACAGGTGTGTGGGAATGTGTTTACTTGTTCATTAAAACTTAATTTAACCAGGAAGAAAACCCATTGAGATCTTTTTTCATGGTGACCTGAGCAAGAGGTGCTCGGCACACGTCACAATGTCATTATTAAAAATCAACACGTTTGACAGTATGCAGCAGTTAAAATGATAATTTTGAAAAAAAATTGACTTGATTAGAATAAAGTGCAATTGTGATTGATGATAATAAGGTGCATTAGTTAAGACTTTAAAAACACAAACTCTGACTGATCGAGGCTCATTCTTTGTGAATGGGTTAATGCAAAGACTTTGGGGAAAAAGTCCAAAGTCGGTAGAAAACGAACTTTTCTTTCCCTCAATCAATTGTGATTTCGATGTGAAGTGAATTTGCAGTTTCCTGATCTTAACTGACTGGACGCTGGTTTTTTTCTTCTTCTGTTTCTGTCACTGTGTATCATCATTTTCAACGACTCTTGGCATCTGCAAGGCACTAATGGCAAAACCCTGGTCGATGAGCAGCTTGTGAAATACTCAAAGCAATGGCCGCGCCAAGTTCAAAGTCATTTAAATCATGTTTCCTCGCAGAGTCGCCTCTTTTCACCACGGCGACGGGGCTAAACGCGTCGGGTCGCTGTCATGCCGTCGGCTGGTTGCACATTTCTGTTAACGAGGAGTTCAAGAGCTGTTAACATGGATGGATTTGAATGTGAATGTGTACAGCACTTCACCACTTGAGTGACAGTTATAGTAACCCCGTGATATAACTGATGAAATCTATTGACAGAGTCAGAAACACATTTGCAAGCCTCATCTTGACGGTTTAAGGAAAGAGTTCATGTCCTCGGCTTTGCAAAAACCCTCACACCCCCCCCCCCCTCTGTCTCGTCGTTTTTTAAAATTTTAATAAAATCGTGCTTGCTCATCAGCAGAGGAGGCCGGGCGTCTCTTCTTCCTGGGCAAGAAGAAGAACAGCAGCAGCAGCTCCCTCGAGGGATGGAGGGGGTGGTGGTGGTGGTGGTGGTGGTGGTGGTGGGGGGGGGCTCGGTTCGTTGTGTGCCGCCGCTGCCGGTCTGTGGTGAATGCAAATGAGGCTCAACTCTCCCCGATAAACTCTGTGTATATACCCAGACACTATAACTCTATCTCCCACTATCGCGCTGTCTCTCATCCCATCTATCTCAAGGTCCTGGGGGTGCACACGCCATCCTCCACCTTTGTTTAAATCATGATAACAAGGTGCTCTTAGCACTTGGCTGTCACACACCCACACATGCCAGACCGCCGCCTTTATTACAGTGCAGCTCTGCGAATTAGTAATGGATACGACCGGCTCGTCATCACGCCGTGACGGAGCCGCGCGCTTTTTGCTCTGCGTCGCATGTCAGGCTCCAGCAATCGGCCTCCAAATATGTTGTTATTGACAAGCGGAGGACTGAGGTGCTTCGTCCCGTTTCATCCAGTTCACACACACAAACACACACACACACACACACGCACACCACGCCTCTTTACCTTCACTCGAGTCCTTGATTGGATTTGAATGCTTCTATTAGCTGAGAGCAAGTCGACCTCTCAAGCATGACTGGTCCTTCGCAGCACGTGGAAAATATGTTAAACTCTGCGTGATTGTTTATGCCTCATTAATAACAAAGCACAATTATTTGTTTAAAATCTATCTCCGGTAGGACTAACCCCCACCTCAACTTAATTATCTTTTCTGTTCCGTGCTAATTTGGAGCGTAAAGCAGGCGTCTTAATGATGTTGTGCGTTTGATTGCTCTTAAGCCCCTCCGCCAGTAGGATGGATACCATTTGTTTTTCTCTCTCATTAAGCAAATAATGTTATGTTGATTGCCAAAAGCTAATTACACTCGCCACTGCTGGAGCTGTCTGTCTGTGCAGTAAGGAGTAAAACAGCTACACAGGTAGAGCATACAAGCTTTTAGCACACACACACACATTCTCCATATTTTTCTCGATAATCCTCATAAATTTTCCTCTTTGTTTCCAGCAGAGAAGGAAACCTATACAGCATATTTATTCCCCAGCGCTCAGCGCCGCAGACTTGATTGACCTTGCATCCTAATGTATTTTTATAAGCTGATCCCATAAGACCTTTGTGCCTTGGAAGATTAAAATAAGAATCATACAACAGCAGCATTATCAACTATTTATGGCCTCTACAGGATCTGTAATACAACACGACACAAGAAAAGCAGGAGGCAGATGGAAAACCTTGTCTCTCCCCCCCCCCCCCCCCCCCCCCCCCCCCCCAACTGCTGGTTATTGAAAGCATACATTACAGGCTTTGAAGAAGTATAACGGCAAACAAAATCCGGGCACTGTCATATTTCACAGTGGGACTTGTTCATGTGTTATAGTGAAAAGATTTGTTGGCGCATGTTTAAACGATTCAAGTTCTTTGGTGGTAGGAATATAAAGATGTAATAGACTTTTTTTTTTCTTCTCTTTTTTCCCCGCGTCCTCATAAGCTCGGCAGCATTTTAATGCAGAAAACCTTGTGATTTGAACCCTTCAGTCACAGCAAATGATCCTTTATGCCTCATAAGAAGTTGAGTCAGCTCTAAAATACGACGCCGTCCTTGTGCAGATGATGTTCCCCCGCTCCGCGCTCGCAGGCCGGCAAAATGATAGTATTACAAGTGACCTCCAGCCATACCTGCAGCCGCCCCTCCAGACGCGTCACGTGCGGAACGCGAGGCGAGGGGAGATGAGGCGGCAGCTCCTGTTGCATCAAGCCGCTGAGGAAAATCCGAAGTAACCAGGGTGTGTAGTACATCCCGGCACTGCTGCACAAAATCAAAGCAATCTGCTCAGACGTGGTTTGATCAGAAATTCTTAGTGCTCGGTTTACACAGATGAGAAAATCTGTGGCCTGTGATCCACTGTGTGTTCCATTTTTTTTATTTTTTTTAACCAGCTGCTTTCACTCTTAATGTCGGAGGGAAAGGCTTCGGCTCGTGGTGAAATCGATGAAGTAAACTGTGATTCCTCGTGTGGAGATGTTGGAGTGTTGGGAGATTAATCAGCTGCAACATTAAAACCACATCATTCATATTGCATAGGTTTGGTCTTGTGCCATCAAATACAGACTCTGGGAGTTGCACGGATGGACTTCCATAAATTGCACTTGATTTTCCAAAAGATTGAGATTCGAGGAATTCTAAGTCGACTCTTGCAACTCTGGTCAATATTCTCCCCAGGCAGGGTGTATCATCACGCTTAAAGTTGCCATTGTCAGGGATGTAAATCAGGGATGTCAAACACAAGTCTGTCGGGCCGCATTATGTAATAATGATGCAATAATGTAATACATGTTCAACTCATTGTGTAATAACGATGCATTTTGTAATTAAATTCTTGAACGCATTTTCAAATAAATGCACCAGTTATTACAAACTCTTTTATTAAGCAAAATTTAATAATTTAATGCATTATGTGATAAATTTAACCTTTTATCCGAATGCATGGTTCTGTGTTTAATAGTAATAAATACATATTCAGTTGGACGAGAATTACATGTCCCCCTTTGCTTCCGCTCACATCCAGCCGACAGAGCAATGATCGAACACGGGGCTCTAAATCTGATTGAACTTTTTAGATCAGCTGCCATTGTGGCTGTTGGATTTTTAAAGTTGCAAGCTAATCATGATTTCCACCAGCCATTTCTTTTTCTCTCGAAGAAATGAAAGGAGAATGCAAAGTGCCGCTGAGTGCATTTAATCATTTGACCCACATTCTGTGATAACTGCTGCAATATGCAACAAGTTATTCTGAAATGCAGCAGATTATTACAAAATGCTTTGTTCCATAATGAGTTGAAAATATATTACATTATTACATCTTGTGCCATTATTGCATAATGTGTCAGTACAAGGCCTCAAAAAAGCTCCATAAGAGGCTCTAATCCAGCCAAACCACCAAGCAAATTGTAAAAATTTCAAAGATAATACAGTTGGGTTTTTTTAAGATGAAGATAGCAAACTGGTATTAGCCTCAAAGTATGCTGTCGGGTTGAGTTTGGATAATCTCATATCTATATGACAAGTTTATTGGCGATTTCCCTGCATTTTGCACCAGAAATTGTCATTAAATTTGACTTAATGTTGAAATTTTATGTCGCCATTATTTGGTTTTGTAAAAATATAGACATTTTCATCAAGTGTAATCTGCACAACAACAAGAAAAAAAAAATACTTTTAAAGATTATTATGGTACCAGTTTACCGGTCCGACCCTGAACTAAAAATGTGTTTGACACTGCTGAAGTAGACAGTAAGTATGGAGACAAACTTCCACATGAACTCAAGGTGTCTCCGCTCTGGCTGCTCGCGAGCTCCCGATACAAAAGATGGTGCAATCCGACGTAATAAATGAAGCTGTGTTCCTGTTTTCCGCCATGTTTTTGTGGTTCGTCTCAGCTTGACCAGGCCACACAGCCCAACCTCTGCTCATCGTGCATCAATAAGCCTTGAGCTCGCCGCTGTCCTGCAGCAGACAGACAGAATTTGGCCCCCATGTCAGAATTGCTCAGTTGCTTGGCCTTGTACATTTCCTCTGCCTCTAACACGTATTCTTGATGTGATGTAGCCTGACTGTTCACCTGCTGCCTTATAGCACCTTTTGACAGGGGGAGGGGGGGCTTTCCTGGGAGGAAACCAGCGTTAGTCACATCAGTTGCCATTAATTTTCATGCTACGGCTGATCAGAAATGAAAGTCTTTATTGTTACAAAGAGGGATGTTCTTGGCAACTAATTTTCTTCTGTTACTTCATGTCATTTTAAATTAAAACTAACTGACAAGTCTGGAAAGGGGAAATCCTGAGAAACCCGTCAATATTTGACAAATTCCTTTTGGTGAAGCAGATTTTCTGAGTTCGTGGTTGTGACGAGCTGCGTTATTCTCTGTATAACTCTATAATCTAACTTCATCATCCGTCCACACGAATATCTCTGTACTCCCGTTGTTAATGTTTGTGTTGTATTGTTCTGTGAGCACACACAGTCTGTGGTTTCACGACAAAAACAGCACCCCCGAGTGGCCCAACATGAAAACCACATCGTTTTCTGCGTCGCTTGACTTTTACGTGTAAAAGGAATAGTGTTTTCACCGGAAACTTTGTCGTTTGTGTGTCTTGGCAAACAATATCAAAGTGTCCTGATCGAGCACAGCTGCATGTTGCACCAATAAAACAATCATGATCCACTTTCTTCTCCACTCTCCCCTTATTCACTTCATTTACTGTAAAATGGCAGTCGTTTTGCAAAAAGCACACTTTCCTAACATCCCATCACACTGTTATTACAACCGAAGTTCACTCTCTACACTCCTGCTGCCTGACGGCTCAGTAGCTCCGGCTAGTGGCAGATTGTTGAGTGACGGTGAAATAGCCTTGTACATGAATAAAGCAGGAATTAGATTATTATAAGTCTGTCTCCGGTGAGACATCTCCATTTCAGTGTGTCATTCGTGGAGAATGACACACTGAAATGCAAAACGATAACGGCTTATTCAGAAGTTGCCACTCAACATTTGCGTCTATGACGCGTGCATAAGAGTCTGCGTCACGTGACCACCCCGCCAACGACATGTACTCTGAGATCGACGCGCATTGATTCTAATGAAATGTGACATTTATGCTGTAATGTTTTGTTTTTTTATCCTGCATCACATTTGCATAAAGTGAGCGTGCTGTTCTGACACGTCCGCTGCCATCGCTGCGTTCGGGGTGTGAAACGACGAGCCACCGGCAGCTGCTGTGCCTCCCGTGGTCCTCCCCGAGTGTCCGCGGTTATTCCAGGACATCCACCGGCAGCCATTCATCTACGGGGAAGCCTTTGTTACTGCTCACACAGGAGGCAGACACTTCCAGCCTCTCCCCGCATCCCCGTTTCCATCCCTCCGTTTGTATATCGTACCTTCTGTCCGCCGCCTCAATCCCTCTGTGTCCATACCATTTCTCTGTCATAATTGTTGTTGCTGCTGCCCTTGGCTTCGGCTGCGGCGGCAGATATCGAAGATAACGGCTTACTCGATCTCTCCCGCTCTGTCCTCGGGGGACAAGTGCAGACGGATGCTCCCGGCCCTGGAAAACAGTGGCAGTAGCAGGATGGTTAACGCTGGCTCACCTCTGTTTCAGATAAGGCCTACTTAGTGCATTTCTACTGTAAGATGAATCACACTAACTGGGGGATTTGGAAGGCGTCCCAGTAACTGGCGAGCCGGGATAATGCCTCCATGCAGATTAACTTGTTGTGCAGAGGAATGCAGGTATATACGGCGCCGCTGCACTGCCGGATAAATAGTCGGAGGTTGTGTTTGTTGCAAACGAGCCCACACAGCAGAAATTGAGCAAATTAGGCGTGCTGTGTGTGTGTGTGTGTGCGTGTATTCGGTTGATCTTATGCATATACATTCCTCTCTTGCACCTGCGTGTTTGTGTGTGTGTGTGTGTGTGTGTGTGTGTGTGTGTGTGTGATTGACTTTTTTTGCCCGGCTGTGTTTGTCTAAGCTGAATGTTTTTGCCTCCGAGACCCGGTCCATCCAAGCGCCTCCAGCTGTGGGCGTTCTTCACCCAAGTAGCTGTGGGCAGTGTGACCCGCCGCATCCAGTGCATGCGTTGCGTTGCGTTGCGTTGCACACAAGCACGGGGGAAGCGCGCATGTTGAATCACGCACACCTCCAGCTCCAATTTTATGCAATCAGTGCTCTTAATTTGCATACATTACCATAGATCCTACATGTCGGCGCCGCTCGCAAGGTCACTGCTGAACGGCTGCCTGGTAGAAGTGCAGGATAACGCTGCACGGCGGCTGCGGGAGTGCCTCATTGATTTACCGGAGGAGCGCCAGTTGCTCAGATTCGACGAAGTGGCATGCGCCGCGCTGCTCTAAGTCCTCTAACCCCTCAAGACATGTGAAACACGCAGACCTCATTACCACATAATTGCAGGGTGCACCGGTGAGGATGTCTCTTAGTATAAGAGCCCTTAATGCTAAACAATGGGCCCCGTGTCTCCTCTCTGGAGGTACATAATGGCATATGTGCTGTCAGAATAGTGTGGCGGGCTGGAGCCTGTGATGTCTCTCTCACCCGCCCCTGCTTCCCTGGATCCGTCCCTCCCCTTCCTCTAGTTAATATGCATTTCATTAGACGGCCTGCTGTCGGGGAAACCACGCTCTTTTGGCTTGTCTCTTCCGCTCGCAGTTTGGCTCCCTCAGGGATCGTGGGCTTAATGGTTCTCCAAGATGGCAGCGGGTCCGAGCCCGCTTCGCGTTTCGCATCCAGCCACGAGGAAGGCTCCGGATAATTCACCTCTCCTCAGTCCCCTGTCCCTAACTGTGATGGATGCAGATGAGCTTTTCTATACCTCTTAGTTGTGTACGTGTGTGTGTGTGTGTATGTGTGTGTGTGTGTGTGTGTGTAGGAGGAGGCGGTGTGCCTTAAGCAAGAAATGGATTGGTCTGTGTCTTTCGACCGGCCCCGGCGAGGCAGGCGGAGAGTATAATCTGATTTAAAGCATGTCAGGGATTGTGAATAATTTCCTCATTACCCCCACCCCTCCCGTCATTTTCAGGGCATATTTAATTTAACACGAAGAGGGGGAAGGTGTGTGTGTGTATGCGCGCGCGTGTGTGTGTGTGTGTGTGTGTGTGTGTGTGTGTGTGTGTGTGTGTGTGTGTGTGTGTGTGTGTGTGTGTGTGTGTGTGTGTGTGTGTGTGTGTGTGTGTGTGTGTGTGTGTGTGTGTGTGTGTGTGTGTGTGTATGCGCGTGCGTGTGTGTGTGTGTGTGTGTCAGAGCTATGCTGCAGACGGTCTCATATCTTCCCGCTCGAGGAGGAAAGAATTACTCCTTGCATTCTCTCTTGTTCTCTCTCTCTCGCTCTCTCTCTCTCCCTCTCCTTCCCTCTCTCCCTGCGTCTCTCACTTTGCCTCCCTCGCCGACCCCCTGAGAGCTACAGCTGTCACAGTGTCACTTTTCCCATCCATAATTGAGGAGTGTGCACTGCACAAAGCCCATGAAACCATGTCAACCACTTCCAGTTGCTCCTGTTAAATAATCAGGCAGAACCAACAGCGCCGGGGGGGGGGGGACTGTGCCTGTGCAGCTGCCTGTGTCGCTGGCTTGTGTAATCGGTCCTCTCTGATTCCCCCCCCCCCCCCACCACCACCACCACCACCACCACCCCTCCAAAACTCACCCGAAAAACACAAACACACACATAAACCCCACTAGCCCAGTTGCCAGACTTTCCAAGTTCTGTTCCAAGTGTCATGATGAAGTCGAACATCAACTTTGACTGGTTCTGGGAGGGGGGGGGGGGGGGGTGGCTGCCCCTGTTTCTCACTTTGACCTTTTCGTTTCTTGTTTGTTTTTTTTGTTTCACCCCATTCATCCACCAGATGTCCTCAGATTTCTCTGCAGGCTCACAGTCTCCTGCACTCCCGCCTTCACCTCTGCACGCTTCTCAAACGCCTGTTTTGTTCCTGGTCGCTTCGCTCTGCTCTTTCGTTTTCTCAACTCGTCGGCACATTTAAAAGGATCAAATGTGTGACTAGATAAAGCAGGTGGGGAAAACTCCGAGGACATTCAACAGGTTAGAAGATGTTTGCTTAAATCATCTGTGAGATATAATATATATATATTTTTTTTTTTTTTCCTGCAGAGAAAGCTTAAGTCTTGATCTGATCCCTGCACTGTAAAATGACGGTCTCGGTCTTTTAAGTTGCTCTGGATGATGTGATGATAAATCTAAGAGCTGAACTGCAGAGATCACTCCTTTTCCTTTCTTTTTTTTTTTTTGTAGCTTTAGACGACACTCTTTTCTCTCAATGCTGAATAAACTGAGCTCATCTCACACTGTCATCAGCAGTACATTACCACCAATTAATGTCAATTACAGGCATTATTTATTTAATAATTATTTTTTTCAGATCTTACCATTTAGAATCAAAAAAGAGCAATTTATTTTCCCAGAAGTTTAGCTGTTTTTTGGGTTGTTTTTTTTAAAACACCTTAAAGGATCATACAATAAACAAGATGAAGTGTCTCATGCTCGAGTCCATGACCTTTCAACAATTGGCGCGTCCACGTTTGACCCCATCAGTTCCACCATTACGACTTGTCTTTTCACCGCCACTCGAGCCCTTGAGCAAAACTCTAAACCCACAATTTCTCCCTCAGTGTCTCACTGCAGCAGCCAGTCTGTGCCGTTTACACTATAGTGAGTATGGATATTTCAGTCCATTGAAGTCGGTGTAAAACATCATTACATACTACACTTGAGAAACATTTATACTGACAAAAATCCCAAATTTCACTGTATTTTTTATTTTATTTTTTAGCTTCAAACGTCTTTAAATCAAATATATTTCTTGCAGGGTGTCTGGAAATGTTGGCTTCGATGCAGCTGCCTCCTGCGATATAATAATTTAATTACAAAAAGAATTTGCTCTAAATATGATTTACTGATCTGATGATCATTTCGAGTGTGAAATCCTTTGATCGAGGAGTGTTTCATAATTCTGTTATATTAGTTTAACGGTCATTAATATTAATTAAGTAAGCTTTAGTAATGGGCAAATTCCTCAATCAGTTGAAATGTCTATTAAACGATCATTTACCAGAGAAAAGAGGCAAAACAACCAAGCAGCACTTCATTGTTTGTCACAATTTAATCATGTCACTGATGTTTGAATGAATGGGGGCTAATTTCCCCAATGGGGACAAATAAAGCTACTTAGATAACGCAATTATGCAGCATCAGACATAAATTATCTCTGAACTTTTGGTTACTGTTTGAAACCAATCAATGGAAACATTCTCGATTAAATTAAACAATTTTTTTTCTTAATCGTTACAAAAGTAATCATTAATGATGTGAATGCTTTAACCTACTTGTGAAAGAAAGGAACTTTATATATTTAACATACAGATAATTTCCCATTTTTAAAGTCACTCTGACCTGACGTGGTTTATTTTCAGCCCAATTCTCAGCCTATGTAGGAATCATGTTAAAACTGTAAAACTATTATATGTGTGATAAGGAACACGACATAAACGCACAAAATAAACAAACTTAAAGAGGTAAGCGAGTTTTGCTCCACAACTGGGGGATACCCGGCATATCTGGCAACGCTTGCTCCGCCCATGAAGAACCATTTTCAAGTGGTTGTTAAATGCGAGTCGACAAAATGTAGATAAGACGAGGAGGGAAAGAAGAAGGCTTTTAACTTCGTGGTTTCGCCGTGATGTCAGTCGCACGTTAATGTCGAAGTGGGAAAAAAAATTTGAAATTGGTAGAACGTATGAACAAGGCCTGGATCTGGATAAAGACTGAGTCACTAATGAGCAAAAATATTTCAGCGGTTCAATTAAAGAACCAACCAGAAGCTGAACATCCGTCATTGCAGACTTCAGTATAAGAGCAGCTGGATCGTCTGAGAACATCACATCCCAAATCCTCGTAATTCTCATTTCTCTCTATAGTTTCCAGACCGTTTAAGGAGAGGCCATTCGGAAAAGGAAATCACTTTGACTTTTCTTTCCCAAAAAAGCCGTTCGACTCTGCCAGCTCGTCGCCGTGCCTCTTTTTCCTGGACTGGTCGGCCTGGGCTCTTTTTCCCTGCCTGTTTGGAGCGTGACCCCGGGTGTTTTGTTGGCCTCCCTGCCACCCTGCTTGTTTCGCTCTGGCTTTACAGGAAACCGCCTTCAGAATGTTCCCTGCTAGGTTCTTGTTCCTGCCAATGGATTCTGGTTGTCCTGAGCGAGAACACGGCCGCGTTTGATCCCGAACCAGAGCGGCTTGGAAAGTCGCAAACTCTTTCCATCATTCGTCCTCTTGAGAATTCTGACCAGTCGAAGCGAACCACAATCCACGTCCTCCAGCGTCGCCGTCCCCCGAGCCGCGACGCCGGCGAGACTAAATATAAACCGAGCGCTCTGTCAAGTCGAACGGAGACCAGCGTGAGCGGGATCAATCTGCATTTTACCGGGGATTCTGCTCTCAGTGGAGGTGTTTGTCACTTTACTGATAATTACATCACTATTAGTGACCAGTAACCAGAAGAGTATATTGTAAAGGAGGTGGTGGGTGGGGGGGGTTGTTATTTTGGTTCCACCTCTTTTTGTCTCTCTCTCTCTCTTTCTCTCTCTCCTCACCACCACGCCTGTTCCAGTTTCCTCCTCCGTCGCCGCCCCTCCTCTCTCCTGACCCCTCCTCCCTTCCTCTCGTCTGATGGCAGGTTCTCACTGGCATCTCGCGGTGTCAGGAATCAAAGCAGGCGGAAAGCTCCCAGGAAGGCGTACTGCGTGCTGCGAAACAGGCGCCAAGATCCCCCCCCACCCTCACACACACACACACACACACACACACACACACACACACACACACACACACACACACACATCCACCCCCACCCGCTCCTGGATCCCTGTATAATTGAGCATCACCACCTTCGCTGTGGAGCTGCAATGACTCACACCCCTCGTAGATACAGCATCCATTAGAATAACACCGTCTGCCCTGATGATTATTAGACTCTCTCTCTCTCTCTCTCTCTCTCACTCTCTCTCTCTCTCTCTCTCTCTCTCTCTCTCTCTGTGTGTAGTATGACATGAAAGCGAACCTCCAAACCCACTTCAAAACTCCCGAGAACCGCTCACATTTTGAAAACAAGCAGCGCCGCCAGGGTGGGAAGTTGAGATGATGCCGTTGCCGCCGCGCGGTTGGGGGGGGGGGGGGGGGGGGGGGATCGTCCTCTGAGGGCGCGGCCACGTCGACGTGATCAAAAGGGCTGAGAAATATACACCCTCCCCGAGAAAAAAGGTGGACGGCTTAGTAATAAAAGATGTGTAATTACCGTGTAGTGAACAGTAATGGTAACCTCCCACTCGCTTGGCGTTTGACAGCCTCACAGGCCCCTCTGGGGGACGGTGAATTCATTCCTCTAACATTCAGGGTTTGTTTTTTTGTTCTTTTGTTTCCCCCCCCCCCCCCCCCCCCTCTCTCTGCTGATTGGCTTTTTATACAAACAGCTTTTAAGTTCATTAAAAACCACATTCAATAAAGTTAATTCGGCTTTTACGATGGTAAAAATAGTAAAAGGTGAGCGAGTTCACATTAAATTTTTATTTATTTTTTTGCACGTGAAGCATTTCTGCTTGTTAAACTGTTCAGTTGTGGCTCAGCTTCTTCACATTCGGGCCCCGTTTACGCGACAACATTTCAAGTGGAAAAAAACGTTTTCGTTTCAAAGGTTTTGCGATTAAAAATGATGGAAACGAGCAGAAACGCTGACGGGCAGTTTTCATTTTTGGCAGCAGTTCTCCAGTGATTCGTCGAGTCGGCTAATTCAAAGAAGAAGTTTTCATTTTGGGCCACTAGTGGCTGCTGTTGTTTGTTTTCTGTCATGAAACCACACACACACAGAACAATACGCCTTGAATATTAAACGATTGCGAGTAAACGGACGATGGCCAGACGATCGTATGGAGTGGATTTTTATTCAAGGTGACTCTGGAGACAAACATTAGTATTTTCCTCTTCTTTTATTCCAGTTTTTTCTTTTTCTTTTTACCACCAACACTTTTTCTGTTTCCTTTCTTTTCTTTTCGTGGACAAAAAGCAACATCAGTAATTTTAATCAATTTAGTTGAAAATATTTTATGTAGTTTTAACTAAATGTTTATTGCACTTTGACATTATTTAGCTGTTTTTTAGCTCGGAGATGAAACCAGTTTTTGAAAAATCAGTCTGCAAAACAAAACTAAAATGTAAAGACAATGTTTATTTACAAATAGCATTCTGAGAGCTTCATGCAACCTGTGGCTCCGGAGCCGCGGGCCGCAGACTCCGTGGTTTATATCCAGTCTCTATTTTGACTTTACTTTTGTTTAAGCTCGAAGGAATTAAGCGATGGATGTGTTGCGCGGCTAAAGTTTCCCGTCGCGGCGTCTCCTCCCAGCGAAAAGCTCCGCGGGGCGTCTGAACGCTACTTACCGCGAGTGTTTGGAGATGTGCCCCGACACACTGTGAGCACATTTCCCTGTAATTGAGAACTGTATGGCGGTCCTGGTGGCTGTGGACCGGCTCCCCTCGCCCCGGCGGCGGCGGCTGCTGCTCCTCGTCTCCGCTTTTCTCTCGGCGATCTTTCATATCACTTTAATAACACCTTTCGACTCTGCTATTTTTCACATTTCTTGACATCACTACAAGGGTGCCGCGGTGAATTCCTCTCTGATCTTCCAGTGAATGGAACCTGAATGATGGTGGGCTGCCGGGGCCGCGGCGCCGCTCCGCCAAACCTGCTGCTTTGTTGTTGTTGTTGTTGTTTGCGTTGACACACGCTGGAAAAGGTCAGTTGGCTTTTCTCGTGGAGGGGAAATAAGAGCAACCCTGGACCATAACTTTTTTGCATACCCATGAGCCAGAGAAGAGCGGCTGCGACTCGCCTCTGCGGATTTATTGACGAGCGCCCGAGTCTAAATGGGGAGTCGTAATTGTGTGCAGACGAAGGAATCCAAGCGGGCGGCGATATGTTAATGTGGCGTCTGCTCGCGGAGAAGAAAGGACTGTAGAATAGTATTTGTGTTTTCCTGCCACTCACAGTCTGCATCTGATGAAAGCAGTCGGCTTCAAGGTTTTCACTGTCGATGTGCACCAGCCAGAGCTATTCATAGCTTTGATTGCCCCTGAGCAGAGCTTTGTCTGTGTGACTGACTTACCAAACTGTGCACATCGCGATACGTCTGACGAACGGCTGCCTGTTTGATCTTCCTTTCTTTTTTTTTACTTTTACTTGTATCTTGCCACGTTTTGAAATAATTCGGAAATCATTAGTAATTGTCTTTCTGTATTGATTCGGCTCTGCAGGACAGGAATGTGTCTTGATAAATTCTACCTTTTCCCCTTTGGCCAGTTTTTCTTCTTCGTCTTCTTCTTCTTCTTCTTTGCGCAGCGACCCCGGAGCCAGCTGTCGCCCGTGAGACCCGCCAATCTTCATTACTGGCTGAAATGGAGTAAATTGATTTGAAAGATTTAGTTATTTTCTCTGAGTGAATGAGCCGAGTCCCCGGGAACTGACGTGTGTGTTTGATGTCGGCGTATATTGCCTAATGATGCATGCAGATGTATGGTGATTGTATAAAATAAGAGGAAAACGAGAATATAGGCCAGGCACACCTGGGAGCTGGAGGGTTGAGCTCGAGGCAAAACTGCATCGGAGACGACGTCAGTTCAACATTATTGTGGTTTTATGAGGGATGTACACGAATGAACATTTACATGACAACGGGGTTTTTTTTTGTTTCAGAAAACTTTTGGATTTCCACGGCTACGTTTTGAAAAACGGCGTCCGTCAAGACGAAAACGGCACAAACGCTGAAAAACGACGCAGTTTACAGGTTGGACCACTAGTGTGTGCTGTTCCTCACGCACAACAATACGCTATAAACATCAACAATGGCGAGCATATGAAAGTTGGTATGGGCAGACCACCGAGTTAGATCGTTATTACGGTGACTGCACTTGAAGTCTTCTGAACGGCGCCTGATTCTGCTCGGACTCTCAGAAGGTTATTGAGTCGCGTGGAAATGAGCGAGGCAGTGACAAATGTTAAGAAGAAGAAAACTGCAGTGATTCATAGATCCATTAGAGGTGGAAGCTGTTTGTTGCAGTTTAAACCAGATGAAGAAATTGATTTCAGCCCCTTTTGTGAAGTAATTGTTTGAACACAGAAGAACACGTGTCGTCGCGTTTCTCATCACTTGAGTCAATAATGATGCTTAGTTTTACTTTGGGGGTGAAAAAACTAATTGAGCTCAAGAGACGTCTTTTAAAAGATTTTTTTTACCCATTCTTCTTCTCCTTTTTTTTTTTTAATTACAAGCCTATTTACTCGGTGAGCGATAGGACCCCTCTCTCTGTATACAGGCGAGCTCCACTCGCACTGTTTGCACAGTTTCTCCTTTATGACACGAAGGAATTTATTATAATCTCTCAGAATATGAACACACTTCTTAGCCAAGAGACAGAGAATCAATTCCCTGTGATCTTATAAGTGTCATCTGATTCTCATTAACACAGTATCAAATTAGTGATTTTATATATTCATTACTTTATTTCCTGTTAATTTCTACATAAAAATAGGCTGAATTACATCGTAAACCTATATTATATTTCATTTATTTGGGAAACAATTCACTTTTTGTTTTGGTTATCAATGTATCCCTTCAATAGTAAATATGTTGGTGGTGGATAAAATATTTATGGCTTAAGAATGGACCTTATTTGCTGTGTTTTTACTGTTTTCTCAAGTTAGTTTTTTTTTTTTAATCCTTTTCATTTACCTTGTTGATTTTGGAGAGGTTGTTTGTGGAATCGTCAGACGCAAATAAACAGAGAGAACAAAGTCGAGGGATTTGTGAGTGCAGTGATTGACTGCAGACACGCATCGCTTATAAGCCGCGATTGACTCTTAATGACAAAGTGCCACTTTAAACTTGGAAAAATACTTCAGCTCTGCATCTCGGAGCAGCACAGGGTCGGTTTCTCACATGTTAGACCTCGCTCAGTGACGAACCGGCTGGTTGTCGGAGAAAACGTGTCTTTCGCAGTTTTCACGAATTGCAGAGGTTTTGGACGGACTTTATTTCCAACTGCAACTATTTATTTCCTGCCTTGTGGTTTGTTTCGAGCATCATTTCCGACGTGGCACCAAGATCGTCCGGATTCCAAAATCAGCTTGAGGTCAAGGTCAGTCACTTTCCTTTTTTTTTTTTTTTACCAGAAGCTTGTTTTTCCAAGATTTCAATATGTCAGGAAAGTCTGAGACGAAAATTTTTATCAAAGGTCTGGACAGTCTTCAGAGAGATCACAGTAAAATACCCGGTTTCTTTTAAGTTGCACAAGGCATGGCGCTGTTTGACGTTGGCAGAATTAAGGCCGATCGTGTATACTGCAGCGTAATACGTAGTACACGTAATGAAAATGGATAATCTATCAATACTTTACACATGTATATATATTGATGCATATTAATAATGAACGACCGTTTCTTCCTGTCATCTTCAGCCACTCACTCTGACCCAACGAGAAACCAAAAGACCTGCAGCCGCCGCTCCGTCGTACGTCCAAAGATCAACTTTCTATGAAACTTTGTGGGCTCAAGCTCTGGAACTCTCTGGATAAATAACTTGAAAATGCTCTTGGGTCGTCTTTAAGGCTAAATTATTGAATTACCTTTTCGTCCAAATAGGATCTCACCAGTTCTGTATTAATATGTCATGACTGTTATTAACTCCTATGTTTGTTTTCTCTGCTTGTTGTTGTTCCTTCATCCTCTGTTCCTTATATTTTCATCACAGTAATGTTTTTTTCTTTTCTTTTCTTTTTTTTTTTTTGATGGGGAGGATTTCATATGAGCCCGTTGGGCTTCTTTCCTCTCCTGCACAGTTTTGGTTTCATATTCTTGTAATTATCTTATCTTGTGCAAATAAAGAAATGGTCACTGATGAAAATTGCTACAATCTCAACATTAAGCCAATTTTAATGAAACCTTCTTGGAAATGTCCAGAAATCTCCTATAGCTGTTGCATTATGGGTGTTTTTACAAACTCACCCCGACAGCATGGCTTCGATGCTAATGCTAGTTTGCTATCTTTCATAGCAGCGTCACTGATATTTCAGAGAAAACTGATTAAAAACAATTAAAAAAAAGTAATCCGCTGCCAGCTGACCTGCTAGATTGGTCCTTAATCCTAGAGCACCGGGATGCTATAATCTCAGGTCATATGTTATTTGTTATTTGATAAGTTATATGTGCATTTTGCACTTAAATAATAATTTATACTTTTTCACAAGTAATAATGATCCATTTCACAGTCCGTAGTCATTTTTCTACAGCGGCCCAGGAGGGTCAAGGCAACAGCAAAAGATGTAATGCAACTTAACCTGCATTTTGGAGGTGGGTCGTTACATCAATTCCAATATTATTCCTCACTAATGCATACACAATTAACACATATTATACCAGCTATGATTATTCAATCTGGAAATACCCCCCAAAAAATTGTATTTAGATCCTGTCAGTAAATTTTAAACTGTTGCCTGTGATATTTCCAGGGAGGCGAATAAACCACGACAGAAAAATCTTGAAAATCAAACGTCTTTCTGAAAACAAAGTGGGGATTTGTTTGCATGCCGGTGCCACATGCGCTGGTGGTGCACAGGTGCGTGAGCTGCATGTGCCGTGAGGCCCGGGCCCCGCTTAGAGCCGATGGCGAAGCAAACAGTCGGATTCAGCGTCGATTAAGAGAAACAGATTGTGCCACATGCTGCACACACGACCAATATATCCACGGCAAACAAAACAGTGTGTCGGGGTGAGCCTTTTACACATTGCTTCACAGCCGAGCATTAGGCGCGCTACTGCTGTATGCCATGTGTGGGATTAGATGTGACATGGCGGTGGATGGAGGGGATGTCATGGTGATTCCATCTGTGTGTGTGTGTGTGTGAGGCCGCCTGGTCTTCCCGCAGCTCAGGAGGCTGCCGAGCTCGTATGCAAGTGTTATTTAGAGGTCAGGCTGTACATGACGAGCGGTACCGCCGGGGCCTCGCACAACACGATGATAATCTGACTCAAGTGTTTATTCGGACCACGGGGACAATATCTGAATATCACAATACTGCGTCCTGGCGATTCCCTTTTACAGCGTCTTCTTCCGCCCCGCGTGCATTGCCCCCGGGTGAACATCCCTCATCATAACAAGGCAGTTTAGCGGGATTATTTCGACCCGCACAGGGGCGCTTTCTCGCCGCGATGCGTGTCACAATCTTTCTTAATGACTTTCTTGTGTTTTCAATGGCCCACCAGTCAGTGTGTCCTTGACTCTGTCAGCCGCTGAGCCGCCTGGAGAACATAAAGAGAATGTGTGATCCTTGGATTGTGTGTGTGTGTGTGTGTGTGTGTGTGTGATGCTCTTACAAGGGAGAGCGCGAGGAGGAGGAAGGGGAGTCTATATAGATTGCGGATGCATGCTTAATATCCACGTTTAAATTATAATTTTTTTGTCTCCGTGTGCCTATTGTGGTGTGTGTTCACGTGGTGCAGCAGCCGCAGCACAGGGCCCCTCGCGCCGCCGTTCCTCAGACATCTTGTGCGTCTCCGGTGAGTAATCAGGTAATTGATCATAGAGACAGGTAATTATTCCTGTGCCAAGCTCACTGGCAAATGAAAAGTCCGGCAAAAAGCATCCGTCTCGCGCCGCACAGCCCGGAGTAAGAGGACAAGAGAGGAGTAAAAATGGGACTCCGGGAGGATAGATGGCCAAACGAAAAGCCCTTAAATCACAAGAGGGGTTTTCTTTTTCTTTTTTCTTCTCTCTCTCGCTCTCTGTTGCCCTCCTCCTTCTTTAGGTTGTTTAGTCTCGCCGTGTTAAAGAGCCACGCGCTCCAGATGTTCATAACCACAACCCTGGATGCTTGTACAGCGACGAACACGGAGATAAGAAAAGGGGGTGAATTCCTGCGTGACTCGGAGGGTGGGGGGGGGATCATGAGCCATGAGCCTCCTGAGCCATGCTCAACCCCCCCCCCCACCGCAGGTTCGCAGGTGCAGATCCCCTTTAAAAAAAGTTTAAATAGACGCTCCGAACGTTTGCTGCAATGGCGCTTAAGTGCTCGTGTAGTTTGCTTGACTCCAGCCTGGCCTGGTGGGTTATAAAAGGTGAGCTACTGTTGGTGTGACAGAGTGCTTACAGGGGGAGTTTTACGCCCCCCCACCCCCACCCGCCACCCGCCACCCCTTCCCTGCCTATATCTGTGATTCGGATTGCTTGCTTCATTGGTGTCATTTAGGTTTGTTCTGGAGCAGTGAGTAAACCAATCTTCTTACATACACTCCTGTCTGCAGTTTGCCTTGATTTATGAACGGGGGAATAACCCGGCCGAACTTGAGGCTCATTTGTCACCTGTCATTAAGATGTACTGGTAAGGTGTTTGCCTCTCACAAACAGCCCCCCCCCCCCCCACCACCTCCTTCCCCCAGCCCGGTGTGACGCCGCCGCTTCTGGGCCCGAGATGTTGCCGGAGCGTCGCTCGGCTCCTCCGGCTGCCTCGTCCGGTCCGTCCGCCGCGATCGCGTCGCCAGAAGATATCGTTTTCCCCTCAGCGGCGCTCTCCCGTCGTCGTTTTCCATCCCTCCCCATCCCCCTCCCCCTCCCCCTCCTCTCCCCTCCCCTCCCTCGCTTCCTGCCTCACGCACCCCTCCACCACTCGCAGAAGTGGTTGCGCTCTTGTAGGCTGAAACTCCCACTGGAGACAGACACTTATTTGGCTCCAGGATAGAGCGAGATGTGCGCTGAATTGAAATGCTAAGTCTAGCATGAAACTCCGGGGCCATGGGAGACTAATCAGTTGTTGAAAGGCAAATAAATAAATAAATAAATAAAGGCCGCAAATCTAATTTAGCCCGGACGTATGTGAGGCTGACTGTTGCTAAACCCTTAGTTGTAAAACAGGCGAGCAGCTACTATTCTCTTTGTCTCAGTGTGGAGGAGTGATGGAGAGAAAGGACTGGAGAGGGGGGGGCCCATCCTCCCCGGAGGAGTAAAGAGCCGGTCCGGCTGAACGGCGACAGAGGTTGAAAGAGACACACGAGTGCGGATTTAACATTAAATATGTATTTCCTTCAGTAGAAAAAGCTTCTAAACACACTCCCTCAACTGACATTCAACTGCTGTCCTCTGAGCAGTGTGATGGAGACGGCGAGGGGGGGGGGGGGGGGGGTTGTCGAGGGAATGGAAAGAGGGAGATAGACGCACAAAGAAGACAAGGAGAGCGTGTTTGACAGGAATAAGAAACAAGGGGAGGAGAAGCCGTCTGCGCGGGAAGATACCTGAGCCGACAAGTCGGTTAACGCGGCGCTAATCAAACGCGCCGAGACAAAACGAGCTGAGGTGTGAACGGAGTCGTCCGCAGGCCGCCGCGGACTCTCCTCGTCCCCTTGCCCGAGATTCCAGCGGTAGTTACGCGGCTAAACGCTCATTAATAGTCCCCCGGTCTAATTATAGCATTTCGCAGTTTGAACTCGTACGCTCATCAGCGGCTCTATTCTCGGCGAGCCGCTCAGCGTGTGCTCATTTACCTGTTCGCTCAGCGCAGGGGCGCCTCCGCCACGTGCCGCCATGGCATTTCGGCGTCCTCGGCGACGAGACGAGCTCCAGGAGATTCAGAGCTCATCCTGAGATAATCCACACTCACAATGTTGCATTATTTAACCTGCAGACACAGGAAGTTGTTTATTTTAGTTAATTTAGCCCTGCAGGAAACTATAAGAGAGCAACATGCTGTGTGTGTGTGGGTGTTTTTTTTTAAAAATGAGCTAAATTCTGTAAATTCAAAGATCTGCCATTTAATTTGATTAATTTGCCACATTTTCGGGTGAAAAAGCGCCTCAAAATGTGTGGAAGTTTTGTGAATAGTGTGCTATCACTTTATGCTAACGATTTGGCAAGAAAAAAGAAAATACAAAAAACAAACACACAAACTGCCAAAGTGGATGACGTTTGGGTGAAATTGGGCGAATGTACACAAAAAGCACATGAAAACATGCAGAGCCTTTGGCAATAGTGCGCTATGACTTTTATTAATGATTCGCGAGCCGCTTCCGAAAGAATCTAAAAAAACCAAAACAAAACTGTGAAAAATCTACCAGTCAAATTGGATGGGATTCTGGTGAAAATGGGAGCTCGTACACAAAAACACCATCACAACATGATGGAAATGTGGAAATATTGTGCCTTTTGTGAATGATCAGTCAAACTGTTTAGATTTGTTGAAACTCAACAACACAAGATTTCACTCGGTCGTAGAAACATACATGTTCAAATATTCTTTTTTTTTTTTTTTTATTCGACATTTTGAACACTTGGATAAGCAGCACTCACACCAGCGTTGTTCTAAATTAGCAGTTCTGAGTTTCCCCGTAGACACGGCGATGCTTTCAGCGGTGTCGACATGCTGATGTGTAACAGCTGTAATGTTTCCACTCACAGGTTCATTTTCCACACCGTCACGTCCTCACAGGCGATTCAGAGACACCAATTAACCTCAAACACATGTTTTCAGACTGTGGGACGAGGCTGTAGTCAGGAGAACCCACACATGTACATGGAGAACCTGCAAACTTCACACAGAACCCCCCCCACCGCAGTCGAAGTAGTTGCCAATAATAATTTAGTTAGAATTTTCTTTATCTTCTGACAAACTGACTTGGAATAATAGATGCAGTGAAATTATTATGTAGTTTGCATCATTTTCGCTTAAAGGGTTGTAGATTTCGTACAAGGGGATTTTAATTAGAAATACTTTCGCTTTAAATCTTTCCCTGTTTTTGTTTCTTATAACTTAAGTTGCTAAAATGTACTCGAGTATGTGTGTTACAAAATCTGGAGGTCAGAGGTCAGGAGGTTAAATTCCTCCAAATAGTGAAATATTTAAGATAAGATTATGGTTTTTTTTTAATCACACAATAAGAGGATTTTGCATCTTTGCAGCAGAAGGTCGACCGAAATAAGAATACAAACAATAATAAGTATTAAAAACAACATGAACAATATAAACAAGACATTTGTGACAATAATTTACATTCTGACATGCTAATGTAAGTATTGATTTTATATATTATGTTATTATTGCACCGAATGAATAAATTATGAGAACAGTGATTTGCATTAAAGTGCAGTGCGTCTGATTTTCATGTGATTTTCAACTTTTGGAAGTGTCCGAAAAAATAAACTATCTAATCAGACATTTGTCTATTTATAACATTTGATCAATAAGTTTTATGCTTTAATCATTAAAACTCTGTTTAAAACACAGAAGAGAAAAAATCTGATTTCATGTAATATTTTAAGACTGTTGTAATTTTTGTGATATAAGCTGAAATTAAAATGACTCAAACAATTGAAAATGTATAAAATACTTCCATTTTTGTGTGACAAATCAAAAATAAATGAAAAAAAAACTTTTAGATTTGAATTGTCAACATGTGTGACTGTTTTATCAGCAAGCCGTGCAGCACAGTCATAAATTAAATGTAAAAAAGTGTTTTTGCTGAACTTGTGTTTCCATGTGCGAAGTTAATTATTTATCAGCATTTATTATTATTATTTTTCTTGAAACATTTCAGACATGTTGCACACTATATATATATATATATATATATATATATACACAAAATAGAGATGTTTGCAAAAATAAAATAAAAACATCTATTCACATTAATATATTTACATAAATATATCTATTTAGATAAGTGAATCTGTATTTTCCTATACTACATACATACACACAGAAATACACAGAACACGTATATCTGGCTCAACGTGTCTGAAAAGCGTTAAATCAGAATAAAATCAAAACGCGGGGGATTACTGTTGATTTCACGCCGAATCAAGCGGGTTTGTATTACTTCGAGGCCCTCGAAGTACGTTTGTACACAGAAATAGAAGAAAACCCCCGGAGAAGCCCGTGGAGTCATTCCCCGTCACTATCCGGCCACATCTGATCTTATCAAGCGTCAGTCGGCTCACAGAGTGCCAGTACCTGTTTCTTGAGGCTAAAGCTATTAGACACAATGGGAGGCTCTGTGTGTGAGGAATGAAAACCGGCGGTGATGTTTGGAAAAGCCCTGGGTGTCATGTCAGCGCTGTGTCGACCAGCTTGCCAATAAAACCTCGCAGCGACCCACAATAAAACCCTCCAATGCAACAATTTGGACCATTTTGACTGTAATAAATGCAATAAATTAATAAGGTACCCGCAAGAAAATGATTGGCTGCAGTTATTACATTTCATTTTCCTTTTTTATTACGCTTTCACTTATTCATACATCCGATTATGTTCCTCTGCATTTGTCCCTCTTATACATTTGTGATCTGTGTGGATCTTACCGTTATAATACAGAAGCAATCGTCGACTAATGGGACGTAACCGATTTAAAAATGCATTTTGTTAATTATCATTTTCAATTCATGTTTGTTATTTTCTCATGTTGAGTATTTTTATCTTGAAAAATTACTCTTTTTTATTTGCCAAGGTTTTATTGATTTTTGCTTTATTTTTGAATGGCCTTTCAGCACTCCGATTCCCTCCCGGGCTTCCGTAGTTCCTCCCGATTCCTCCTCACTGTTAATTTGAACGGCTGAGGGACCGGCGTGTACAAAGGCAAGTGAGGAGAAGAATATTAATTGTATTTTAATCTCTTCTGCAGCACTTTTGTCGTCGACATGGAGCATTTTCAAAAACAGCTGTTCTTCCAGTGGCTCTGAGCGACAACGTTTTTTTTCTTTCTGTTTTCACTTGAAAAC
Source organism: Blennius ocellaris (assembly GCF_963422515.1). Taxonomy (NCBI): domain Eukaryota; kingdom Metazoa; phylum Chordata; class Actinopteri; order Blenniiformes; family Blenniidae; genus Blennius; species Blennius ocellaris. Next base: position 24,319,480 of record NC_137663.1, read on the forward strand.
GTTGTCGTGCAATTTACTTTATTGTCAGCGGTGCGTTTATTGCTTTTGACGAAACCATAAAGTTGTTAAGTTTTCTCATTTCATGAATTTATATTTCCTTGCAGCCTTCATGTGACATCGATGATCATAAATTGTGTCCAAATTTCATCAGACTTTGAATTCGTGGGGCTTCTATTGCACAAAAAGGCAGCGAGGGGAGTTTCGGTTGTTGTCCAGGTGAAAAGGTCACGGCGTTGCACAGACGTCGCCTCCCACCCAGTGTATCCGTGCGTCATCCACTCTGGACTCATCGGGTGACACACTGACGTGAATCACCGAGAGAAAAGGAGTGAGTGGCGTCTGTCCACGCTGCAATAAAAAAAAAATGTTTAAAAAAAAAAAAGTCCTTCTGTGGCCGATCGTACCTGCCAGATGTTTATCTCTAATCAATATGGAGAGATTACAAGCAAAGTCTCGTCATCCGTCACCCGCTGTAGTCTGCTCCACCTGTTGCGGGGAGGAAACTTGTCGACGTGACGGAGCAGCTCTGGGATCGGGCGGCGGCGGCGATGATAATGAAGTGAACTCAGCCAGCTGCACCCGTCCCGGGCTTTGTAAGTGGTACCGTGAAAGCAGCCGAACATGTGAGGGCAGATCTGATTTGCAAACCAAAATACCTTCATCCAAAACATTCCCTGACTATATTAAAGTGCATTTGACCCTGAATCGTATCACTTAAGCGCTGGCGCTCAGTTGGTTTATGTGCAGCTTATAGCAGGAAGAGAAAAAAATCTAAAAAAAAACCAAAAAACAGGCCTGCGTGTAGAAGATACACGTTTCTCGTGTCAAATGCCAGCGCATCTAAAACGGGACGACGGAAGTTTTAGAAAAAAACTAAACAAATCAATGCAGCTGTAAATATAGTGTAATTATTATCCTCGACTTCTTCAAAAAAAAAAAGTTCCCTCGATCAATGCGTCGGATTTCTATCAAACAGATTGAAATCATCCAGCTTTTTTGGGGTTTCCCCTCCAGATACTCGGTGTTGCGGTTTAAAATAAAGCGCGACGCCGCGGCTGAGATTCCGAGCTTTGCGTCTTGTGAATTCCACTCGAGAATGCACTCAGGAAATGGTGCAAGCTGATCACACACATTAGGCCGACCATATTGCCCCCTCAGAACAAGACACTCCGCGCAGTGGATGTAAGGCGCAGATGCAAACATGCATAATGCATGAGTGTTGAGCAAGTGTTCACGTTGCAATGGCAGCGCGCTGTGTTGAGAGTATTTATGGCATATTGCGCCGTGAGTAATGACTCCAAACACACATATGTGTACACACATTTGCATTTACATTGGTGCGCACGTGTGCGTCCATGCACACACACAGGCACACACACACACACACGCAAACACACACTCGACAATGCAGTCTGCTGGCAGCACAGATGGATTTCTAATAGGCAGCTTATAACCTGTATCCAGCGACCAGCTTGGCTTGCAATGAGCAAGTAAGCGACACGCGAGCCGTGTTATTGTGTGCGTTGATAGAAATGTACATTACATTGTCATTATAATGCTGTGCTTTACATTCCGAGCAGATTTAGTGTGCATTCCATGTATTGATCACACGAGCACAGGAGATGCTGTATCCATCAGTATTCTCTGTCATGGTGGGAGGGGGGGGGTTGTTTGCAGAGACCTTGGATGCTGCACTTGGTAAACTTATTGACCGGTAACTAGTATGTTCAAATAAACCCTGCTCATGAATATTGACCAGCCTCCCATAAAATATTGACGAGCGCTTCTGTGCAGGATCCCGACTTCTGCGTTTCGGTTTGTATCACCGCACGCGTGTTTACATGCGTCTTGGTCTTCTGCGAGAGGGATCGAAATCAAAGCTCGACTTATTTCTGGCTTTTTGAGAATCAGTCATTCAGAAACCTAATGGATTCCAACGTCTGTCTCGAATTGATGTAAAACGTCTTATTAAACATGCACTGATCTACAATAACACCGACAGGTGAAGTAAATCTCTTTTAACAGGCCACTTGTTGGCTGGGCGGGTTATAAGAAGCATCGATAAGTAGGATTTCATTTTCCTCACAATGATATAGTTAAAAATAGAAAAGTGATGTTGGCCTCGGGAGTTAAAATGTGAAAAGTGGTGAGCTTGACAGGATTTGAGGTCTGAGGCCAAGTCGGTCGTGGGAGTCTCTCTATGCACAGTTTGCATATTTGTGGATTTTCTCCAGGCTGCTTTGGTTTCCTTTAGCGCCTCTAAATATCTGACAAGAGTGTGTGTGACTGTCTGTCTGGTTGCCTTGGCTGCAGCGCTGTAACCCTGAGGTAGAGAAACCAAATGTCATGGTTGAGAGTATCGATATGATCCATCTCTGCCTGTGTAGCAGGTACTGAAACATTAAATATAGATGGATTATCTCTGGAGTGTCTGAGGTCCGCATGTTCTCCTTGTTTCGTTAACGACTGGCTACGAGTATGCAAATGTCTCTCTGTTTGCCCTGTTGTACACTGCTTTGTGACTTCTACCTCAAAGGAACAGATTTGCTTGCATGGACAGACTCAAAATGACAAAATTGTTTTGGGAAACTGAAAAGTTAAATTCCACAAGTGCTGGAGTGTAAGAACGTGAAATTTCAGGATTTTTTTTCTTCTTCTCCCCAGTTTTTCTCCAATTCAGCTCAGAATATCCACTTTAATTGACGTTTCTGAAAATAAATGACTTCTAAAGGTTTCAAACCGTTCCGAAGGAAGTCATCTGTTTTGCCAGCTGTCTGCTTTAACTCTCTTAAAGTTTTCAGGAATAGATTTGTCGTCGTTAGAATGAAGTTAAACCGGCGTAAAATTTGCAGCTTAAATTCTTATAACTGCCGCTTGTAAACAGGATCCTGTCTCACATTTGACCTGACTCATTCGTCCCTCTCTGTCCACTTATATAAGGTGTCTTGACTTTGTTGTCACGGTGACGCCCAGGCCTTGACATTTATGAGCTGGAAATTGAATTGAGACTCGGACCTGCTGCGCTAAGTGACTCCAAACAGGTTCTTTGTGTCTCACATCTGTTGTTTGTTTGAAATAAGAGTCTGGTGATGTTCATCAATCACCGCACCACTTTAATTCACACATTTCTGCAAGTGCTGCATTTTTTTTTTTTTTTTTTTTTTAAACCGCGATCAACTAATGTAATGAGCTGAAAGCAGGGAGCCGAGGGGGAGGTTCGGAAACTGGGGGCTGATGTGTGGCGGCGCTGATGGGGGGCAATCACATCCCATCATAGGGACTTGAGGCCCATCGGGCGGTAAACAGGCCTCTATATCAATCAGCTGACGGGGACAGGAGGGCTTCTGTCACACACACACACACACACACACACACACACACACACACACACACACACACACACACACACACACACACACACACACACACACACACACACACACACACACACACACACACACACACACACACACACGGCCTCCGATTAAACCATTAGGGGCCGCGGCTCGTGTTCGGGAGCCTCGGCTGCATCGACGCCACTTCAGACGGCGTGCGGCGTGCCACTCGGCCTGCCCTTGAGTCGAACTCTTAACATCTCATTCTCTGTCTCGACCGCCCCCACCCCACCACCCCCGCACTCAACCCTTCCCTCTGTCTCTGATCTAATTGCAGCGGTCCATGTGGACGATGGGGAAACTGCCATGTCGGCAAACGTGCGTTTCCTGTGTCCTTATTATGTCTCGAGCTTCTATAATCCAAGAGCGAGGACTCAGGATTGCACTGCACTTTCAAGTTTAGACTTCTTTTCTCATCACAAACCTCAACGATTGTGCGTGAATTGGCTCCTCCTCTGGCTGTGGCCCCGTCCCTCAGTGTCACCGTGAAGTGAAGTGACAAAGCGCCGTGTCACAGAGGAATGCCGGGCATGTTGCTCGCCAGTCACCCAGGTCAGCCTCCTGACGGCGGCCCAAGTTTTATGGCTTTTTGCTGACTGCTGCTTTTAGTGGCGTAATTGTGACAATGATCTCATTCTCCCCGCTCTCCCTGCCCGCCTGATCTCAAGGGGCTCTGCGCTCGGCCGTCGTCCCAGTCAGCAGGGGTGGGGGTGGGGGGGGGGGGGGGGGGGGTACATTTCATTAGCTTTCAATTCATATTGAATTTATTAATCCCATGCTGGTTGTGGAGGGTGGAAGGCTGCCTAGGAAGGAGGAAAAAAAAAATAAAAAATCTTCCGCACTGACACCTTTTCCTCCATCTGCTTGCAACGTGTGTGTTTCACCTGCACGAGGGAGGGAAGATGGAGAGAGCAACGCAACCGAGAAATAACGACAGGCTTGTGACGAGACTGCAGCGGTGAAAAGTGTGTCAGATCATTTGCCGGGGGGGGGGGGGGGGGGGGTGCACAACTTCATCTTTTTTAAAGGCTTGCAGCCCTGCAGAAAGCCTCCCGACTCGTCGACGCCGCAACAAAGGCAGAGAGACGTGGCGTTCACCGCGGCCAGACCTCACCCGGGATCGGGAAGCAAAGTACTGTTGCCACAACAGGGCCGACAAAATCAGCTTCACACTGTTTAACTCCGGACGTGACTCGACAATAGAGCCGCCCTCTGCCCAACGGCGTCTGAATAGCGATGCTTGACGCCGTCCTGAAGGGCCGCCGGGTGGCGGCGCGCCGGTCCCGGTACAAAGCGGTGGCGCGCGGCGGGGTTTGAGCAGGCGTCACCTGACAAAGAAAGTTTATCCATCCCTCGTGGAGACGCTTCACAAAGCGTTTTTGTTTTTCGTGTCATTAAGCCTTGTTGACCTGCAAGCGCTTGCAGGGCATGAGGCTTTTCTTTTTTTGGGGGGGGCTGGAGCACTTGTGGTTCACAACCAACTATGCGTGACCCCCCCCTCTCTCTCTCTCTCCACACACACACTGTCTGACTGGGCTGCTCAGATGGAGGCTGCAGAGGCACGGAGCCAGCCGCTCTGCATCCTCAGCACTCTGCAGGCCTCTCAAGCTAATGACAGGAGGGCTGCTCCCACTTTGTCATATGAAAAACTATCGCTTTTGGCAATTCTGCGCTTCCGTCTGTATTCAGGGAGGCGCCTAGAGTTTAAGATTCAGCCGACTTTGAGCCGTGTCATCTCTTTTTCTTTTTCTTTTTTTTTTGTGCTGCACAAACCTGCTAAAGTTGGAAAAAATAAGTCGTAACGTGGAGGGTAAAAGATTCCATCTTCACTTACCAGGCTTTCCAATAGTAACACATTTATTGTCAAGAGGCAGAAATATTCTACCTAACACACCATTCTTTACCTTTTGCATGGAGTTTGTATAACTCTTGTGTTAATTTCTCTTCAAAAACAAGAAGTGTAAAGGTAATCATCCATGACACAGTTTCCTCTGCAGGTTTTGATTATTCCCATTATCACAGTTAGTCTAGATTATTATTAGAAAATGCATACTGACATTTCTACAAACCTCTATTTAAACGTTTTCTCCACTGAGAACCTGCCCCATAAATCTTTACGTGTCATATAGCCGGCGGAAAATCAAATCCCAGCAACACCGACTGGACCTGCAGGCCTCCGACAGTCACCTCGCTGAGAGATTTCACAGCAGCCATTAATTTATAATAAGGTTTCCACAAGGACTTCCTTGATGGGATGTTCCACTTCAAAGCCATTGAAAAGGGTGCCTGGGTTATTCTGCATAGATCATTAGGAAGGGATGAATACAGCTTCACGCATACCTTCAATCCCGTCCAGATCTTCCTGTAACTACAAAGGTTCCTGTCGGGGCTTCAGCAAATACATTATTTATTTGAACTTTTGAACAAAGGTGGCCCGAATGGCCCGGGCCATTAGTTTAAGAATATTTTCACGCTTTAATGGTAAACGTGCCCCATTGGAACGCAAATTGTTAGTTTAAGAAGCTGAAGTATTCGCGTCCACACTGGAGGAGGGAATATTTTTTACTCAAATACAGCTCCTGGATATATACCTAAGTACAGAATACTCTTCTCAAACATTTCTTTTCTCCTCAAATGAATTATTAAAGCGCTGTTAGTCCATTATTATCCCATAAAAACACCCCTGTCAGTGCTGGCCTATTGGACGCTCCGTTTCAGTTAGAGGGGCTAAAAACACAGTCTCTACTCTATAAATCTCAACTTTTCTACTTGATAAAGCTTTCGCAATCAGGGCTGGTCTCTGGATACCTCCAACCATTTTCTAGTTACACTTCTTCATCGTAGAGACTCCTGGTAGTCCTTTTCTTTCTCTCTACACCAATGGTGTCAACACATTTTATTTCAGAGCCACATTCCGCCTAAAGTCATCTTGAGTCGGCTGGGACAGTAAAATAGTGCCGTGATAACCTTTAGATCTAAACTGGAAAGTTTTTCTTTGTAGTTGCGCCAGAGCAAATGTTTAGATTTTCACAAAAAACCAAAACAATTATGGGGGAAAATGACCACAATCTCACCGTAAAGCCGATTGTTGAGTTACAAGTCAGAATTCTGAGGGGGGAAAAAAATCCGGAACGCAGTTTTCACTGTGTAAGTTTTAGTGAATACTTTCATCATATTAACGCTTGTGTAAAGTGTAACTTTAATGGAATTATAGACTTTTTTAAAGTTAAGAATACCAATCATGCATGAAACAGCATCAACAGGGAATCATACTGAAACAAGAGCTAAAAAAAAACTGTGCATGTTTAATTTTCATTGTCTGGTTTACTGTATGTCCTGTTTTATGTTGCAGTTCTGCATACACACACACACACACACACACACACACACACACACACACACACACACACACACACACACACACACACACACACACACACACACACACACACGCAGACAGACAGCTCACTCCTGTGTTTATTTGCAGGGATTTACCTGCTCGTCTTCACCTTTTAAAGCGAGACGTCTTTGTCAGATCAACTAAGATGCAGCGTCGACTTTATAAGCTCACAAAACATGCGCTGGCCTTGACTCTCTCTCTCACTCTCTCTCTCACTCTCTCTCTTTCTCTCTCTCTCTCTCTCTCCTCCTCTCTGTTAGATTGCCATCTTGAGAATATGAAGCAGGTACAGTAACCGCCGGGACTCTTAAAGCATTATATTATTGTAATTCGAGCACAACCTTGGCTCTCGAGATATTTTCTTTCCCTGTTTTAATACGCTTGCCGCCAGTGCCAAATGTCATAACTTGAGCAAATGAATGGAATAAGTGCTTGTTTTTATGATCTTTTCTAAAGTGCTTCACGCTCCTTCTTCTTCTTTGCAGGTGAGCTTTCCTAAAAACAAGCTGAGAGAGAGAGAGAGGGAGAGAGAGAGAGAGAGAGCGAGAGAGAGAGAGACCTGTCGGCTGGGAGGAGGGCTACTTTATTTGTACATGGCACGGTTGTTGACCCTCTTCATCGCCGTTCCTTCTCTGCAGAGTGCGATATTACCACTTAGCCTCTGTAAACACAAGTTATACTGTTGAACTCTGGGCCTCGGGAGTCACGCTCTTTACTGCGGGGATGCCTCGGCTCTGTGGGCCTGGAAGGGAAGAAGAAAGAGGAGAGGAAGAAGAAAAAAAAAAAGAAAAGCTTTTCAGTCTGGGTGGTCAGTTTCATTGATTTGCAGGAAGCTTTTACAAATTTGTGTCACAGGACTGCGGCGATGTGTCAGCAGCCTTGTCTCACACTCCTTTAACACGCATCAAGCCTAGTTCTCCATCCAGGATCTGCATCGTTGTTTGCCGCCCCCCCCCCCCCCCCCCCCCCCCCTCTCCTTCTGACCCCAGCTCATTAAATTCAGTGCATGCTCTCCTTCTTGATATATCTTGAGATATATATTTTTTTTTTTATTCACTTTGCCATGTAGGATTTAGTCACACAACAGTGACAAATGCTCCCCCAGTACACTGGCAGGGACCACAGAGCATGTGAAATCAAATGTCAAAGGACCAGTCGGCCAACTTGGAGCCATCTCCCACCCCCCCCCCCCCCCCCCCTCCAAATATTCTTGAGTGCTACTTGGGACCGAATGTATAAGACAGCATGTCTCTGTGGGACTTCGATGACAGTGAGAGCTTGGAGATAAGTGAAGAGGAAACCATCAGCAGATCTGATGGCAATCTGCTCCCCGCATTAGTTACTCTGTGATGACAACTGTGCTCATCGACGGCACCATTAGGTCGTTTGTTTTTTTTTTGTTTTAGTTCTACAGATGGTATCGTTTTTTTTTAGTATATATTAAGGAATGATGATAAAGCATGTGAAGCTTTGGCTGGTGGATTATCATGCATTCCTATGGGGAGATTTAAGGTTTAAGAAGCTGCTCAGTCCTTTAGGCTCAGACGAAAGACACAAAGCTGATTTTGTGCAGCCTTGGAGACAATACAAGCAAAAAAATCCCCCCCAAAAACATGCTTGTTGCATATTGTGTTGGTAATTCCTTTAAAGGGCTGTATGATTAAAATATCCATCCTCGATCACATACTGTAGATCTGGGGTGTTTTCAGCTTAGTTTTTTTTTGTTTTTGTTTGTGTTTAGATGTCACGCTGGGAACAGACGCTTCTGTGGAGCAGTCTGGAGTATTTTGGTTTAAACCCGACACAAACGCGGGCAGGGATATTTCCAGAAGGCCTCCAGGGCTGCAGGGTGTTTATGAGCTAAAATGTATGAACAACCGCAGCAAGCTGGCGACGGAAGAAACCGCTGAGGAGAACATCCTCAGCTGCAAGTGTCCTCCCAGTTTGTTTGCTTTTTTTTTTTTTTTTATCTCGATGAAATATCCTTCCCCGGGTAAGTTTGTGGAAACAAATCGATCCCTCCCATGTTCTCCTCGGGCTACGACACCTTCACGACTCCATCAGCCTCTCCGGGGTCCAGCCTGCCGCTTTTGTGGCCCGGGGATGTGCTATCATCGCCACTTTTATGGCGCCGGCTCTCCCGGCGCTCACTGTAAGTATTGCGAACCGTAAATGTCACTCATGCACGTCCAGCGCACACAAGAAGTCAGCTGTTACAGATCATTGTACATGCTCTGATTTATGTGCACATAATCAGATATTTACAGCCTATTTACGAAAAAAAAACAAAAAAAACTGCAAGGCCAGCAGTGACTTAATGAATATGGCAGTGTAGAGGCACAGAGGCTTGTTGTAGGAGCGGGATTAGATGGCAAGAGTAGCCACATTACCAGGAAGGACGACTAAACAAAAGCCGGCACTTAAGGATTGTAATTACTCGTTAATGAATTACAGGATAGCGGGAATAAATAAAAAAATAACCGGGCCAACTGGTCAACTGGCTGCCATTTATTCCCGCGCTGTAATAATGACTAAAGACAGCTTACATTGTATTGTAATGAGGAGCAAGCTCCAGCTAACAGTCATTAATATTCCCCCGAAAACATGCAGCGCTCACACTTTGCAACAGGAGGAGGAGTAGTCTGGCTGGGATTGGGCCTTGGGGTAAAAAAGAAAAGGGAAACAAAGTTGTTTTGGCTGAAGTGAGTTACAATTCCTGAGTAACTGGAAGAAATTATTGTACAAAACAGAATATTTAAACCATATTTAAACCAGAATATTTAAACCACGGCGTCATTTCGTACTCTTTATCCAACCGTGTGAATTAATGTATAAATGTTAGGAGTGTAAAATCATTCACATACGTCTCACGCGAATTCGGCTGGAGTTAATTCCTTTACCGAGTTCGCCTCAAGCTTTGACGCCGCCTGGAAGCCGGAGGACGAGTGTTGTTTTGTGTCTCGGGCAGATCTTGGCTGTGATCGAGAGTCTTTCGGTTTTGGGCAACGACGCCGGCTCAGATGCTGGTTGGGTGAGATCAGCGTTAAAGCACGGAGTTAAGTAATGTTTCGCAACGATTTGGCAAAAAGCAAAAAAAAAAGGTCAACTGAGGTGCCAGAGTCTGCTTCGAATCAAAGGGCGAACTGGCTGCAGCCAAAAAAAAAAAACCCCATGCAAAAAAAACAAACATCTTGGAAAGATTCCCGCTTGTTTTCAATAAAGAGAAAGTCGAATTAGGCAAATGTGATGCACGCGTGCTCTCCTTTCAGCGCCGCATACGTCGGCCCCTCTTAAATTACCTGGATGCGTTTGAGTGTTTTGGCAACGGCAACACATGTCAGATTTCCCCTCTGAACTCTTATCAGGGCTTCCTGTCAGGTGGCGTGATGATCAAGGAGACAGACATTGAGTAGAAGGCCCGATTCAGCCCGCCGGGACGAGCGCCGTCCAGCCCCGATAACGTATCTTTGATCAACGTGCTGATTGAGCCGTTGGCTGCTCGCCGCCAGTGGCGAAGCAAGCGGTTGAAAAAAATCGTCACCGCCGATGAGGCGCGGAGCCATTTCTGTTGTGACGACTGCGTCGTCGTTCATGTTCAGGGGAGGGTTTCTATTTGTGCGTTATGAAAAGCGTGTAAGAAAAGGTGTGGGTAAATGTCTGATGCTTTATTACGAAAAGAAATTAATGAAGCATGTTGCAGCTTTAGTCAATGTTTAAATTGGTTCGGCCTGCAGGTTTACTTATATGAAATGATTGCCTGTTCAGACATTTGACACTTGAGCTTTGACAACTCTTATTACTTTACTGTCCGTGCATTTAACCCTGTTTGCTCTTTTTATTTAAGCAGAGCAAATTTCTTTCCATAGCACTATTCAGACACGTGGCAATTCAACGTGCTTTACAAGGAAATAGATTTTAAAAAAGAGTTTAACATAAGATTTATTAGGATAAAGGTACAAAAAAAAGGAAAATATATTGTTAAAGCAAAAAGTAATGTTTTAAATCCTGATTTAAAAGAAGCGAGTGTGTCAGCAGTTTTTGGTGAGAAACGTAGGAACCAAGAGCTGCGTCATCTCGTTTCTTCTGACTCAGGGAACACTTAGAACCTCGGGGGTTGGGATTTCTTTTTCATATTCTATAGTAAATCTGAGATGTTCTCAAAGCAAGATTTTGAAGTCGATCCTTTTGACACAGATGCAGCTGTGACCACAGATATCTATTGCTGCTGCCTTCGTTTCTCCTCAAATGTCCCAGACAAGCATGCGTTTCGTTTCATTCCTGCACAAACGCCTGATTTATTGTGCATCTTCGGGGCACATTTCAAGTGCAACGTGACATGCACTAGGTGGTGCACTGTGTAAGAGAGCAAGTTTCCAGGTTTTGATCATTAGTAACAGAATCTGTTGCTCAGTAGCGCCGCTCGCGCTGGCCCAGCGGCAATACCTATCAGTCCTGTGTTATTACAGCCCTCATGACCACGACACTGTCAAGGCAGCGCGGCTCCCAACAGGAAGTCGCTCTCTCGCCTTTCTAAATAAGACCGTTGATGAGCGCAGAAGCGAGTCGATTAACCCAAACACCCTCCGGGATGAGTTTGTTGGGGCTGTTGGTGTCGGCCGCCCTCAGCCTGCCGCCCCAGCAGGCAGGATGGAAGAAGATCCCACTCGCCACCACCAAATGACGTTTTTCAAGTGAAAACGCAAATCTTTCACGCAACGTTTGGGGTTCCGTCCTGTGTCGATGGCGGAAACGCTGTAGCTGCATGCGCACACCAGGGCAAGTTGACATCGTTTTCGGATCGTTGCCATGTAAATGCGACATTTCTCTGAAATGAAATTGGAAAAATTATGCCTTGTCGTTTCAGACATTATTGTGTTAAACAGAACACCTTCAGCATGAATATCAGATTGAAACGTTACTTGTTGTGACAGAACAAGTGTTTATGTTTGTATGGATCAGCGGTCTGAAAACCTTTTGAATCCAAAAGGGCCATTTTTCTGTTTTAATTTCCCACCAAATCAAATTTACCTGCAGCAGCAAAACATGTTTGACCTTTGAAAGGAGGCTAACACAGCTCCGAAAGTTTCGTATATACGGTACTGTTGAATGTTTCTACATGCATGAAACTGTGTCTTATTTTGTATTCATGAAGTTTCAATTACAATTTAGGACGGCGAACAATTCATGATATTTTCAGCTTTTTTTTTTCTATCTGATTTTATTGGTTTCATCCATCTTTTCCAACATTTTTCCAGACAATTTTAGGATTTTAGAATATAATAGAAATACTTTATTACTCCCAGAGATTATTTTCTTTAAGCACTGCATCACACAGAAAACACAGAAAGAAAGTTAAATATCAAATAAGACAGGATAAATATTTGATAAGTAGTTTTAAATATTGATATGTACAAGGTTTAGCAAAGACTAATATAAGCATATAAAGCATTGAACTAACCAAAACACAGTAAACTCTAGTATGATCACAGAAAGGTAGGACATTATTGCCATATTCAACTTCTGTTTTATAAACAAATTTACCCCCTTCAATCTTTTTTTTTCCTTTTTAGAAATTCTACTCATTTTAGCATTTTTTCTTACATTTCTTGTGGCTTTGGCTATTTGTCATATTGTATATGACATTGTAAATAGCCATATTTGGCTATTTGTCATACCTGTGTTATTGTGCCTTTTTTATTTTAAGAATTTCACCCAGAGATTAATAAAGTAATTCTATTCTATTCTATTCTATTCTATTCTATTCTATTCACGTATTTTGATTCACTATTCACGTCTAACTGTGTAATGGTATGACAGTAAGAACCCTTGAATTACAGGCGGGGGAGGGGGGGGGCGGTGTTCGCGTGCTCTTATTGTGAGGGTAATGCCGACTTCCGCCCGCGGGGATGCGCGCGTGCGTGCCGCGCGCTTGACGCAGCCCCTGACCACGAACGAGCCAATCGGCGGTGGAAGGCAGAGTTGTCCCTGTGGCCGCCATTAAAGAAAGGAATCCATGAATTCAAATGGAAACCAACAGGAACCGAGGCTCCAATTATGATCGAAATAATCGTTAAAATATAGGCCGGCGCCACCTTTTCGAGACGTCCCCACAGGATGTGTTCCGTTTCTGGGCTGATTTTGGCGATGGAGGAGTGAGACAGGACGTCTTTTTTTTATTATTATTTTTTTTATTTTTTATTATTTTTATTTTTTTATTTTCTTAAAGCGGAGACCATTTCTCGGGCTCAAGGGGGAGGGGGAGAGTTGCTTATTTTGCTCTCCTTTTCTTTTTGTTTTATCAACATTTTCCTGCTTCCTTCCACTGGTTTTGACATGTCGACCTAAAAGACCACGCCGTCTCTTTTTTATTCTTTTTCTCTCTCTCTCTCTCTCCTCCTCTCTCTCTCTCTCTCTCTCCCTCTCTCTCTCTCTCTCTCTCTCTCAGCCGAGGAAGGTTGTTGAATTAACTCTCCTCCAGCCAAATGTTACACAAAAAATATCTGCCGCTGATTTAAAGCCCGTGCAACATCTTGAGAAAACGGCGATTGTTCTTTTTTTTTTTTTTCTTCTTCCAATAATTATTATTATTATTCCGCCTGGGAAGCGACGCGATGGAGAGTTGGACCTTGCAGTGAAGAAGGATGAGTTCTTGTTTTGTACCGAACGGGGCCAGCTTGGAGGATTGCCATTCCAATCTATTCTGTCTGGTAAGAGATTTAAAACTAAAGGAAAGCAGCCATTTTTAACTAGCCGAGCGCGGCTAGGCTAACGTTAGCCACATCAGTTGATAGCAGCTTAGCCCAGGCTTACGGCCCTGTCGGGTTCCCACGTCGCTTTTATCCCCAATAATGTTATTACGTGCTCTTTTTCCCCTGTTCTTTTCTTTTTACAAACACTTTCCCTCACAACTTGTAACGACCCGTCTGTTATAACCCCCCCTCCCCACCTCCTCCTCCTCCTCCTGCCCCCCCTCCTCCTTCTGTCATCCAGACAAACACTGCAGCTTGTTTAAACCTTCATTTACTAACATCTTTTTATTTCATTTTTTAATATATATATATATTTGTAGGTGTCGTTGGAGCACTTTCTTCTTGTTTATTACATAACTGACTACCTCACGTGTGTGTGTTGTTTTTTTTTTTACACTTTCCTGCACTTGCAGCTCGTAAATAGTGAATGAAAAGGATAAACTAAACTTGAACTGAAGTGATAGAATCGTGGAGGATAGCGTTTATTATCGTTGTAGATCACAGTGGAAGAGCTGCGCCTCTTGCAGTGCAAAAGAAGAAATGGAACACAGGCAAAATAGTGCAATGTGCAATAATAGATGTTGACTTGTTATGATGTATAATCATACTTTATTAATTACCCTGGGGAAATCCCCCCCCTTTCCCCTGCATTTAGCCGCACTAGGGCTGCAGGGAGATGTTGGAAGAGTCAAGGGTCATGCTCAGGGTGTTGACCTGTCTGCTGTGGGACTTGAACGTTCAAAATCCTGATTGAGTTTTGCTCCAGAACACGACATGGAGACAGGGAGAGAGTTTGGGAATCGAACCTGCAACCTTGATTGAAATGCAACCACTGTACTAACTCAGCCCTATAATACTGATGTCAGATTATCATTTTTTTTTTTAAATTGAGCAATCATATTATAAGTCATTAATATGTAATAAAGTCAATTTTAAAAGGTGATGCTGATCAAAAGCACACATGCATTTTTTTTTTCTGTTTCAAAGAAATGAACTTAACATCACTCATTGCTATCACACTGCAGCGATTGAAGATTTAGCAACAGTGATAGATTAGAACAGGGTTGTCACGTTTTATTTCCGGGGCTCGAGTGGGCCGGACCGGTGATATAGTGCCATAATAACCTCTTAATTAAAAACCTTGCAGAATATATCTGATGAAAATGTCTATATTTTTGTCAAAATCTGAACAATTCGTACCAAAAATATCGAAAGCGTTGCAATTTGCAGTCTTGTATTCACAAACTCACCCTGACAGCATGGCTCGTTTTCACGGCAGCACCACAGACGTCTCAGTTTTACGTTGATGTCCGCGACTCTTAAGACAGCTGTGTTAAAAATTCAATGCTTTCTTTGCAACTTTTAACAATTCGCTTGTGTGTGTGTGTGTGTTCGTGGGCCAGATAGCAGCCTCTGTCAGGCCGGCTTTGGCCTGCGGGCCTTATGTTTGACACACCTGGTTTACAAGTTTAAAGCAGAAGTTGTCATCATTTTCATAAATTCTCAAAGCCTGACCCATATTTCACCATCTCCATGTATAGTGCAACAAAAGGAATGTGATGCCATTTATAAATATTGGGTTAGAATACTGTTATTTAAAATAGAAAAGCCTTTTAAGTTTGTCATATATTTGATTCTTTTTTCGATGATTATCCACTGTCACTACTCGTCATTAACACGCCCCTCTTTTGTTTGTTTGTTTGTTTGTTTGCAAAACCTAAACTATGACTGTATTACATCATCCTGTTTGTCAGAGACTTCATTTCCTCAGAGTTCATTTCCCAGTTATTCATCACATCAACTAGGGCACAGGCCCCAGGCTGATTATATAATCGTGTGGCGTTTATTTCTGGCCATTACACGCACCTTAGGAAGCGCCGTACCTCAAAAGCACATAAATACTGGATGAAACCTATAATGTCTTTCTCAGAATATCTTCCTCATCATCGTGTTGCCACTTGTGGCTGAGTGTCTTCACCCTAAATAGTTGGGGTTGTATGTTACTCCCCCCCCCCACCACCACCGCCTCCTGGAAGCTCACAGATTTTCTTTAAATCCCCCGTGAGCGAAATAGTGCAGAGACACTCTGTGTGCTCGTCAGCCTTTTAGCCGCGGCAGCGAAAAAACGCAAAGGTGTTAGTGGAGCGCTCCTTCCCTTCTCCGGGCTGGATAATCAGGAACACGGTCTGGATGTGTTTGTTGTTGCAGTTAATTGGCTTGTCAGCAGGCTTAACTACAGTTGTACTTGTAGGTTAGCCGAGGAGCGTAGCGCACGCCCCTCCTCACATCACGGTAGGAAGTCGTTAATGTGATTTGTCGAGCGCTTGAAACGCAACCCGGAGGAAAGTAGATTTTCGGTATAGATTAAACGACAAGACGCATGGGGGGTGTGGGTTGTAGGTGCACATGGGGGGGGTGGACGAAAAAACCCAAAAGTTGAGTATGAAACAAGAGAGCATCATGAGTAACGCTCAAGTACAAACCAGTGTCATAACAATATCGTGAGAATGCTACATTCCTTTTTACTGCAAATTGACACAGCATCTCAGCTGTCCGCCCACCCTAAAGGTAACATTTCACTGCAGACCCCCCCCCCCCACACACACACACACACTCGCTCCCGATCCGGCTCAGCCGGGTCGATTGTGTGTGCTGAACTGGTAATTACAATGTTTACGGCGGCACTGGAAGGCAGCGTTGGCTGCAGCGGCCGGGCGAGATCCAGGCTGGTCGTTGTGGTGCCGTGTCTGTCTGCCTGACATTTTCCTGCACAGGGAGACTAAGCATAACACCACTGCTGTTATGACTCACTTGCTGAACAGACTCCACTTTGTGGTTTTATGGTGAAAGAATGCGAACACATTGTGGTCGTTTTTTTTTTTTTTTTTCCCCTCCCCTTTCATTTTTTTTTTTCTTTTTCTTTCTGGGAATAGTCTCCTGTGGAGTGTGGCTCTACTTGTTGCATACTTTTCTTTCTGAAGCGACAGTATTTAGCTTTAATAGGAGGGTGACTTCACGTCGCTGCTTTTCAAGAAATGTTTCGTCTTGAATTCCGTTTTTTTTAAATGGAGTAGCGACTGGAATATGTTTAACGTCCAGCAATAAAATCCAATAAATTACGCGACTTAACCAGCTCAAAGGGAACGGTTTGCGTTCTTCTCGACCCGGAACTGTAAACGCTGGCTTTCGCCTGGAATCCAGGGTTAACCGAGGGAGAGAGGGGGCGACGGGCGGGGGAAAGAGATGGGAGACGTTTTGGAAGAGGAGCATCTGTGCTATGATTTGAGCGGCCTCACCTGTTGCTCGTCTCATATCTTGAAAGGCAGCGAGGCAGCTGTTTGAACGCTATGTTCCCCCCACTGAGACCCGGGACCCAGAGTTTGCCAGAGGGAAGGTGAGCAGCTGGCAGAATCAGGGGGTCGTAACCCTCCCCTACCAAGTACGCATCACCTCGGGGGGTAAAAACTTCCTGCCCGTTTCTCCGGTTCCCCGGCCCCGTATATTCCCGGCCTCGTGCAGCGGTGTGATTTCTGGCTTCGACCCGTCGAAAGATAAAACCTCCCGTGACCGACGTGGCTTTACCCCCGCCGGGATGTTTTTTTTTTTTTTACAAGCAGTTGCTGGCGTACCTGAGCATTTCCTCAGACGCGGCGAGAGGGAGGCGGGAGTGCAGGATTCAGAGCAGCACCTCCAGTGTACGAGGCTCGCATGGCCTGGAAAGCTTGAACGCTTGGAAGGAAATCCACTGATATTCTTGGCAGCCGCTGTCTTTGCACACAGGCTGCAACTAATTTCTTTTGAAAGGGACAGACAGAACAACTGCAGAAGGCACATTTCTCCTTGATGGAGCGCCGTGCCCGTCGGACATTGTTGACGGGGAGCAGAGCACTGATGGCGTCCAGGCTTTGAGGTGGACGTAAGGTTGCTCTTGCGTTTTTTGTGCGTAACTATAACTACAGACGGTCTCGGCTAACTTCTTTGAATGTTTCACTCTCGTGTAATTCCGCATACTGTACAGCTGCGCAGCGGGAGATAGCTTGTTTAACACAGTCCGCATAAAAGCCTCTCGTATCGCGTTTAAAGTTGTGCGGCATGTAGTTTTTGATGGCGGCCGATGTGTACAAGCTGTTGCTTTCGTTATCTGCGTGGCAGCTCTTCCTCGAGACGCACTCGCAACAGACACTCTTTGTTTATGTGTTTCGAACCCGCCGCTACATAAACCTTTATCAAATCATCGCCGCGTACGCGCCGTCGTTTGAAAGTGGGAAGATAAACGTTGAGTGCTCGCAGTGTGACATTTGGTAGTATTGTATTGTTTGTAGAATCACGGCTTACTTAACTCCCATTTTCGGTTTCCATCGTTAGGCTCATCTTTATGAATCAGCGGCGGAAAACACTTGGCTCGCTTCCTGTGTAAACAAAACAGATCGAGCCGCAAGACTTTCGCAAGGGAGATCAGTTTCTTTTCAAGTAACTTCAGACGTTTTCCCATTAAAGCCTCTGGAATGGACTCGGCAGGTGCAGACGTGTGTCACTCAGCCACTCGGTAATTCACCGTTCAGATTGTGGATCAAAACAAAGCTTCCTCCGTCCACAGAAAAGAGTCACTTTGCAGGCCTGCGCACTTCAGTTGGGAGTCCAGTGAAATCCACCTTGTCACTACATGCACAGTGTTGAGCTGAGTGACTCAGTGGTAGAGGGAATGAAAGCCCCCTCTGTGTCCGCGGACAGATGTTTGAAATTAATCAGCTCCACACAGCTGATGATCGGCTTTACCTTTTCCATATAATGTCACGTCAATGTAGAAATCCTTTACTGCTCTGGAGTTTCTTTAGCACGCAAACGGTTGGTTCATTTCTGAGCAGCTTTTAGAGGCAACATTTTGATTTTATTGCGGAGATCTCGCTTAAATTGTCAGGCTCCGAGTCTCCCTGTGTTGTGTACATGGATTCACTCTGAACAGTCATTGCAGGGTAGTGGTAAAGATTTAGGATCTGTAGTAGTTTGTTTCTGTTGATAATGGCTATTGAGGAATCAGAAGTCGATGATTTGGTGCTCAGGGATACTCTCGTGTGCAGTAGCACAAGCATCTATTTGATTTCTCTGAGGAATTGATTCCTCATACATCCTGATGGTTCACACTCTGAGCTCAGGTGATGACGCAGAGTTTAATGGAGGATGAAGAGACGAGCCTGCTGCTCTTATACAGTGGCTGCTGTATTTCATTCATGCATTAGGCAGCATTGCAGCAGCAGCGGCATTAATCAGTATTATATCTGTGACTGCTCCTACAGGAGTTAAATCTCAGGAATAAATCAGGTCAGCCTCTCGGTGGCCACAGGATGTGGTCAGTCGGTTCACTTCGCCTCCCTGCGTACACTCGCACTGCAGTAACTGCGGATAATAACAAGAAGAGGGCCTGCGTGTTCTTTGCGTGTTGTTTTATAAACGGTCTGACATCGAGCTGACAGTTAATTAAACTGTTTAACCTCCTCGTGACAGTGCCTTGCGTCCGTGTGCCGGCGTGACACACGCGCACGTCTGTGCTGCTTCTCGACAAATGATCATGATGTGCAACAGTGTGGAGAGCTGGAAAAGTTTGCACGCGTCGGGAAAGAGATCTCTTTCAAACGGCTCTAATTGACCGGCCAAATTGTCATCAGTTCAATTTTTCCTTGATTGAGCAATTAACTGTTTAATTATCACAGCGCAGTTTACAACAGGACCGGACTTTGATTTGATTGGATGTTGGATCCAGCGCTGCTCTTTTCTCTCATAAATATGAAATGGAGTCTATTCAACTGCTCTCTTTTACAGGGGTTTGCCACAGCAAGTATTTACTACTTGCACTGGAGACTTGGCCAAATTTTATGTTGGACTTCCTTCCTGTTGGGTCCAGGAATCACACACCAGTTCCCCACATGCTAGTCACTGACTGAATGATGTGTCACGAGTGAGTTTTCTCATAAAAGAACAAATAGTAACAAGTGGTTTCAGGAATTAGTGGACATTTTCTTGTGATACAAGCTTACATTAAGTATTATGTTGATAACTGTGTATAGTTTTCTGAATGGTACATTAGATCTAATCTTTGCTTTATTTTTTCATGCTCCTTATCATATCGCAGCATCACTTTTTTTCCTTTTTATCTCCCTTCGTGTCTGGAATTTTAATTTCCTTGCGTGTTTTGTCAGTAATTTAGTGTCTAATCTAAACCTTTAACAGGTTTTCATCTCATAAGGGATATTATAGTGAGCGAGTTTAAATCCTGAGCAAAGTAAATCAGTGACGTATGAAAAGTAATTTGCAACAAAGCGGCGGGAGTCTCTGGAACTATTTGAATGAAAGTTCTTGAAATCTCGGTATCGGTGTGCTGCGACAGGTTTGATTCCTGCTTTCTGTTGTGAAACAGCCACTTCTAGTGTGAAAGCGATCCGCATGAGGACACAGGCCTATAATCAAATCTGAGACGCACTTAAGAATAAAACCTTTTGTATGTTGACGTGTGCGATTCCGTCAAGGACTGACCCTGGTCAGTGAGATGATGGTGATGGTGGTGATGGAGGGGGGGGGGGGGGGGGGGTTGTTCCCCAGCTAATTGCCTATCTGCACTGCTTGCGATCTGGTTTCACAGTTAACCGTCGCCTCCACCCTCGCTCCCTCCCTTTGCATTGTGTGCACAGATGTTTCCGAGCGAGGTGCAGGTGTAAGGCAACTCCGGCTCCAGCAGGAAGGAGCAGCCGAGCCGCCGCAGCTCTGTCATTACACGCAGACCACAGGAGCTCGTCCTGAGCCTGCGTGGCGGCTGTCGGCTTCCTCAGGAGCCACATTGTTCACCAGACATCTCGGGTGTTTTCAGCCGGCACCTTCCGAGCTCAGTTTATAACCCGTCTGGAACACAACCTTTGGCTTTTTGTGAACTCGGTAAAACATTTTTTTACTCCCTCCCCCTTCTTGAGTTAGTGGTGTGCGACAAATTAAACACACTCTTTGCATTTATCGATGGTTGTCTGGCATAGTCGCCTGAATTGTGAATCAAGCAACAGGGCTGTATTTCGTGCGCATGCACAGGAGTCGTCATTTTCAAACGCAGGTTATTAATAATCCGTCCCCCTGAACAAGTCATCGCTGTGTCTCATGGCTGGACTGACTTGTTGTTGTGGTCCGAGTCTGCTCCAGCTGATGCCACACAATGCTCTGTTTTGACACTCCCAGCCCCCTCGCACACCACCACCACCTCCACCACCACCACCACCGCCATCCCAACGAACACCACAAATCTCCCAGCTTATCCCTCGCCAGGCGAAAGACCACCGCTTCGCCACAACCACGGGTAATCACTTGTTCAGGCTCAGCGCCTCTGCACTTGAGTTAAGATATCCCCTGAATTGTAATGGATTAATTGGTTGAGCGTACAGAGGGACAGCCTGCCGACTCGGCCTGAACGGAATAGGACTAAAGCAGCAGGAAAATGAACAGTCCGTGTTTTCAGCAGATTACTCCAAATGTCTACAAGGATAGATAGAGGACCTAGATTGCCAGCAGAAATGGGGCTGTGCGCCTCAGGCATTGTGTGTGCGTGTGCGTGTGCGTGTGCTTTTGCGTTAGTTAGCATGTATCTGCGTTCATGTGTTGAGGTAGACATGGGCTGTCTGTCGGCACTCGGCTGATAAGCAGCAGCGGCAGCAGCGGCGGCGGCGGCGCTACCTTGCAGTGGAGCGTAATGTTCCTGTTTTAACACTTAATAACCCCGCCAGTGATTTACTGCCTATGAGGCTTTTTTTCTGTGTGTTTTGTTCTCTCTATAAAAGCCAGACAGCGTTTATAGAAAGGCAACGCATCCCCCCCCCCCCCCCCCCCCCCAGCACTCTCCAATAATGAGGATTAAGGTGGTGAGACCACATTTACCAGCATTAGTTGGGTTTTTTTTTTTTTCTTCTCCTATTTGTGTTTTGAGCATGTTGTTCACTGTGATATTGAAAGCACCTGAAGCACCAGTTTACAGAAAATCATCAAATGTCCTCAATTTCCGAAGCCGTTTTCTCCTCGGTATCAACACACAGAGGTGTCCACTTCTTGTTTTATGTCTATCGTTCCATCTTCCCGTTTTCCTTTTGTCTTCTCTGCAGCGTTGACAGAATAGCTTGTTGCGAGAAGTAGTCGGCGGGTGAATTACCCAATAAAAGGCGACAGATGATGGGTTTTTTTTTTTTTTGGAACACTCGCAGGCAGTGGATCCCGAAGCTCTGCCCGCTAACGACCTCTGTCTCCCTCCCGCCTTGTGCCGCAGGCTGATTTGACCGGGATCAAATGGAAGAGGTTCGTGTGGCAGGGTCCCACCTCCGCGCCCATCCTCTTCCCGGTGACGGAGGAGGACCCCATCCTGTGCAGCTTCAGCCGCTGCCTGAAGGCCGACGTGCTGAGCGTGTGGCGGCGCAGCCAGCGGCAGGGCCGGAGGGAGCTCTGGCTCTTCTGGTGGGGGGACGACCCCAACTTCGCTGAGCTCATCCACCACGACCTCACAGGTGAGTTACCGCTGGCAAAACACGACGCATGTCTCAGTTGGTCTGTGCGGGGGTACATTGTCTCGATGCTACTGCCTTGCTCTGTGGAGGTTACCGCTCAGTAATCGTGTTCATGCTGTTTGTTGCAGTTTAAGAGCAGCTAATATACATTTAACTGCAAGTATGTGTTATTTGGATAGTTTACTTTGATGGAGAATACTTGTGTTTTACGTCTCTTTGTCATTACTTCTCTGGAGCTCATTTTACTCCCAACAGCCAATTCTTAAATTACGACGGCGGTAAAAGCTAACAGCGCAGCGTTGAGGGCTCACAACTTTTGTGAAAGAAGCACTTGTACTTGGGTCATGATTCTGAGATGCATTAGTAGTTGTACAATGAAATCCGATCTAGATTTTACAGCTTGATTGTCAGGTAGGCACAGGGGAGACGCTCTGCAAGGGAGAGCCTTGAGGGAAGCATTGTTATCTTTGTAATGTGATCCCCCCCCCTTGAATGCCCCTTACTCTCTTCTGGTTGATAATCTCGCCAGACTGGCACTGCCAACACCTGTCGGGCGATTTCCTCTCCCTGGAGACACTGGGCCACGTGTGTGTGTGTGTGTGTGCGTGTGTGTGTGTGTGTGTCGGGCAGTTCGTTAACATTATCTCTGGCATTGAAATGTCGCTCTGGTCCAAATTGCCTCCTCATGTGGTTTTAGCCTGAATGCATTTACACAATAATGTGTAAATAAGCGAGCCGGTGGCTTCGTTCAGCCCACGTCATATTTTTCCTCTGGTGTTTTTGATGACTTGAGCCCGAGCTGATTTTGTTTTTTGGAGTCCAGGTTGTCTTTGTTTTGCAGCTGTGCATTTATAGGCACTGAACTCTGGACGCTTCCAGCTCGCTCTGGACTGAGCTCATCTTCATTATGCACACTGTTTGCTTTATTTACTGGAGGTTTCATCCTCTTTCTTTTTTTTTTTAAAGAATAGAGATGAGCGATGCCACAGTGGAAGCTATCTTATTATAATAGCAATGTAGCATTAGCTTTACATGCTACAGGAATTGTGTAAACTGAGAAGCAGCAGGCTTTCACCAGCGTTAAAAAGACACATTGTGCTTTTTTGGCCAAATCAGCTGAAACGTCTGAATTCCTCTCTGCCACAAAGTTGAATAATTTTTTTTTTGCATTGCTTAATGCATGCACCAAAAAACAAGAAGCTGCAAAGAGAAGATCTGTTTTCTGTATATTTTGCTGCAATTTGCAGTTTATAAGAATCTATAAAAAAAAAAATGTGTCAAGTAGACAGTGGATCTGTTAGTTGCTGGTTATAAGGGTTCTAATTATTTTTTCATTGATTTGGACCCTTGAGATTTTTGGCTGTATGCTGCCCCTGGAATAGGGTTAAGTGTTACACTCTTCAATACCATCAAGACTTTGCACTTATTATAGATGAGGACTTGGAATCATATTTAAAAAAAACAATGTTTTGAATTGTTAGGTTTTTCAGCAGAGCTGTGGCTCGTGCCCCCCCTCCCTCTGAAAATAAAGAATGTGACGGTCTGCAGTGACAGTTGGTAGTGAGGTGGAATGGCATTACAAATGCATTTCCAATTCTCTTCAATGCAATCACATTGTGTCCCCGACCAGCCCTCGAAGTGGTCTGCGTAATCGAATCTCGGTGCATCCTGAGTGCATTCTCAGCTGTACTTTCATGTCATCCAGTGCAATCTGATCGATCTGAGCCGATTTCGGGACGGATTTAATTGCCAGAAGTCACATGTAGCCGCTGTTTGAGTTTTCCGTGAGTCAAAACAAGTAAAAACTGAAGTCACGTGTCGCTGCAGAGGAAGAAAGGTATAAGACAGCGAGCTCCATCCTATCATAACTTGAGTGAGAAGCACAGCATGCAGGGGCGGCCATGCAGAAATGAGGCAAATACATCTACCACCCATTTTCATCTCTCTCTCTCTCTCTCGCTTTCTCTTTTTTTTTTTTCCCTCTTGAGGGAAAAGTAACATTGCAGTGCAAGATGGAAACAGTCATCTTTATGCATGCTCCCTGCCACGTTGATTGAACTATAGAGTCCGAGCCAAACACAGCCCGTCTGTGACCCCCCCTTCATTACGGGACATTGTGCC
Organism: Blennius ocellaris; assembly: GCF_963422515.1. Lineage (NCBI taxonomy): Eukaryota > Metazoa > Chordata > Actinopteri > Blenniiformes > Blenniidae > Blennius > Blennius ocellaris. The sequence goes on from NC_137663.1 coordinate 24,343,670, forward strand.
TGAAGAGGACTCAAAATGGGAGCTGAAGGCTACGATGGGCAGCTCATTCAAGCCTAACGGGTCCTGGTAATAACCTGAAGCGTTTGGCTCAGGCCCCTCTAATGGAGTGTGCTACATTTCAAGTAAGAGGGGAGTGGTATGGTGAATCTATATTTGGAAATTGTTGGGAGTCACTGCTGTGTTCTGACTCTGGCTTTAGGGAGATTGAACATGATAGCTTGTATGTTTGAGGAGACGGAAATGAGATAAATTGAATATTGACTAAAAAAAAAAAAACCAAATCAGCTCAGTCTTTTCCTTCCAGGTATTTTTCTGCACAGAAAGATGAATCATGTTTTGCAGGATTCCTGGCAGCTCGTGTTCAGTGTGGGATTCCTTAAATTTTCAGATAAACCATGATGCAACTCTCCTCTGAGAGGTGGTGTTGACGTAGACACTCACTGAAGATGCTCCCCCCCACCTCCCCCCCACACACACTCAACATGAGCCCCTGTGCCTCGGTGTGGATGTTTCCCAAATGAGAGGCGTAATCTGTGTTTCGCTGTTTTGTAAAAGGCTACTCTCCTCTACTGGAAAACATCATCCTCGTCGTCGTGGAGAGTTTCCCGTCTCTGCGGGGCTCTGTCAGTGAAATGAAGCAGAGCAGCCTTTCTAGATGGATCTGCAGTAAGCCAGAGGGCTTCTGCCTTTCTCCTCCTCCCCGCTTCCCCTCCTTACAACCTCTGATCCGCAGCTGTTGATCAGTCTGTTCAAAACGGAGCGTCCCGAGTCCTGTGGACACGGCGGACACGGCGATGGAGGAATGTCAGGACCTTTGTCCAGATGGCTTTACCAACCTGTGTATCCCATTGAGGGAGTGGATGCCGCCGCGCTGTCATACAGCCCTTGACTTGCAGACCTCTCCGTCTTTTCTCGTGCACGGGGATTTCTTTGGGATTTCACTCTGGAAATAACAAGATGAAGGCTGTTTGAGTCGGAAAAGATCTCTCATCTGAGCACCATAATTGCGGGTGACTGCTTATTCTTGGATTTTATTATGGATCTGGGGAGTTGTTTCCTGTTCCCTTATGGGATGCCGTGTAAGCGGTTGAAGATCTTTGGGAAGTGGTAAAATCGTCATGTTAAAATATGACGGGTAAAATATATATGAACATATCTCAGCCAAAACAAGGTCAGAAGTGGGAAATTTGATTCACACTGAAAGAAAATTCTTTGACCAATAAGGGACACTGTCCATGGAGTGGGAGCAGATTAAGATTCAGAGTCTTGCTCAAAGACACGTCAGCATGTGGACAGAGGGAGATAGGCGATCAAACCTTGCAACCTTCTGATTGGGAAAAACAACCAACTCCATGCCACGTTATGTAATTTCAGAGCACCTGATTGTGGTACGAATGCATTCAACCTGACCTGGGGACCTTTTAGTTGAGGAACAACACTCAGACTGGATCAGTTCCTCTTTACCGTCAGCTCTGGAAACGTTTGACAATCGCTCGCGGGTTTGGACTCTCTTCCTCGGTGCCTTGCCTGTCGCTGCACGAACTCCGGCCCGTGGCAGGACCTGCCCAAGCCCCGCAACGCCACCACACCGTCACAGCTGCCGTCGCCCTTTAACCGCCACACACTTTTTGCTATTAGTTTGATGCCTTTGGTCCTTGGCTCTCGGGAATTTTCAAAAGCCTTCTTTTTGCTTTGTGTTTCAGCCTCTTTTTAGTCGTTAGTGCAATGTTGGCGGTAAACATGAAAATCCGCTCTTGTCCTTTCATTTCGGCAGCTGAAATGGCGCTTGCTCATTCCCTACACCCCCTTCCACCCTCATTAGATTAGCAGCCTGTGAAAGTCTTTTAATTTTGAGCAAGTGCCATTTCTGTATACTAGTGTGCCAGTAATCCCCTCTCTCTAGGGAGATGAGGGGAGAAGGAGTGAGTTAGAGAGATGGGAGTAGTGAAGGGCGGAAAACTTAAGGGATCTTTTAACGTCAGGCTCTTAATCACCATTGAAGGAATGTAAGGGGAACAAACCGCCAAGCCCCTTTTCAACACTGTTGGACAACCCGCTTTGCTCGCACTACCACAACCACAAAACCAATTCTAATCTTCCGCTGGCCATGCATAGAAATTATTCCCAACAAGCAAATGCCATTGCTGAAATAAAAGGCTCGCTTCCCACCCCCCCACCCCCCCCTACCAGTGCTTGAGTATAGGCCTCTATTCTTATGTAAATGTGATGCTCTCTTCATCGTCCTCTGCCTTCAAAAACCGGTGGATTCTCCTGACCAGGGGCGTCCAAAGTGGAAGACAAATGGCTGCCTTTTCCTCCTTTCAAAGACCTGCTGATCTTCTCTTTTTCTTTTTTTTTGCATAGAAAATTAGAAATAAATGTGTCTGGGTATAATTGCTCTGTGGCACAATTGTCCCAGGTTTGCCCCAGTCCCTTTTCCCCTCCCGGTGTGTCCCATCAGGGACCTTCAGTGGCATGTTTCCCCCGTGGCGTCTCCCATCCACACACACACACTTCAAATACAAGTTGGCGAACCCTCCAGCAAATTCAATCCTTTTTTAGTTTGGGGGGGAAAAATCAAGGAAAGCCCAAACAACAGGAGATAGTTGGTCAATGTCAGTCTCAAGTTGGCGTCCCTTTTCATTTCTGCCCTAATTGTTGAGAGGCGAGGTGGAAAGGGAGAAGCAGTCATTTGCTCTCCACAACAGGTTATCAGCGATCCATCGTCACTGTGGCCACTGGAGGCCCCACAGCTATTCATTACTGGGTGCTGGGTCAGGTCCCTTGTGAGAGCAAGACACGGTGGGGGAGGGTGGTGGATTGCATTTAAAATGTCCATCTCCCCCATCAATCTGATGAGCACTTTGTGTGGGATCTATTCACCGATGAAGGGAGGAAAAAGGAAAGAAAGAAAGAAAGAAAAAACCCCTCCTGCGCAGTAATCTCGTTTCAATTGTTTTTTTTTGTTGTTGTTGTTTTGTAGTCATATTTGGAATCCTTCTCACTGCACCAAGTCCATCAAGTTGTTTTTTTTTCTTCTTTGTTCCCATTGAATGACTTTCCTCTGAGAATTTGAATTAAGAGTGAAATGAAATCAGTCTCGCTGTATACCCCGGGGCACAATCCACACTTCCAAAGGGCATATTTCAGTAGTGCGTGCGTGTTGGCTCAAAGTTTCACTTTCTTGTAGGTCAGAATATTCTTTTTTTCCTCTCCTCTGAAGATCTTGCAACTGGAAAATTATTGAACTGCCCACACAACGGGGAGATATGCACTGTTTGAAGCGCCACTCGCAGAATACAGATATTTGTTGACAAAAAAGAAAAGAAAAATCCAACACCATTCAGATATGAAAACGTGTCTTTGAATCGACCTGCACCTTTTTTTTCATTCCACAGATGTTTGTTGATGATACAACAATTTTGTGCTGAAAAGACCACAATCGGTACTGATTTTATGAGTCGACTTGAAAAGGACACGATAGATGTGTCAGATTATCTTATTGACATTTTGAAACTCTGCACCGCATGTGGCACCAGGTTGAATTGAAAAGGAAACGAATGTTTCCTCCAGTAGTCCTGTGACGTCCTCTTCTTATCATATCCAATAAAAGAGGCTGATCCCGAATCTAAACTCCCAACGAGCTGCTGCGGATGAATCAAACTAAAGCATTCAGGTGTGTGATTTGTTTGGAGCGTTGTGTGAAAACGAGGCGTGACCTCGCAAAACTTTGAATGTTTCAAAGTGCAGGTGTTGTTCTGAAACGTTCCGATGCGTCGCTCCGAGTCAGGAAGAGTGGAAGTTATACTTCAATGCAAAGACGCAACACTGGGCAACAGGTGGCAGTAATACTGGTCGTGGAGACGAGATTTAAATGACATAGTTTCCAGCGTCTCTGTGTAAGTAGACGCTGCTTTCAACCTAAAATGCTACAGGTGGGAACTGCAGAAGCGCGTCTGGAATTTGGAAGTACAAATCCTAAAATACAAATCCATCAACATCATTCAACTTGTGAGTGTTTGTTTATTTCGAGCCGCATCACAACCACAACATTGAAAAGGTCGTTAAAGCTCGAGGAAATACTGTGTTTTTAGAAGCAAACTGCTCCGTCCTACATTAGTCTGACAAGCTGATTCATCAGTTCTGGGTTGTTGACCTATTGTACGTAAAGAAAGTATCTTGTATTTTGTGAACTGAGTAACAGTGCTGTGATCAGTCATCTTGCATACAGTAAATTATGTTTATCTAGTATCCCAGCACACAGCTACTCTGTATTTCCTGCTCTAACAGACTTGGCTTGAGGTTATGCCTTGTTCTTCATGGCCTGATTTTCTTTTTTTGTTTTTTTGGCTGGGTGACAAAAAAAAAAAAAAAATCAACCGTTGGCATTAATAGAGCTACAATCTTGAAGCAAGACGTCACATGAATTTCTGACTCTGCACTCGAAATCCCATTTTAAAGATTGTTCCGACATATTTGCTCTCTTGGATAGTGACAGAAGCGATGACACACAACAATGGCCGTGATACAGACTCGGTTCCACAATGATGCGCCGCTCATTGTGAGCACTGTATCTCAGTGGCGTGCCCCCAGGCAAGGATTCCGAGAGGAGAATGCCACTCACTCTTCAGAATCGGTATCGACTTGGACAGGCCGCGAGAGTTAAACTGCATTCTGAAACCTCAAGTGTTGAACTGTAAACACGGACGGAGGGTGTGTGGAGGAGAGAAATTGGCTCTCAATACACAACTGGGATCAAATCGGTTCCCCCGGTGGAGCGGTTGCTGCTAACCAACCCTGGAAGCGTCCGCTCCTAATGAAGCTCTGTTGGCCCTCTGCACTGGATTTGCCATGGTGTGAATGTGTATCAAAGATAATTAGATCCACATGGTTAACCTTGGCTCGGTACTGGTGGCGCGCTCACTTTTGGTTCTAAACCTGTAATGCAGAGATGGATGAATAGATACATTTTAAGGGGTGGGGGGGTGGAGGAGGCCGATGGCTTTTGTGCTCAGGGATCAATTTTCCAAGGCTAATCTCCTGCCTGTGAAGCCTCTGCCCCCCCCCCCCCCCCCACCTCGACGCTCATTCTCCCTCTCCTGTTCGCTCTTTCCGATGGATCTCCATTGGCTGGCACAGTGCGGAGGCTCGGCCATGCATGCAGCTCTGGCCCATGGGTGCATATATATATATATATATATATATATATATATATATATATTTATTTATTTATTTTTCCCTTCTCTGCTGTAGAAATATTCATTAATTAGTAATGGAGACTTTACAGAGCACCACTGGTTCCTCCTCTCCCTCCCTCTCGCTCTCTCTCTCCCGCTCCTTGCAGATAAGGAGGAATAGGAGGAGGAAGTGGAGGAGAGGAGAAAACCTTCTGGCCAGACTTGGTAGAATCCCCCTGAGCACAGTTGATCACAAGGCATTAATCTTGCTGTTTAATGACTGACTGCTGCTCTAATTGCTTATACACAGATGAGCAACTGTGTGGAGGGGGGGAGGGGGGGCGGGGGGGGGGGGGGGGGCACCTCTAAAATCTTCCTAAGCTTTCACAAAATTCATTAACTTTATCATCTGTTTATAACACGCTCTTGCGTGTGCTCAGCAAAGGGCCGCCGCTGTATTGTGCATCTGCATTATGTAAAGCCGACTGTGAGGTTTCTTATTAGAGCTCCGAGAAAGGTCACCTCATCTGGGTCTGCTTCAGCGGAGCCGGAGACGCGAGTGTCCGAACCGTCGGCCGAGCCCATAAATCTTTGTCCAAATGAGGCCGCTCATCTTTCGCCCCCACGCGCCGCCCGCCGCCCGCCGTGCCCCACAGCTCCGAGCGCTCACACATCTGGTCGCATGCAGGTGCGACCAGATGCACCTGCATGCTGAGTTTCGCTCAGCCTCACCTGAGCGAAACTCCACATCCCCATGAATGCAGTGGATTTATTCCCTGATCGGGGTTAAAACGGTTTTTTTTGCATTATGGTCACAAACTGAAGCTCTGGGAATTAATAGGAAACAAGTGGATCACTGAGCCAGAGACATTTAAAGTGTGTGTGTGTGTGTGTGTGTGTGTGTGTGTGTGTGTGTGTGTGTGTGTGTGTGTGTGTGTGTGTGTGTGTGTGTGTGTGTGTGTGTGTGTGTGTGTGTCTGAGAAGCACTAATTAGTCTTCTTTTCTTGTTTTGTAGTTATTAAATAATAAAACAAGTGACAAGCTCATGTGTAATTTATTTTTTTTATTTTACCAGGGAGTCCACTTGAGATGGAAGAGAACTGGCCGAGATATCAGCCAGTTTAAAATAACCCACAAAACGTGTCTGCCTGCATCCCGATAAAGAAATAGTGCAGTATTATAAAACACACTGCTGATAGGAAGATGTAACTCCTTATAAAACCAGCAGCTTTCATCCTTCAGAGGATTATTTGCTGAATTTATCAATAGACATGACTGTTCCTGGCTTATGTATCAGAAATCCGGTTAGAAGTCTAGTATCAATACTGGTCTATGTGGCGGACTGTCTTGTCTTCTACAACTCAAATACTAATACATGCTTTACACGGCAACTCCATTTACACAACACTGTTTTGTGAGAAGTATTGTTTTTGTGTTTTCCATTCAGAAAAGTTTAGCGTTTACATGGACATTGGAGAAACACTGAAAACAATGAAATTAGCATCCAAAAGTTGTGTTTTCAGAGGCTTTCACTGCACTTTGACATCACTATTCAAGGCCACAACAAACAAATATTTGATAGTTGACTAGTCATCAAACATTAAAAGGATTAGTCGACTAATTAGATTAAATACCTCATAATTGCTATTGTCTACTTATATTGCTTTTATTTAATTACCAATACAGAAAAGAAATAAATCCTGCAGTTAGAAACGTTATTTACTCAAATTTGGTTCCGATATTAAATGTGTATTGAAAATTTTAAATGTCACCCCCAGAATGACGGTTCAACGAAGTGTTCAGCATTCAACTCATAAAGATATTCATATGAAAAGGAACTAATTCAGCGGTATTTTCTGTAAATCAAGGACGGGGAGATTTGCAACAACAGAAATAGAAGAAAGGCGGCGGGTTACAGTATAACGTCTGTCTGAACGTGCAGCTTTCTGAAGTCACGTCGTTCGGTCTAATTGTGTTCCAGGATATCGGTATCTCTGCACGGTTCTCGGGTTTTGGCTCGCCCCGACGGGTACATGGAAGCTCGGTTCCAAACTGTGGATGTTTTGCTTTCCGATGCTGCCGCTAAACACTGTTACACATGTGAGACGGCTCCCTCCCGTACCCATTACCTCTATTTATACTAACACAAACCTCATGAAAAGCCTTGTTGATATTTGCTCGTTACATCCCGGTTTTCCCCCCCACTAAATGATAAAAGCTGTTCAAGAAAGTCGTTAAAAGTACAACTGCTTCCACTTAGTTTTGTGTACCGTGCCGTTTCCTTTCGTTGTACCATGTTTACCGTGACTCCGCCACTCATTATTTCATGTAGCTGGAGTGTCAGGCCTGGCTCTGAATATGATCACACGCTCTTTTTAAATTGGCACCGCTTGCATATAATTTGTGATCTTCGGGGAGCGAAAAGTGGTTACCTATTTAGGCAAACCTCATAAGCTGCTGCATGTTTAGAGGCTTGATGTGGATTAATGTTAATATGAGCTGAGGCTTGTGTCCCAAAGAAGGCTAATGGGTGTCACCGGGGGACTGAGCAAGACAAGTGCAACATGGAAAACAAACATGTTGAGGGGTTTCTCTGGATTTGTTTTATTTTTTTATTTATGTTTTTTTTTTTTTTTAAGTGTTTTGGAATTAGTATGTTTTCCCTTCCCCTGAACCCTGAGTGGAGTAGTTACCGTGTAGTTGTTGGACAGTCGAGTCCATAGACACATGTCAAGGGGGAGTTTTCCATTAAAAATCGCCAAGCTGAGTCTTATCTACTCTGGGACTTTGCTCTGCCTCTCGCGTTTCAGCTTTTTCAAACTCTTTGGAAGTCTCGGGGAAAAGACATTATTATTTTAAGTGAGTGAGAGTCAGATGTGTACATGGGGAAGGAATGCCAAGATTCTGACTGCAGCCCGGAGAACGGTGCAGCGAGGGCTTCGCATGATGAACGTGGGGTCGTCAGGAGCTCCTGATGTAAACCAGACTCTTGTTTTAGTACAGCTCGGCGCTCGAGAGAGGGCCTGAGGAGTAGCAGGCGACAGACGGGGGGGGGGGGGACTGACGGGGCAGATGCAGTCTTGGCAGGCAGGGGCAGATGGGATCACAATGGCAGATTATGTTGAAGTCGGTACAGGGAGCTCCTCTGCCAGTTTCGCAAAAAAGGGCCGAAGGAGGACAGTTTGTCAGATCTTTGTTCCGTCATAGATTCTTGGCTTTACTACTCTCCCGAGTCTTACCAACTTTCCAGTGTTATCATTTAGGCTGAACTGCGATCTGTGAGTGGAAACTGAATACTATTTAGCTTTAACTGGTCCTTTCCTCCTGATCTGCCGTCAGTGCCTTGGTGGTCCTACTTTTTCCTCGTTGAATTTTTGCCCGCCTGCCCACCATGTCTCTCAGGACGGCCGGACCAGCTGCTAAAACACTCTAAGCAGGCTTGGTTATTAAAAAAAGAAAAAAGAAAAAAAGAAGTCTCGATCCCACGCATGCTTCATCCCAGATATTTTAGAAAGTGGACTGGGTTCAATACTGGACATGATTTATTTTTATTCTGCAGTCGCTGTTAATTTTTAATGGGAAATTGCTGTTTTCCTTCCTGTTTCCTGCATTGGCCCTGCTTTTGTGCTTTCCCTTAAGATATTTGTGCACCTGATGAATTGGTTTGTTTCTCTTCAAAATCTTTGAGTGTAGCCTCCCTTGCTTGGCACCTCGCCTGAGGTTGTTTTCTTTTGGCCGGGCTGGCTGCAGCGGTTTGAATCTGCTATGTCCAGTCGAGCTGTGATGTTTCAAAGTGGATTTGGTCAGATTGGGGGGGGCCGATAATTTATTTGCATCTTGGGAATTGGTGAAAAAAAGTTCGTAATGTGACCGTTTTTCCTTCAAAATGAATGATCTCCAGCATCTGAATCAATTTCGTCCCTTGAGTTGCAGTTTGTATTCTCATGGGACATTCTGACTTTACTCATTCGGTCCGTGGCCAAGATGAAGTGTGTCAGGAAGCGATTGTTGATGTGCACGACATATTTGCAGATAAATGAAATTGTAAATTGTTAATTTATTTGAACCACTGCATGCGAGCTCCGAATGCTCCCGGGGCCTGGTGACCTCTCTCCTCTGCGTCAGCTCCTCGCTCCACTTCCCTCCTTGACGATGCTTGTTTTTCATTCGACGCACTCTCTTATTCACACGTATGTGTTTTGTTTGCCGCGCTTGACCTCAGTCAGCGGCGGGAAAGTCCCCAATTTTCTTTTATTGATCAAACCAACTTGTTTTACTTGCCTTAAAAGTTTAGCAGAAAGCAAGGCAAAGCTGGACTCGACTCAACGCTTGATTATCTGTTGCCTCGGCGGCGCGCTGAGGGTGGGTCACACTCGCCGTTTCTCTCGTCTGCTCTCACACGCTCGGGGAGATGTTTGCTGCGGACTTGACTGAAAGGAGCTTAAGTGCTGTAAGATGTGAGCAGTGGCTGTTAATGAGATTAGGCCAGCGTTGGGGCAAGCACAGAATGCGATTCAGAAAGCAGCTCTGATACGGGTTCTACCGGAGCGCCGCTTCATCCCAGGCAACTCGAGGTAGAAGTTTGGCGGGCGACTCGTTATATTTAGACCCGTCGAATGAGCCAAGTTATTATAGTCCCGTCAGACTAAAATATAACTCCATGCAGTTGTGAAACAGATGTTCAAAATGTTTTTTTTGCCTTTTTTTTTTTTTTAAAGCATAATTTTATTTTATTTTTTCATAGCATCATCGGCTCTTTCCTGGAAATGGCTGCGTCCAACATGTTATCTCCTTTAATTTGGAACAGCCTCACCAAGTATCTCTGTCGCTGGAAAGAGCTAAAACTCACAAAAGAAAGATTACAGGGAAAAACTAACGTTTCTTTGCAAAGTGCGGGGTTCCACTGATTCTCGGCAGTCGTTTTGTACTTCTCAGGAATTTCACTGACGCCACCGGCAAAAAGCGCCGAGAGTTCGTCCAAAGACGTTCCGTTTGTGCACGGCAGGCTTCGCTGTTCATGCCACAGGACTCGTGTAGTTTTCATGCTCATCTTTCAGTAACCCTTCGTGCTCTGCGAACAGTGGCACAGTGTCACAGGGCCAATCAGATCGCTGTACGATACAGGTCAAGTCTTCACACTTGTACCGTTCCGCTGTTGTGGAATAGGCTGAGGGAGTGAATCATCTGAACGTTTCACCGTTTCTCACATTCCTCTGCCTTCAGTCGCCACTCACTGAACTCTCGGTCATGCACTCATTTTTTTTTTGTTTTTTTTTTGTAATTAGGTATTTTGTGCAGAGCAGCCTAACTACTTCGCCGTGTTTTTGTCATGAGACTGGTCACAGTTGTTTGCGGATGATTATTTCATCAATGCACTGACGTCGCAGGAATCGGATCCCTGCAGTCGCCACGGTTTCTCGCTATTTTACCAAAACCTTTGTAGAATATCTAAGCGAAACAGCAGGCATCTGAGCGGGCTTTGTGGCTGAAGCTGCTGCCATCTGTGCCCTAACATTGAACCGTCCCCGACAGAAATCTTCTCGCCATCTTGATGCAAAATTAGACGCAACTCGGTGTACTCAGCATTTTTCTACGAGCTGCAGAGCGCGAGCGAACGTTAGCTGCCTAATTGCACCATGCTGTGTTCAGTGGTGGAAACATCTGCTTGCTCGCTCTCTTCTCGCACTTCTTGAGGACATTTGTCTTTGCTGTGTCACTTGTATGCATGTGGATAGAGAAGTCAAACATGGCAGTAATTAATGGAACCGCTCTCTCGTTGCATTTTGTTGAAATTTGCAGAAGACGACAGAGCTCTACCGTAGACTTCTTTATGTCTTCTTCTTTATTTTATTTATTTTTTTTAAACTTCACATTTCATGCCTCTGTAAAGGTTTGAGTGCTTTTTACATTGAAAGGAGGAAAAAAAAAGCAAAATTCACTCTTGGTGGGTTTCTCTCGCTTCATTGAAAACACAACCTGGCTGCTGTTGAACTGTGAATTTCCTCTCCGCTCACACTTCTAAACCCTGGTATTAAAAGTCAAGGTGCGGAGCAGCTGAAAGCCTCTGAAACCTCCACAGCCTAAAAGCAGGCAGCGACAGCAGCAGCAGCGGGTTTCTTACTTAACCCCTCTTTCTGTCTCAGTGAATTCACTCATGTTTGCATTTCCCGTGGCCCGTTGGCCGTCTTTTTGTCACGTCGCGTTAGACCTGCTGCTTTGCATGTCAGGAAACTCCTCAGATAATCAACCTTCTCCCCGTTCTTCATCAGTGCGTGTATAACGCAACTCTACATTTTATTTCTACCTACTTATGGTTTCGCTCGTGTCCCGTTCACACAGAATTTCAAGTGGCGCTTGATATTCTCAAAATACGATACAAACTCAGTATTTTTTTTTTTTTTCTTATTAAAATTTTACTACAAGGACGTTCTGGGTCAAAGCCACTGGTACAAACTGCAACACAGGCACTTTCATTAACCAGCAACTGCACAAAATAAACACGCGAATTCTCTCAAAAGAAAATGGTTTAAAAAAAATAATAAAATAGTCATAGTTATTTTACTTCAGGGAGAAGCTTGGGAGGGACAGACCAGTGAGATGACAGAAAAATAATGCATAAATGTTCATAAAACCAAATGTTTCAGTGTAAATAAATAAAATGTCATGTCTTAAATAAGTGTAATTTCAACATCACAACAGTTTTTAAAGGATGTATCCTGGTGTGAGATATAGTGAAATCTGTCTTTTAATGTTGCTGTAAGTGAAAATGACTCAACTATCTGCATCTGCACAGTTATCTCACAGGCCGGGTCGGATTCAATGTATAAAGGTCAGGAATCGGATTAAACTGTCATAAAAAAAAAATCAATCAATTTGAAAAGTTCCACTTTGAGCTGTATTCAAAAATGTGCATTTCCAGTGACGCCCAGCACCGTTGATTTGTGTTTTTGCTTGAAAACGTTGTGTAAACGGAGCCTCACTTACAGGAATCCACACATTTAAACGCATCACAGTGACTTGTATTGAATATTTCAGCATTAATGACATTTATAAATTGCTTTTTTTTTTTATTTTTTATATAAAACACAAGCCTTACTCTTTATACGGTGTCACCGTCATTCTTCACTCACACTGAAATAAGTACAGACTCCTGTCACTGGGTTCCTAACTGAAGAGGGAGAGCGGTAAAGGAGTTTTCTTTCAACGCAACATCATGTGTTTAACTACAGGGCAGGATGAAGTCTCCGTTCAGCAAGGCAGATGTGGGTCAAATACACAACCAGGAGTCTTCAGAAAGTTGTGTTTATCCACGATTGTTATTCTGGTTGCAGCCTCCACACTGGGGCCAGAAGGTGGTGGGGGGAAACGTATTGTCTTCCCTTTCAGGTTTAAAGCTGAAAGTAGCTTCAGGGCTAACTGGATTTACCCGACTCAGCAGTCAGGATAGGAAATGCAAAACTTATTTTATTTTTTTTTTCCCCAATTTGTGTCACTTTAGAATTTCTTGACATTTAAACTGCAGATTTAATGCAACTTCGCATCTGTTGCAGCACATTTCTAACGAACCCCTTTGTGCTGACGGCTGTAATATCACTGGGCACGTTGCATTGTGGCGGAAAACCTGAGCCAGAAATCAGCCCGGTGCAATATTGTAGCCTCTTGATATTTCATCCACTATTAACTCTGCTACATTTCCGATATGGATTCAGATGGAGGCGAGCTGCCTCACGCTATTGCTTCAGACTCCGCTGTAACAGCGCCGCTTTGAGTTTAATCATGTAATAATTAACCAAATAAAAACGGTTCCGATCACAATTAGCAGTTTATTTTGATAGGAGAGGACATTCGTAGCACAACAAGTTCATCTAACCAGAGTAACTCGACAAGGCAAAGCTGTCGAAGCAGGTTTTTTTTCTTCTTTTCTTTCTTTTTTTTTTAAGCTTATGTCATATATAACGTGACAATGTGGTTGATGTGACAGTTGGCACTCCCATATGTCATCTTGTAAACACTGATGGATATCCCGATTACTGAGTGTGCCAAGTGTTACCCAGCTTTTTGCTGTCCGCCTCCCATTCACAGCAGCAACTGTTGTAAATGGACTTTTTTTTTTTCTGCTCTCGCGATTGACATGCTTTTTCCCGGAGAGTTCTTACAGGTTTATAAAAGTGTGTGTGTGTGTGTATGGGGGGGGAGGGAAGCCCTCTCAATTCTTCACCCCCTTCCTCATTACTTCACTCCTCTTGTGTCTTTCAGCCGAGGACGATGGGCTCTGGGAGAACGGCCTCTCCTACGAGTGTCGCACGCTGCTGTTCAAAGCCATCCACAACTTGCTGGAGCGCTGCCTCATGAATCGAAGCTTTGTCCGCATCGGCAAGTGGTTTGTCAAGCCCTACGAGAAGGACGAGAAGCCCATCAACAAGAGGTACGTTGGCAGCACTTGTTTTGGCTCTCCGCCGTGGCGGCGGGGGGGGGGGGGGGGGGGGGGGTCTGCACGAGCACCTGAACTCTGGCTGCTTTTTATGTCACTCTTTAAGTTGGTTGCTGTTGGGCTCCGACAGGCTGTTACACCACTCAGCCGGCGCAGCGCTGCCTCACGGACGCACAGGGTTACAGTTTTATGTGCTATTCGGTGTCGACGCTATTAAATCCACACTCGGTTTAGGGCTTCTGCGCCCACTAAACACTTGACATTACATGTTTTGACATTTGCTACTCTAAATAGACGCTCATATTAATAGGATCCGGTGAACGGGCAGATTTCTTCAGAGCAAATCTTGACGATATTGTAACATTAGGCTGCACGGCCCGTATTTAACCCGGCACAGTGGTAGGCAAATAGCAGGTAATTCAAAATGTCTGATCTCTTGAAGGAAAAATTAGTTTACGCTTTCATAGCATACTATTTATAGTTTTCTTATTTACTGGAGGTAACTATGTAAATACCAGCCTTCGAGAAATGCCTGTAACCACAAGCCTGTAAGCAATAATTTGCATCTCAAACACTGGTAAGTGGCAGGCGAAACATGCCAATAAAAGCCATCTTTTAAGATAAAAGTGTTGACATTTGAAAGAAAGTGGTCACTGGCGGGTGGATCAGTTACACCGCTTCTTCAAGTCTTTTTCTTTTTTTTAATACAGAATGAGTGTTAACCTAAGCCGCTGTAATTATTTCAAGGGAAACATGTAATCTGTCCTTGAATGAGATATTAAATCGAGCAATTTTCTTTCTGTGGCTGTATTTATACCGTCACTTTTGCGTCAGTGATTGAATTCCGTGCGATTGAGATGTAAGATTGTCGTTTTCACTTCCAACACTGAATAAGGTGATCAAGAAGAGATGATTACAAGGCTAGTTTTGGGTCCTGCTTTGCCACTATTGAATCTTCCAGCAGTGTAAAAGTTGTGCAGTAAGAATCACAACCTGCTGTACCTTTTACATGGACACTGAACGGACCACGTCCTCCAATCAGATAGAAATGTTTATTCTCTGTTTTACTCAACTTTTGTTCCATCTTGGGTGTCTTGTTTACACAACTGTGCTCAAAGACACTGAAATCGCAAGTTTTTCGTAAACTGCTCCCATGGTAGAACTTTTTAAAAACACTCCAACTCAGTTGTCGTGTAAACGCGGGAAAACGTGCACAGACAAGTAGATGAAACGAAAAACACAAAATTGATGCGTTGTTGTGTAAACGGCGTCAAGATAACGTGATTTTAATTGGATTGTTCGCGGTCCATGTAGGCACAGCCAGTCGCCTCCTCAAGGGATGTGAATTTCCCGACAAGAATACCTGGTACCAGGCTGCAGCAAATATCATTTCCCCTCACCTGTGAACTTTTACTTCTGCCATGGGAGAATAGTGATTGTTCAGCAGTAGCTGTGTAAAGGCTCTTTTTATATCTGCCATAAACAAGGCACAACAGAAGTCAATAGATCCGTCTTCATCTAACATTATTGATGTTTCTGAAAAGCGTCTGGAATGGACTCGGCACCGATCAGGTGGATCAGCTCGCCACATTCTTACACGACACCGCAGTTGTGATATGAGTTTACCAAAAAAAAAACAAGCTGAAAGAGTTGCCGGTGTGCCTCCTATCTCTCCTCTTTGTGGAGTGTGTTTGTGTACACAGTCAGCTATCTGCTGAGCTGGATTTCTTGCCGTCTGGGTGTATTGATAACAGATGGAGACGTGGTTAGTGAGGATAAAGTGACCACTGCAGTTTTTTTTTTTTTTTCTCTTTTTGTTTTTGCCATTACACATCGACCACCTCCCCGACTCCCTCTGCCTCAAATTAACCTCCACTTTGAACATACGGCATGTTGTTTGAAAGCTCTTATGGGGAGCTTTACCATTGTGACGTGAGGCGCTTCGCGTTTGTTTATGCACGTATGCGACAATTGCAAGGTAATTCACTCGGCATTTTGCGAGCTCCCAAGCTCTGCGTGTATCCGTTTTGTTATTGTTTTTGAACTTGCCGTCAGTGGCAGACATAATCTTGTGTGTGCACAGACACGTGTTTGCCAGAGCAGCTGTGCAGACCACGTTAGCAATGACCAGAACGCCTGCTATCTCCAGTCAGCTTGTCTCTATCGTGGACACGGTGTTTCTGCAGACTTCTCTCACAGCCTTGCGTCTACGATCGCTCACATCTCTCACAACAGGTGGAGCGTACTTCAATTCTAATGGCATAATAAAACACAAAAGACCATGGAGAATAATATCAGGATCAAGCTGGTGTTCTCTTAAGCTGTGAACATGCACAGTTTGTTAAATCTTTACCCAGTATGTTGATCACACAGAGCCTCAATCAAAGGGGGGGGGGGAAACAAAAACACAATGGTCTTTTCCTCTGCACTGGAATTCACAGGCCACCCTCTGTCTGTGTCTGGCTCTCTCTCTCTCTCTCTCTCGCTCTCTCTCTCATCTCTCTCTCTCCTCTCTCTCTCTCTCTCATCTCTCTCTCTCTCTCTCTCTCTCTCTCTCTCTCTCTCTCTCTCTCTCTCTCTCTCTCTCTCTCATCTCTCTCTCTCTCTCTCTCTCTCTCTCTCTCTCTCTCTCTCTCTCTCTCTCTCTCTCTCTCCCCCCCTCTCTCTCCTTTGCCTTTCCCTCCACCCCCCCTGCTGTCACGGAGCAGACTGGGCAGGTTATAAATAGTGGTGCAACCACCCTGAATCGCGGTTGTCGTCAAGGATGTTTTTCCTCTGTCCTCTTGGTGAGCTCTGGCACGGTCCTGGGCAAACAAAGCGCCAATGAACCACATTCACTGGACCCCTCGGTGCCGTTTTGTTTGTCTGATGTTGCCGCTGTGGTCCGAGCAGTGGGCCGTGGGCCGTGACAGCGAAGCATTTCCTGAGCCGCTGTTGATCCATGGCCGGGGTGCTAGCAATTATTAAATGGCTCGGGCATCGTCGGTTTCTGTTTCTGCCGGACAAAGTAACTCAGAGTACAGAAGCCAAGTCCTGTGTACTTATCCTCCTTTGCATCTTGTCTCCTTGGAGATGCCGGAGCTAGTCTTACTTGTGCTGCCACAGAGCAGCGCTCACCCCGGGGGGAGACTTGATGCTCATGGGTGGCATGATGCTGCATCTAATAACAGTGCTGAAATGTTACATCACGACCAGCGACTGGCTGGCCTCAGTGGGAGCGGGCTTGAAAATTTCCCGGGAATTTCCACGTTTATTGTCCCAAGAAAAGTGCACTAAACTGTACATTGTTTCATTGTGCAACACCTTTCCTTCCCCCCCCCACCTTCAATAACGCACACCCTAAACCGACCGCTGAACATTGTTTGCCAGCACTGCTGCTCATCTGTCTCCTTTAAGCACCTTGTTCACCTTTCATTGACAAGTAGGTCAGGGACTATTAGTAGTGCATCCTTCGAGAGCGCCTCTGTCATAAATTTTATTTGCACAATAAAACGGTTTCGCTGTCAATGTCATCTGTGGAGTTCGAGAAAGGAAAACATTTGCCGATCAGTTTTCTCATGGGCTCTTATAACGGCGTGAAGATCATCGGATGTCGAGCGACACAGAGGCCCCGTTTACGCAGCGTTTTCAAGGGAAAGTGCAAAACGACTGCGACGCGACTGCGCATGCACACCACGACTGTACTCAGTAGTTCTTCTGCACAATGGACGATAGCAGCAAGGGCGACCTCCGATGTGGCATGGCTATCAGTCCGTATTCCCACGACTGGCCCTACATGAAAATGACATGTTTTAAGTGTTTCTGCCATTTTTTGTAGAAACAAACGTCGCTTTCAAAATGTTGCTGTGTAAACACAGAACTTTCCTGAAACAAAAAAGAAAAGAAAAAACGGTGCATTTTCATATTAAATAAGACATACCAAGAAGTTGGTGCTGGTAGGCAGGTGTAATTTCAATTTTGCAGGTAGAACATCCAAACTCCACATATAAAAGCCCCTCAGTTAAACCCCTGACTTCAATCAGGAGACATTGTCATACACTTAAAACTAAACTACATTTATTCTACTGATTATATGCCAGCTTTCTCATAACTTTACATTTTATTGTTATTGACACATCGTTTGTCATAAACAACATTTAATGACACAAATTTGTTTGAGAGGCATCTGCTTCATGGAGACAGATTTAAAGCTTTATTGTCATTATATAAAGTTGCTATAAAAAGAATCTATGAACATAGCAGAGTTTAACAGATGTTACTGTACAGCTTGACGTTGTTTATGTATATCGTGTATTGTTTAATACAGGCATGTGTGCGTGGTTTCATTACAAAAACAAACAGCTGCACCTACTAGTGGTCCAACAGGATTTCTGCCGTTGCAGTGTAAACTGACATCGTTTTCAAAATGCTACCATGTAAACGTGAAATGTTTCTGAAACGAAAAATGCAAAAACACTGCGTTTTCGCCTGAAACTTTGTTGTGCAAACGGGCCGACAGTGGGGAGTAAAGCGTTGGTGCATTGATAGGAAGCGTATGATAAATCATTGCTTGCAAAAATAGGGATCCCTCCTGGGTGGTGCTCTCCGGTCAGTATTTATTTTTAATGACGGTGTCACACTTATCAACAGCCCTCACTCTGAGCGCTTCAAAAGCCGTCTCTCACAGACGTCGGAGAGCTAAGAATAATAAACAGTTGGGGATCGTCTTGCGGCACCGCTCGGCTCTGCACACGGGAAACACTGGATATCCCGCCGATCATCACACTGCTCCTGTGCCGCATCCAAAGTTTCCAGTTGGCCGAGGCTGCAGCCAGCTGACGGCGCTCATAACCTCAACCCCAGACCTCAGCGTGTGTTGAAATGCTTACATCATCTATCCGCCCCTCCTTCCTCTCAGTTCAGCCCGGCGTGGAGTACACAAACGATGACAGAAAACAGTAAAGGCAAAAAGGTCGCCCCTTCAGACGTCGGATATTTCGGCTATTTGTTTCCTCCTGATGATGTTCTTAAATGAGATCCGTGCATGCTGATTGGTCAAGCGCCTGTGTGTTGACATGAGCTGAGAATGGAGCAGCATGTGTTGACAGAGCTCACAGTAATTCTCTTTGTCTGGAGTGCAGGCGGCTCCAAGTTGTGCAGCCTGCTTCTTTCTGTAAACCTTACACTGCTAGGTAGACTGAAAATACAGAGAAAGAGCGGGAGCGAACACAAGGGAAGGGGGGGGCGGGGCGGGGGGTGGTGGTGGTGGTGGGGGGGGGGGTGCACGGGAGAGCTCCTCTCGGTTGTCATGGCAGCAGGGAAATGCACCCTGGGATGGTGTGTTTCCAAGGTGAAGCGAGATGCTGGTGCTCGATTGGTCAGCTTGAGGCAGACTAACTCGTTGACTTGCTTCTAATTGGCTGCATTACCCAAATTCGGAGCAACATTAAACCCAGGCTGCTTTGATGTCTTCATTTTATCCGGACAAAAGGGATATCGTTTCTTTTATCAGCATGGTACGTGCTCCGCGTTTACGCCGTCTACAGTGCGTTCCAACTGCTCTGCAATCAGCAGTGTTTGACTACCGCTCTGCTTTATTCAAATATGTGAGCTCTGTCGTGCATTCAGTTGTCGTTTCCCCCGACCTAAAGTGTCTTTCACAAATGAAGCTGTTATGAAACGGGGCCACTCTGCTGCAGCAGCAGCAGCGGCAGCAGCAGCAGCAGCAGCTCACATTGCACGAGCAAAGCATAAATGAATGAATGCAAAACACGGTTAAACACTAACAAATGTGCCCGTGTAAACATGCGCAACTGTCTGCACCCCGCTGCCCGACCGTGGGTTATGTGGGTGAGCACATTCTTCCTCTATTGTTTGGTCCTAGTGTTGGGAGGTGAGTGTGTGTGAGTCCTGGTGCGCCGTGGCAGGCGGAAGCCGAGAGCAGCACTCTGTTAAGTAGGACAGTGCAGGATAAAGGGCCACTGCCTCCAGTCTGGGGCTAAAGTGCTAAATTTATCCCCTCCCCGCTCCCAGCACAACACAAACACACAGGGAGACCGGGCACACAAACATGCTCGTCAACAATCGGCATGCAAAGCCAGTCCCGTGTCGAGGGCATCCGTGCAGTTGGCACACGAGGTTTTCATTAGGACGCGCGGTGGAAGACGCTGGGAATTTGCAGTCGGGGTGGGGGGGGGGTGACTGTGCTTGTAGTGTTCAGACAGACCGGTCACACTAATACAGGCATACAGCACAACTCAGCAGGTCATTTAAATACCCGACCCCCCCCCCACTCACACAGACACACTCGACCCCTTTACCCCCTGGTCTTTCCCTTTACTTCATCAGTCTCTCTAGCAACAGAAACTCCAGGGAGACGAGGCTATGGAACCATGTGACCCTGCGCTGTGGATAGATCATGTTGCTTGAGAGACCCTGTCCAGAAGATAAATATGGCTCTTAAAGGAAAATACCTAAGTTTTTTCATGGGCATCATTGTGTGTCCTAATTGCTGCACAATATTTAATAATGCATTTCCTCTTTTTGTGTCGCTTTAATAAGACTGTTGGGGAAGTGCTTAGCCATGAATTTGCACGTCCTCGCTAATTTCATCAATTTTCTGACTGCATTTGTCAAGACAATATTTGTGCATAAAGTCTTTGCCAGACAGGAACAAGTCAACAGTCTCTCTAAATAAATTTGCATCACTCGGTTTGCAAGAATGGATTTCTATCACAAAGCAGAATAAGGTATCGTACATCTGAGCAAATGCGATTACAAAAAGCTAATATGACTTTGATTAACACATTTCAAGATACTGTGCTCAGCGAGCCAAACATTTAGATTAATTCAAGCTGCGTGAGGATACAGGAGACCATTAAAGGCTCCTCGCACCTTATTGTAAGATTAGTCACTCATTTCCGCTCCTGAATGCCGTCCTCATTTCCTCTAATGCCAGCTAGAGGCCCTCGGAGAACAAAGAATCCATCTCCCATTAGTAAAGTTAACAGGCACCATTGTCTTTTTTTATGTATCGCAGCACTAAGGAAGCCTATTTTGGTGTCAGCAGTGAAATTCAAGGGGATCAACAGGGACACGTCTCTTATTCAGGCAGGGAATCCTGTGTCCTTAAATTTCCCTCTCGGTTTCCTTGTCCCCCCCTCCCCCCCCCCCGCCCCCTCGCCCGCTGCATTCCTCCCATTCCGACAGGGTTCCCATGTGACCACAGGCTACGGCCGAGCACAGGGCCAAGCGGAGGTCTGAAGAAGTCGTCATAGTTAATCCGTCAGGCGTCATTCCCTCGCCGTTCGCCCCTCCCGTCCTCTCCATCCTTTCCTAAGTAACCGCAATGCCTGTGGCACTGTCTTTAATCCAGAGGTTCAAACAGATGGTCACATTTGAAGCTAATCCCTTATATGGTTTTGGACTTTTCACCTCGGCCCTGTCAAGTGTTCGGCGGCTGCATTGTAGCCTCAAACGTCCAGATAAACCCAGAGAGGAAGTTGCTCCTTGTGCGGTGCCCGTCAAGTGTCGGTTTGATTTCCACTCCCCTGCAGAGTGCAGGTGGGCGTAATGGCCTAAAATAAAAACTTGATGTTTTGCAAAAAACGATATTATTGACACGATGACTTAAAAGCATTCAACGGCTGGGTGAAGAGAAATGCACTGATGCCACTTTTTTTGTATTTTTTTTTTAGCACTCATATTTGGCTACTTGCCGACACCAAGTACTGAGATGAGTACTTTATAATGCAATAACAACTCCTACTAAAAGAACTGCACCACTATTTATTTTATCACTGACACTCAACTATTCGCCGCTATTTTCTCAAACAGGACGCCAAAGTAAAATAATAACACGCCGCCACTCTGCGATCACGTGTCTGTGACTTCTGGTTCAAATTATTGACGTATTATATTCTGAAATCTACTGTTGACTTTTCTTTTTGTGAGAACTTCCTGACCTTTTAGGCTACCTCCACATTCTCCTGGTATTTGATAGTTTTATCGTTGACAGTCACTCGTAATAACAATCCGCCTTGGTCTATGGGAATGTCTGTACTCTTATTGTTAATGTTAACAAAAAAAACAATCAAATATGATAAGATCACGGATATAAACAACTGAGCACAATTTCTCGTACGCTTTACTTTTGTCCTGGATAATCTGAGGTGTCCACATGGCGGCTCTGCTCACAGGATGTTATAGCAGCGCATGTGGCTGATCTAAACTCTTCAACTAGTATGAATGCTCACACTCAGTATCAGAATCAATATCATTCATCCTATGAATGGGTATACTAATAAAAGATTAGAGGGATATGTTTTTAACAGAGCTTAAATGGCAATTTCTTTCCTTTTGAACGAATTGTAAAAATGTGAATGAAAGACAATAGTGTGTTTGAAATAGAAAATGTCAGAAGATTATTGTCATGAATCTCAAAAAAAACCTCCTGAATTGATTTGTTGTTTTGAGCCGAGCAGGCCACTTCATGGTTTTCTTTTCTTTTCATTGTTCTTTTACTTTGCTCTCAATTTTAGCTTTTAATTTGAATGTCTCACTTTATGAGCAAATCAACCTGAAGATTATTTTTTAAAATTCTTTCATTCCTGCAAAAATAGATGCATAGAACGCTTCACAGATACCACCAGTCGAGAGTTTTAGTTTGAATGATTCATTATATACAGGGATGTATTTGAGATCGATTTGCATCAGATGTTTTTTTTCCATTTACCCCAGAGTCAAAATCCTATCACATATTTTCCAGTTATCCCTTATTTAGTTATAGAAGAGCATTTGGAAGAGACATGAGGACTGTATGTGACTGTAACAGAATCAATAAGTACATTTCCACAGCTTCCTCCACCAACAACCCTGAAATTTATACAAATAATGGCACACATATCTCCTCAGCTCTAAGAGCGCTTCCACTGTATCACTCACCAGAGCTATCAGTGGGCTGATGAAGAAGAAATGTAGAAGAAATCTTTATTGTGCCTCAATTTAATGTTGAAAGAACATCTGGAAAACTTGATAAGAGTTTGGTTTAAGCTCAAAGATAAAGGAAAGGTTCTGAGAAAAGCAGAAATATGCTTGTTTCTCTTCCATCAGGTCATTTTGTTGAGTGCAAATCAACAACAAAAACCTATCAAATCAGTTGTTTTGTTGGAACTGTCTGTCTTTGAAGGCCACACCAGTTTCCTTCTGAAGTTGTGTCTTCCTATTTCCCCCCCCCCCCGAACATTTGTCACGAATTACTGTTTTTGGTGGTTCCAGTCAAACGGACGCATGTTCTATACCTGCCACATCCAGACAAAGACTGTGGAGATCGTCACTCTGACTTACCTGTCATTATTTGAGAATCTACTGCAAGGACATCACAGAGCGACGCACGCCAACACCGACTGTCAGTTTAGAATCGTCGATGAACCTCTCAGACACGTTTTGATCCTCTATAAAATAAAGACAGAGAAAACTGGTTCAAGCGTCACATAGACTGATTATCGACTGAGGATTTATCACATAAACTGTTCAAACATGGTCCGACCTCCAGCGCTCCTCCGGCTTGCCCAGTCGTTCACTTCCGCTGGGAGTGAACATTAGAGCAGAGCAACATTTTCTCGAGAAATCTGGCTAAACTGTGTGAACGTCTCCTCTCTCGCTCCTGTAGACACTTGTTTCTCTGAAAGGACCTCTCGACGTGACCTGTAGTGGTCACAAACACTCTGCACCCGGATCGCGAGATGTGTTGAGGAAGGTTTTGAGGTCAACGACTATGCTTACGTGCTCTATAACGGGAACATCATGTACACTGCTCAGAAAAGATCTGCCCTCGGTATTCTCTCCAGTCAGTGTTGAAGGAAGGACGGGGGGGGGGGGGGGGGGGGGGGCTCACTGGACCTCTGGTGCTTCTTATTTCTTAGCTAATAAATTGTTGGACAGCAGGAGACGTGGAGGCGGTTTGCTGTCATACAATGAATAGTGTAGGACTCCTATTATTAAAGATTTTTATTTGCGAATGGTCACATTGTGGGCTTGCTTCAATAGTGAATTCAAACAAGCATGCGTCAAAAGAAAACAAGTAAGGGGATTTAATGTTTTGCTTGATCGTCGGACATGACGGATGAGCGTCCAAACCTGTGAAGTTTGTTTGAGTTTGCACACAGTGGCTCCCTCACTGCAAGCTGACGCGGAAGTTCACCTTGATTCCAACAGATTCGGCGCGCCTCCGATATTCATTCTGACATTCCCTGCAAGTTAATTAATTTGTTCTGCAAGACAAAGAGATTATGTTGGCCTGTTAACCTTTCCTCGTTTCTCTTGGACGCCCTGAGAAAAAAGCCCACAAATTCAGCCGTGGCATTCAGCTACTTGTAGAATGTGTTGGCGCTCGGAGTCAAACCTTTAAAGTGATAGTGCAACAAGGTTTTTCAAAAAGCGTTTTATCTTGTTTGAGAGAAAGAAGAAAAAAAAAAAGGCCAGAAGAAGCTTCTTTGGGTTCTCTGCAGAAACCAAGCTTTAATCCAGGATAAGGCTGACTAATTGCCCCCAGGCTCTGAGTAATGAACCTTTATTATTACAACAACTGAACAACGCATTTTACTTATTTCGAGTCGACTGGGCGATTCAACCCGGACTCCAAACCAGCCAAAGCAAACAGTAACAAACGGTCTTCTCCCGCAGAAGGTCTTGCAGTGTTTTATACCACCCGGTTGATTGTAACCATATCATGTGCTATGAGCGGCGTGCGCGTTTTGACAACTAAATGCACATCACACTAAGTGCTTCTTTCACCAGAAGAAACAGATGTCGTGTCAGTCGTGATGCAGTTTTGCAAAGTGATTACTCGGATGTGGTAATGAGGACAATTACGGGGAGGATTTTTCCAGAAAAGCAAAGGTGTTCGACTCTGATTGAGACGGTGACTTTGGAGCTGACAACAGGTGAATTAGAGGAGCCCTGCTGTGCATAACTCTCTCACTCGTGTGTGTGTGTTGCTGTCAGGGTTATGTCAGTATTATGTTTAGTCGGCTCCTGCTGGATCCTCGTGCGGTTATGATACACTCGCCGAGGATCGGATTTCTCCTCTTTTCATGGACTTGTCGTTCCATCTCTTCCCATTTCTCCCGTCCTCCAAAGTTTAATCTGACATACATAAAGAGGCTCAGCCCCCCCCCCCCCGCCCCGCCCCCACCACCACCACCACCACCATTTGTAGCAGAGGGAAATCAATTCAAAGTAATAGAGCTCTGCATGTGTGATGGCGCTGACCTTAAGAGTTTAATCCCAGTGTTTTCTGCAGCACCTTCTCCCCTGTGTAAAGCGTCACTGCAGCTCGAGCTGGCGCGTCTCACCCGGGCCTCCCGTGTTTTGTTTTGTTGTGTTTGTGTTGCTCTGGCAGGAAGACAGCGCCGTTGTTTCCCCAGCGGTGGTCAGGTGGCGAGACATTAAGGAAGATTACATCACAGTGGAGTTGTGTCCCGTTAATTCTCCGCCATTACCACCTTTTGCTCTTCATCCCGCGTGTTCTCTCTTATCTTCCCGTCTTCATCCTTTGCTCCCGAGCAAACATATCCACGAAACAAAAGCGTTCTCTTTATTCTTATCATTTGGCTTGTTTCCTTTCTCCCGTCAAACGCCTTTGAAGTCGAAAAGCTTAATGTGCGCTGCCATTCATTGTCGGGCATTTTCCTGATCGCTGCAGCTGTGATGCAAACCAAACAGTAGTGTTGTTGTTCAGGAAGAAGGCCTCTCCGCTCCTTCCAAGAAAAAAAACTTTGATCGCGAACCGTGATTTCTGAGCAAGCTTTCTTACATCATTGTCCACAGTCACAACAATTCATCCACGTCCGCGCTGCGTCTTCCACTGTAAGCCCCCCCCAATCATTGTTTATTAATGTTGTGCCAGAAGCTGTGCCCATGCCAGCGTGTCCCGTCACCGCAGCGGCGGCGGCACACGACCAGTCAAAACATGTTTACACGCCGCGGATCATCACAACAAGCCGCTGCAAATGGCAGCCGGCCACGGACGCGCCAGGCCAGAGGTGACCGCAGTGTAAAAGTACGGCAGGGAAAAAATGGACACGAGTGGAGAAGTTTCCGTTTCCCAGCAGAAGGCGACGCTTGTTGTTGTGCCGTAGGAAGTGGACATCAGCGAATCGGAAGCTCGGTGGTTAGATCGCGGGCCGGCCAAGCCCAGCAAACATCCGAGGAATGTCACAGCGCCTTCTTTTTTTTTTTCCCCCCTCTCCCTCCCTCCCAGCTCCGTCTGCATGTCTCTCTGCTTCGCTGGCTCCGTGGCCCACAGCTGACATCAAGTGTTGTATTACTTTTGTAACGGTGTGTTCCTGTGCATGCGCTTGTCATTTCATACCTAAGCAGAAAGGCATGTTGACTTCCAAGCAGCGAATGGTTTGTCAGAGATCTGGCATCTTTTACAGCCCCGACAGTAATCGTTTTATATTTTCTCGCAACTCAATAAAACTCACAAAGAGAGTGATTACCATAACAGTAATAAAACACTGCGGCAGCACTTCTAAGTGATGTAAAACAGCTCATCTCAAAGCAAACAAGAAGAAGAAGAAAGAAAAAAAAAAAAATAGCCAGGCATAAAGTAGTGACAGTATGTCATGCTGGAGCACAACTTTATTTGGTGCACATATTGTGAAGAGCCAAAGACTGTAACAAAAGTGGAAAGCGAGAGATATAAAATGTTGAAATGCCTCTAATGCTTAAAACTGTGGCAGGGAATCCTATCTGTAATCCTGCGATAGAACAAAAAAAAAAAAAAAATGCTATTATGCACACTGCACATTAATTTATTGCAGCTCAGGCGATGAATGGGTAAATTTGGATGCGATGTCCCCGTAGGTTTGCATGGGCAACTGCTTTTGTTGCCATTTGCTGGAACAACGAGCCACAAATTCATCTGCTGGCAAGCCTGGACACAGATAACACGTAGGAGATAATGGGATGATGTTGCTCACTGAGTAATTGTTTTATTCAGAAACAAGCGTCTCGTTACTTTCCTCCACCGCAGCGCTCCATTGTTGATTTGTCAGATAGAGAAGTACAGCGGTTTTGTGAGAGTAAGAAATAATCCTTGCAAGAACCAAAAGTTTGACTTCATGCAAGATTTATTTATTTATTTATTTTGGAAGCGGATCAATGATCAGAAATATGAGCTGATTGATAATGTGATCAGCAGATCGGTGCAGCCGGGGACGAAGCGATGAGGACGAGTTGATCGCCTTAAAACTAAGCTATGAAACATATTGAGAGTTAACTGGAAGTTCAAGGTTCAAGGTTCAAGGTGTTTTATTTGTCATTTCAACAGTAAAAGCCAGGTTTCACAGTGTAATGAAATTCTTACTTTGCCGTCTACCCTGGTGCCGACATACATAAATAAATAAGTATATACACAAGAAAATAGAATAAAAATATAATAAAATAACAGAGCAGTGCAAAATATTAGTTAAAAAGTGAGATGTGCATTGTGTGCAATGTACAGATTAAATGTCAACATGTTCAGAATCTGTTCAGAAGTCTGATGGCAACGGGGAAGAAAGAGTTTTCTGGCTTCAGATGTCGGGACAAGAAAATAGGTGTGCGGTGAATTTACAATTTTCTGACTTTGATGGATAAGTCACTCTTACTGAGAGATAGCCCTCATTGTGTTTATTGATTTTTGTGTGTTTTCAGAGTTGAAGTGCTTTGACTTTTTGCTTTTTGACTGTAACCGACGCCTTCAGTCTGTCATCGTAACCTGATTGGATTAAAGGACCGGTCCAGGGTGCAACCGGTCCTCAGGCCCCGTTGAGAGCCACTGGAAATGCACGTTTTTGAAATTGGCTCTTTATGAAAACGGGACGGATTATATTCTGGGATGAAACGTGTGCAGTTGTGAGCGACATCTCAACCTCTGACACACAGTCAACAATTCCCTGCAGTTTGTGAAACTGTGAAACTGCCACACAAGTGTTGGTGGTGCCAAGTTTCTGCTGTACTGCAGGTCATGCATTAACGTGAGGTCATGTGCAGCGTGCAGCACAGGATTAACAGGCTGGGGGGGGAAAAAACATACCGATTCACAGCAATCGTGACGTATTAAAATCAGCACGAGTTATTGGCACATTTTACAGTCTGACTATCCTGCATCCTTGATTTTAAATACTCGATTCCACAAACCACGTGTGTAAACCGTTGTAGCACAATACAATCCCGTGGTCATCCGTACAGGCGGAGGCTGTCAGTCACACTCGGCTCCTTCGCCGCCGCCACGGCTGGTCTTTGGCACCTCATTTCCGTGGCGTGCCAGCTGAAGGCAAATGTGCCCACCTGCCTTCCTTTGTATTCATCCTCGCTTTTAAATCCCCTCTGGATTATCTTATTGTCTTCTCGGCGAGCCAAAGGCCACGGGCCATTTGCATGAGCGGGAAGCGGCCGCGTGGACGACGGGAGTGGCGTGCGAGCGAGCAGAGAGCAGAGAGCGGCCCCGGCTTTGTGCCAGCCGATGGACGAAGAGCGCGGCAGAGAGCAGTGGGAGGAAAAGTGAAGAAAGATGATGAGTCGATCTCGTGACTGGTTTGGAGTCCGCAGCAGCTTGACTTTCTCTGTGGCGCAAATATGAAGAGGTGAAGATCCACAATGTGTGACGATCTGACAAGCTCGTGATCTGTACGATTGATACAATTTCGCTCCCACTTATTTGAGAAAAAGTTAGAATCTACAGAACTCTTCATATTATGAGAAATCGCACCGAGGGGTCGCACATTAGATCACTTGTATTTCAACTAAAGCCTTTGTTTTGGCATGTCATAACAATGCAACAGCAGGATCTTGGATTTAATGTAATCTGTTCTTGCTAAAAATAATTTGAGTCTTCATTAAAATAATCTTGATCAATTTGGCTTTATTCCATAGGCATCGCCTTTTTAAAACTTCCCCTTCATTTACACTTTCGCCCGCTCTCTCCCCTGTTTGCTCACCACTCTTGAAATGTTAATAAAGTTCCTTTAATGACATAGGAAAGAAGCAAAGTGCATATTTATTAAGGAGGGATTTCTGAGTGGATTAGCTGCTGATAGGTGTTGTTGTGATTGCAGGCATGCTCGGTCCTCTGTGGGACTGAACGGTGGCCTTGGGTTTTGGCCTTTTTATTTATTTTATTTTTGTGGAAGCGTAGGCAGTAACTGGCTGCAGGGGAAATGACATTCTGAAATCCCTCACAACGGGAGTCTTGAGGCACGTTCTGCACACTATAACAGACACAATGTGCCGTGGATTATGACCCTCAAGGGGTCCCGCAAGGAATTCCTGAGGACCCCTAGGCAAAGAATGAAGTTTTCAAATGAAATCATCATAAATTTATGATTTAATTTAGAGTTGGGGCGTGAAGGGGGTGGGGGGGGGGGGTGTCGGAGGGGCTGTCTGCATTCCTCTAAAATGATACGAAGCCGCCGCGACAGGCCGTGAAAAAGTTGGCTCCTGATCTCCAGCAACACCACAACTTGTGGATTTTACACAAACAGAAATGTGGCAATTAGTCGGCTAAAGTGGGCTGATGGTTAGTCTGCTGCATTTATAGCTTACGTGTTGGTGCTGCAGAAACTCACAGTTGATCCTTATGGATCACCCCCTTACGTGTGTGTGTGTGTGTGTGTGTGCGTGCGTGCGCGCGTGCGAACCGCAGACTAATTGCAAAGTTTAATAGTTTTAAATGAAGGTTTACAACGCAGTTACTTTTTAAAGTGGCAATCCTTTAAATTTTGATGTGGATTTGCAATAAACGAGATCAAACTAAAGCTTTGAACAAGTCGGCCTTTAAAGCGGCTGATAATCACTCGTGGCTGCTCAGGGTGCAGATATAAATCATGAGTCCCAATCATTTCATGTTTCTGCTTTTAAAATATACCCCCCAAAAAATTAATGAATTAATTCCTCATTTGGGGCCAAACAAGTAGCCGGTCCACCCGGCTTGTGACGGGATCTGAAAAACAATCCGATCCATAATTCGTTGATGCAATCCGAAGCCCGAGCCTTGTGATCTTTCACAGCTCGGCTGCTTATGATCTTCTAATGCTCTGCTAAGCTGATCTGCTGCTGGACGTGGCGGTGTGTAAACCACACCGACCTGAGAGGCGGCTTTCATTTCGCCTCCGACTCGCAGCGAAGAAGAAAAAGCAGTGATGTAAAAGAGAATAGTTGTTAAATCAGTGTTGTGGTTTCCATTACCTACACTTGACCTGCCCGCCTCATCTCAGCTACCACACACTTTTTCACCATGCTTACCAGCTGTCCACAGGGTGAGTAGGTGTGTGTGTGTGTGCGTGTGTGTGTGTGTGCGTGTGTGTGTGTATTTGCCACACCAGCAGGCCGCGGGTGTTTGCAGAAGAATTGAATCTGGCACGTTGCTCGCGTGTTTGTGTGGACAGGGTTTGTGATCGCCGCTGCTTGCAGACAGATCCTGTGGACTCGTGTTGCACTTTGTCACAGTGCGAGCTTTGACTGCATTCTGCTGCTGCAGTGTGTGCGTGCGTGCGTGTGCATGTGTGTGTGTGTGTGTGTCAGAGAGCGAAAGTAGTCACGCTCAAGTAGAGTTGCCGCACCTGTCGGCTTCCCTCATTGTGGGCTTCCTTCAAGTGTTGGTGTTTGAAATTGCAGTATTTAACACTGATACATAAATTCAGCATTTGGTATGAAAGATGCTGCATAAAGTGGTATTTTAATGAAGACAAAGAGCATTATCTCGAGCTGCTTTTATGACCATTTAGCATGAGAATGTGTAAATGTCAGCAGCTGGTATGCCTCATAATCTTCTTAACCTATCAGCCAAACCCGATTGAGCAATCTGTACAATCACATTTGTAAAGAAATTGATTTAAATCTGGTGTGATAGTGTCCGTGCGCACGCGTGTGTGTGTGTGTGCACACGGGTGTGTGTGTGTGTTTACGCGAGCCGGGTTGTACTTCTGCCTGCTGGGCCACAGATGGCAGCCCTCTACCTCCAGCCTCCAAAGTGCCCTGCAAACACAGATGTGTGTGTGTGTGAATGTGTAGCGTCAGGTTTTCTGTGCACGCCACGTTTCTGTCGATGTCCGCAGAATACACCGGCACATTTTTGTCTCACTCTACGGCCTCTTCCTCCCGCCGCCCCTCGTCACTCTACCGGCTGTTTTTCCCTTCTTTCCGCTGTAAACAGTCGGAGCACAGTGTCCGATCGGTCAGCGCCGCGGATCACGCCCCCCCCCCCCCCCCCCCCCCGTCATCGCTTGACATACTAATCAGTTCTTTCATTTCTTGAAAATTGAGAAGAGGAGTGTGGAATAACTCGCCGCCCTCACTGGCTTGTCTCTTTGCCCTGCTATGGCTTTGTGCTGGACGAGACTCGCCGAGCGTCTCGGCCTCTCCTCCTGTTTCACGCCTGCGAGATGGTTAGGGTTATTTAACGACGTCACGGCAGCTTTTCACTTCCTGGGCACCCGAGCCGGCGTTGCACACCTTCCACCAGCCCGTGGCCTCGTTCCCCTCACCTGCACAATTTCCTTTCCCCGTTAGTGTTTCCTTGTTTGTCTCGCTAATAGCTGCTCTTCTTGCTGCCGTCGTGTCTTTAATCCTGATGACACACAATCACCGGGTCACTTTTAGCTCCTAAAGTTTATGTGGAACTTTGTCTGTTTGTTTTATTTTGTTAATGTGGTTTAATGACGAGTGAATGCGTGAGCACAGAACAGACACGGTGAGCCTGTTCCTGTTGTTCACTCCTTTTACCTGAGATCAGCCGCGTTCATCGGCAAATGCAGTGACTCACATCTGAGTCATAAAAAGTGTGATTCATGTTATGAATTACTTTTACTTTTTTTATTTATTTTTTTCATCATAACAGACTACACCACTCGTCAGCAACCATTATGACCAGAATAACAATTTCTCTCACCAAACAAAATTCATGTGGCGCCACAAAAACATGTCTGTGTTTTGCCATTTCGACAAAAATGCTCTTATGTTGCATTGAAGATTCATAAGTGGAATATAGAAGACTAAACATTCTATTTTTATTCGTTTTTGTTGCCGGGCGATAGCAGTTTCGCAGCTTTTTAATTAAAAGAAACTTTAATAGATTTAATTTTACCAGTTTTCACTGTCTTTTTAGTCTTTTATGAATGTTTTTCTTCCTTTTAAAGAGTTTAACCATAAATGTATACATTTTATCCATTCAAAACATTTTACAATTTAGTTATTTATTTAAACTGTTTTTTTTCCTTTTTAGCTCTTTCGAGCACGTTCAGCCAATTCTGATGTTATTTTATTTTTCATGTGTTTAAGTTTATTTTGTTTATTTTTTATTTTGTGGCCTTTTGTAACTTTTTTTTTCTTTTCTTTCCAAAATCATTTGGAAAATTAGTCTGACATGCTTATGACATACAAAATGTTGCCAAACCTTCACAACAGAAAAGGGCTGCGGAGCCGCGGGTCGCAGACCCCTGGAATAGACTCTCGTAGACTCAGTTGTGGGTTTGATTATCCCGAGAGGCAAATACGATCTCGACAGTGAAATGTTTAAAACATTTCTCCTATCGCTGTTGCATTATGCATGTTTCTACAAACCCACCCTGGCAGCATGGCTTTGAGGCTCGTTTGATAGCAACGACAGCGTCACTGATAGCTCAACTCAAATTTCTTAAAAATTTTATCAAATTAAATTATTAAAAATCTAATTTATCTATGCTTTATCATTTTACTTTATTTTTACAATTGTCTTGCTGGTTTGGTTCCACCATTGGAAACCTCTTGCGGCATTGAAGCATTTACCCAAGAAATGAAGTAGAAGAAGAACTTTGGCTCAGCTGGTGTTGTGACGAGAAATCGATGGCCGTTGAGTTAAACGTGTCTCGTGCCGTAACGCCACTTTGTTTTCATAACATGCCGCCGTGTCATTTTCAAATGTGCTGCCATACACGGCGGTTTTTTGCATGACGTTGCATGCACGCTGTCATGTTTAGCCCAGCGACGCTAACGCGACATCGCCTCAGGCCGACATCTTTCTGCCCAGTTAAACTGGCGTCTGTCTCAGATTCACTTCATCGAATTAACAGGAGCTATTTTTGTCATTCCAGCCACAGAATATCTCACTTACTGTCAGCTAAAAAAGAAAAAAGAAAAAAAAACTGGAAGCTCGCTAAATGATTTGTGCTCTGCTCTTTAAAAAAAAAAAAAAGAAGAAGAATTTAGTGAATCTGTAGAATTTGTCAACTGACGTGTCAGAACAGAGCTGAGCATCATTTCTCACGTCCACTCAGTGACTTATAGCCGCAGCACAGATCTGATCGAGCCGATCTCACATAAAGAAGTGGCCCTGCGATCAGGACGTCTGTAATTACAACAGGTAATAATGTACACTCCTCTCGGTGTAGAATTTCCCGACTTGTGAGGATTTTTACCCCCTCGATTTCTGTGCAAACGGCGGAGTGTGGCGGGGCTTTCTGCCTGAACAACATGTGACTGGGTCTGGCAGCCGTACCCTGTCCTCACATGAACTTTTAAGAGCGGGCGCTTCGCAGTACAGTTTGTCTCCCCCATCACTTCCATTGTAGTTGCTTTTCGCGGGGCTGCTGCGCCGCGGCTCGGAGGACACGAGTGATCACAGCCACAGATAACCGGCCCCATTTGCATATGGCCATGTGAATATTGTATTAAACGGGTCTTTGAACTTTATGGCAGTAGCTGTCCCGACACCAAAACACTAAACATTTGCATACTCTGGTGGCGTCACTGAGCACATTGCTGTCTGTCTCCGGCTCTTAACCGTCCTCATTAAGCTCCCAGCTATAGAATTACAATATTCACAGATGAGAGCCTCCTTATTTTGCCAGAAAAAGAAGTCTAAGATGAATGTCAAACTCTGCAGGGCTTAGGGCATCTCTTCACTACGTAGGTGGTATTATCTTATTGAAGTGCTCTCTCTTTCTTCCCATCTCCGAGCGCCTCGCTCTCCTCCTCTGCTCCTTCTCTTTAATCCTCTGCAGAGTAGGTGTGTCAGAGCGCCAGAGACGGGGAGAGAAGACTGATATTTGCTTAACCAAATCCTCAGAGAAGGCGACCCTCTTTGATCCACTCCCAAATGCACTGCGTCCGCTCTCATTTGGTCGTTCGTCTGTCACGCTGTCCCGGTGTGTTTGCACGTGTGTGTGAGTGTGTGTTGAACAAGAGAAAGAGGGATGGAGGAAGAGAGCGAGAGAGAGAGAGAGAGAGAGAGAGGAGGGAAGCCTGCAGACAATGCCCTGCATTTTACCCAGCTCTGCTCTTCTTCCGTCTGCCGTGTCCTCGCTTTCTGTTCCCTCTTTAACTTGTCTTTTTTTTTTTTTTTTTGTGCACTGCTGAGGTCAGACTGGCACAGGCAGGCGTTGCTGTAAGCAAAGCTTGTGTGTGTGTGTGTGTGTGTGTGTGTGTGTGTGTGTGTGTGTGTGTGTGTGTGTGTGTGTGTGTGTGTGTGTGTGTGTGTGTGTGTGTGTGTGTGTGCGTGTGCGTGTGTGAGAGAGGAGGTACTGTTTTGTGGCTGAGACTATTGGCAAGAACGCCAGGGTTAGCCAGGGCTTGCCCCTTTGTTTTTTTACACACGAGATGTACCGAAGCAAGCGCGCGTACACACACACACACACACACACACACACACACACCGCGCCACCTGTGAGTGGAGCTGCATTGACTCACTGCCGTCCTGACTCAGGCGCATGCTATTTACGGCTCCAAAACTGTAAACTCCCACCCATGTTGGAGGGATTCCTGTTCCAGGATGAAGCGCTCGCTTCATTATTATCTATCTGAATGAAAATGTGCGCCGAACATTTCAGAACAGCCGTCTTTGTATCAGATTGTAGCCTCCTCCTGTACGCCGCGCTATCGGCCTATCACTGGTTTCATCTTTTCTATTCAGTCGGTCGTTTTGAAGCAGAATATGAGTGAGACGAGAGAGATCCCATTGTATCTTCAGTCTGAAAAAGACACGGGTTTTTATAATCACACTTTCTACCTTTCTTCTCGGTACCATTGCTTCTCGTTCTTTCTCTCACCGCGCAGACTATCTGACACCCCCGCCGTCCGCCTCTCAAGACTATTGGAGTTATCCATTGTGGGGCCTCGCGTCTTTTGAAAAGCTTCCCGGGTGGCAAATGAGTCACCCAGTCTTTTTCTCCTCTCCCCTCAGCGAGCACCTGTCCTGCGCCTTCACCTTCTTCTTACACGGCGAGAGCAACGTGTGCACCAGCGTGGAGATCAACCAGCACCAGCCCGTCTACCACCTCACCGAGGAGCACCTCACCCTGGCTCAGCAGGCGTCCAGTCCCTTCCAAGGTCAGTCCTCCGCTTCACCCGCCAGCTCCGCGCAAACTCTTAAAGCAAACACGCCACACAACAACAGTAAACATCTCGTCCTTTGTGAATTATGCAGCCCCCCCCCCTCCCTCCCCGGAGCCACTTAGAAGCAAATCCCGTATGCAAACTTGTTGAGAGTTGTAAACATAAAGGCAGGTTTGCCTACGGATTGTTGTTAAATAGGTTGTCGGTACGTGTGATGCCCACGTTTTTCCTGAAAAGCCACATCAGCACGGCTGAAACAGGCGAGTCATCCTCTGCGGAGTCACTTTAATTTGAACCCCCCAAGTGCAGGGCCACGCACCGTCGTAATCAGACACACTGTTCACCTCAACTTTGGTCACACTCGGTTCAGTGATGTGTACAGTACAGCATGCAGCTTATCACCAAGATCCAGGGTAAAAGAGAAATAATAAAGACCTCCTTTTTTTTTATTTTATACATCAGCTTTTTTGGAACCGGCTGACTGGGTGTTTTCATCATTATCGTTTGTTGGTTTCACCGCTAATAGTGGTGTGATTGTTATTTTAATCATTTTAAAAACATAAACCTGAGATCAGGTGAAATTACTCCAAATGACTATTACAGGTTATTTGAAAGTTTATATATATAAAAAAAAAAATGCCTATATGTTGATTGAAATTGTAAGATTTCAAGTTAGTTCTTTAATTGAATTAGTGGCCATAGTTTATAGAAGTCTGTGTGATAGATACGAGTTGTCGTAGGCTAACGCACTGAAAACACAACTTTTGTGAAACACTGCGCATACGCACCAAGGTCAGGGTAAATAGATCTTCTGCACATGCGCTAATAGACTGACGATAACAGCGTTGGCCTCCACTGTGTCATGACTCCCGCTCACTTCACCGTTTCCAGCAGTTCTGCTGTGTCGACGGGCAAAACAAGAGTTTTCACTTCAGGCCTTCTCTGCTCTTTTCTCCTGCACGTCTATAAATATAGACACACGGATATTAGCCTATAGCTTCTATCTTTTCCTGATGTGTTTTTCTTAGGGTTGGTTTAGGAATCGTCTGAAGGAAATAAATGTACAAATGATCACATATTGATTGTTTTCCCCTCAACAGAAATGTGGTTTTGCACCCAACTCAAAACTACGAAAGCAATTTTCTCTGTGGCTTCAGCTTTAGGAGATTAATACGAGGACATTTTATTATTGTAGCCATAAATATAATGCATTATTAATGGGTGGGAGTTTAGGGCCTTCTTTCATACTTACTTTCCAAAGTTTGTGCCACCTACTTTGTCCCATACAGGGCATCTTTATATCATAAACACAGCCTCTGTGCTCCAAAGGAAGAGGTGACAAATGGTTGAAAATATCGTCCAGCAACACGTATCTATTTACCATATCGTGGCTGTTGGGTGGAGCAACAACGTTCTCGATGCCTTTCAGTTCCCATAAATAACAGTGCAATTTTTTTTTTTGTTTGTTTGTTTTTGATTGATGGGGCAATAACTTTCCTGTGCATCTCATTATTCGGTCAGAGGAACCTTAAGATGTCCATTGTGTTGTTTAAGATGACTTCATCCTCGTTTTATTCAATATATTTAACTTGCACGTGGAGCACAATTAATTATGGTAATGAAAGCTCCAGTCACGTTGAGTGATGCTCTCAGTTTGGCACTTGTTGTGGTGAGTTTACAAAAGGCTTCTTCTGCTTGTGGTGACATACAAGTTGAATTCATCAAGTGGCAAAGACTCCATTTAGGCTCCTGAGCGCAGCACAACCCTGCTGGCTTAAGTAGATAAGGTGGATTGTGCCACATAAATAAGTGAGATGTGCTGTCAGAGATTTACTTTTTCTTTTTTTTTTTTTTGTAAACAATAAATCCGAAATGCTCAGCCTAAGTGCAGGGGTGTAATTTTTTTGAATGAAATACATTAGCAACCTGCCCGCGCTGTGTTGGGAGCTCTTGCCAAGATAATGCATATATAATCTGCTGTCGGGCTGTCTTTCATTACAGATTGGCTCGCAGCCAGTTTTAAAGAAAAGCCTCCGTAGTCACTTTAAATTATATTGTAGTGTAGTTATAAAAATCTGCAGCTCTAATGATATTCCATCATTGGCTCTAAATTCATTACAGCCAGCCCAAGCCAAACACTGTGTAATTCCCCAAACTATTGTCTGCTTGCGTTTCCACTCACACGTCGAAATGTTAATGTAATGACGATAATATACATTCTGTCTTCAGCTTGCGTGGCAGAGGAAATGGCCTGCGTTGTGAATGATTAGATTTAGCACATCCATCCTGTCATCTTCACATCACAGGGAGAGGTACGACCGCACGCCGCATCCCGCCGCTCACAGCTCCGGTTTGGATTCCTGCTGACGCCCCCTGAGTGATCCCTCTGCAGCATTAAGTCACATTAATGGGCGGGAGTTTGACTAAACAACGTGTCACCCGAACCGCTCTCAGGGCGGCTTCTTTTAACAGTCTAAAGTGCACGCATCTGAGCGTGCTTGGCTTCACTTTCCCCTTTTCATCTGTGCATTACCTTCGAGAGTCTCGGTCTGTGTTGACAAACTAATTTCATCCCCGTTTGATCTCAACAAGCTGGACCAGCGCAACAATAGCATCATTTCTACAAGACGTACAGTCTGAACTAGCAATTTCTGAACTCCTCAGCACTCTCACGCTATAGATTGAATGCTAATGCAATTTCACTTGCAGGGGAGTAGTTCGCTTTCACAGCAGCGCCTTGGAGGTTTAGTTCTTGTTTGCGGAGCTCACTAAGGCCTCTTTACAGGACAATCCTTTCTAATAAAAACATTGTTTTTGCATTTTTGCTTCAAGAATAATTTTGTGTTTTCACGGCAGCATTATGGAAATGATGTCCGTTTCCCTGGAAACTGCAGAAGCATTTAAACAATGTAGTTTTAACGTAGGGTCAGGAGTTGGTTGGTTAGGTTTGGTAATGAAGCCGCGCAGAGAACAATATGCTATAAATGCTAAAAATGGCAAGTAGACGATATTTATATACAGAGACAATGAAATCAGGTGGTTATTCTGGGCAACTCTCAACTAATAGATGTTGTTATCGTCCATCTACTGAGCATGTGCAGAAGAACTATTTTGTGGGTTTTTTAGTGCTTTCTCTCGTCGGAGCCCAAGCTTTTATACTGTTTGGAAAGTTCCACCTTGGGAGCCATTTTCAAAAAGTTGCATTTTCATGTAACCAGGCACTGAAACTGCTTCACTTTAAAATGCTGTTGAGCCGATGACAGCAACCCTCAAAGGGCTGATCAATAATAAGAGTCACCATGATTGACACATCTGGTTCAGACGGTTTAAAGTATGCTGAGTGCGTTATGTAATTATAGGCTGTGACATCAAATAAACCAGGTAGAGCTGTGTCTCTCGTTCTTTTCTTTAAGAGTCAAGTCTGACCACATTGTTTGCCGCAGTCTAAAAAACTGACGACCGTGACAGTGCGGAGATGGTGATTGTTGAACACGGAAGCTGACGAAGCGCTCGTCTTACTGTTCTCTAAGATCAGATACAAGGAAACATTAAAGTCGGTGCTGAAAGAACTCTGACACTGCTGCTGTATGACGATGCATATCTTTAATAAACTCGGAGGAAAGACAAATAAGTAACAAGCCAGAAGCAAGAAACACAAATTCAGTAATAGGTGAATGACAACTGTGTAAGTTATCGACGCACAAAGCTCAGAATACACACAAATACAAACTACGTGCAACTAATATCTAAAATGTGACTTTGCAATCGTTAAACTCCTAATAAAGGGCTTCATTATTTCCTCAAAACTAGAAATTGAGTGACTTACAAGCCTTAAGTGGAATTTATTTTCCTCCTTTCTCGGGCTTTGTTAGATGTGATTCAACCCTACTCTCTCTGTAAACCCTCTCCTGAGTAATAATAGTGATCACTTTGTCCATTTACCAGTAATTCCTGCAGAGCCAGCCCTGTCACTTTCTCCAGGGCCCTGCTGAAGTGACGTGATAATACCCCTCACTTATACGCGGCTACCTCCAGTGAAAATAGAATTATTATTATTGGGATTTGTCACATGGATTCCAATAGGGGTGTTGACGTTATTATTTAGTCATTTGCGTTTATTGTGTTGGTTGCTGGTCGGCATCTAATAGTCACTGATAACTAATTGCCTATCTGTGCTACCTCTATCTACCATGTACCCCATTTACCCCCCCTGTACTACCGTCTCCCATATACTATCATGTACCACCATGTACCACCACCACTGCTTATATTGCTGTTTTTTTTTATAAACTTTGTTTTATAAACATTTGCTGCATTTCACAGAGAAGTAGTGTGATTATTCTGGTAGTGAGATTGAAATATTAAGACGATGTTGGACACGCCCTCAAACCCTCCTCGGACACGCCGATCTATTCGTGCCTAAACGAAGCAGACGTGCGCGTCTTTGTGCGGCGTTGTGCAATCAGGTGCGTGTTCTCGCCACCGCAGTGTATCTCCCCCTGGCTAACCAAGCATAGCGTTGAGGAAGGGCTGACTTCCACCACCCCCCCCCCCCCCCCCCCCCCCGACGTACATCCATCTCCAGTTCCTCCTCCCCTGTCCTCTGTCTCTCTCTCTCTCTCTCTCTCTGTTCCTCTCTCTCTCTTTTCCCACACTCACCTCTGCCAAGCTTGGTTTGCTGTGCTGCAGAGCGCTCCGGCAGGCAGAGCTCTCCAGGATGTGACCTCATAAAAGGGCGCAGAGCGAATGTAATGAACTCTCAGCCCATTACACTGATCTGAGCACATTTGACATGTCTTCAGGGAGCCGCAGATAGACTCACGGCCAGAGAGAGGCAGAGGCAGAAGGGATGGATGGAGCGGAGGGTGGGGTGGGGTGGAGATGGGGGTGGGGTGGGGTGGGGTGGAGATGAGAAACGGTAAACCATTTCCGTAATTGCGCTGAATTTGATCTCTTCTCCACAACTGCCCTCAGGTCTTAGGAGTTGTACGCGTGCGGCAGGAACAGCCAAAACGAAAGCGTAAACGGAGCGGGCTTGAATTTAATCAAGGTTAATATGATCGGCCGTCGGTGGATGTTGTTGCGTACGGAAACATAAAAAAAAAAGAAAAAAAAAACCTTTGTTCTTCTCTGGGTTATTTTTGCTGACGTCGTCTGAGGCACATTAGGGACTCATTGTCTCACAAGCTACTTGTACTGGGGGCCCTGAACGCCTCTTGGGTTTATTTGAAAGCAGAAAGTATTATTCCTCAAGGTACAAGACTTGCTCAGGGCCCCCCCCAATTCCACCGTGTCTGACTTATCTGTAGCTGCCACCTGCTCGCCCGGTCCTTCCAACATCCACATGTGAGATTTTATTTCAACCAATGTTGTCCAAACCGTCTCATTGTAAAGTGGTAATCCTTGATGATTTCAGTTCGGGCTGATTTGGCAACAAGCGTGGTTACCGTGGTAACAGCGAGCGCGGCTGGCCACAGCAGAGCTACTTTGTCAGAAATACAGTCTGAGGGCAGCTGGTGCATCTGTTCCCCTCAGAACTGAATAAACTCTGCCGGATTTTAATGAAGCAGTCAGTCGATAATCTCGACAACTACAGTGTGATTTAATGCGTAACGAGTTGAGAGCGGCTCTGCACGTAAGCCACATGTTGTTTGGAAGTTCGAGGTGTACAGCCTGTTGATTCCCTGGATTCTCCTGCCCGCTCATCCTGATCCACTGACGGAGGATGCTCACGGTATCTTCTGTCGTCCAATTGACTTATTTGACCCTGAAAACCTTGAGGAACATTTGTCCGTTTGACCCTTCCATGTATTGTTGTATAGATAATCTCAACCCCTCCAACACAATCAGGGATTATGTCAGACAACTTCATCTATCACACTTGGTTTTTTTTTTGTTTTTTTTGTCAATACCTTTTACTTATACGCCTCCCTGAAGCAGCTCCTGTCTGGATTGAGACAGAAGGCTACATCACACAGCTCATTTTTCCTTGGGGTGCAATAAAAAAACTACATACAAACTCAAACTGTGCCCTCAGCCATGTCAACAAATGCTCTCTGTGTGTAAAGCTTGTGCAGACGTTTTCACGTGTCAGCATTCTATGTAAAGGCAGCTTTTTTGTGTGTGTGTGTGTGTGTGTGTGTGTGTGTGTGTGTGTGTGTGTGTGTGTGTGTGTGTGTGTGTGTGTGTGTGTGTGTGTGTGTGTGTGTGTGTGTGTGTGTGTGTGTGTGTGTGTAACGTGATTAACCTTCAGATTAGATGCAAGTCAGAGGCTGTCGATAAACATTTTATTTTAAAACCGTATAAAATGTACATTTTCATTTGTACCGTGGACATTTATCACTGTTATTTTCTGCGTCAAGAAATCCAAACATTTGATTGGTTTAAGGGAGAGGCGCAGCCCCTTTAACGAAGTGTATGGTTTTCCTGGTTTTGACGATGCTGTCAGGAAGGCCATAATTCAGCTTGATGGGTATTATTAAAATTGCAATAGGTGGTAGTGGTGACCTTGACTGCGTTACTGTCTGAGGTGTTTCAAATAATCTGCCCTGCTCAAGAATGAAATGAGTTCAAGGTACATCTCCCCTGAAACTTCAAGCAAATTTCAGCATTACGGTATCTTCATAAAAGTTAAATTGCTGATTTTACTGGATCGTATTAGATTGTGCACGTGTGCCCAGTGGAGTGTCCAGCGAGTTTGTAGTCAACGTTAATGAGAGCACAGAGGGATTAAGATGCATAGATAGACTGTCAAAAAACTGATAAACCTACTATACAGAGAGATACTGAGTGAGCACAGACCTGTGAAATAACTGCTTGAGGATTTGCTAAATATTAATAGCAACAAACAGATATCTCTTTATGAAAATGGGAAATATTAGTTGAAATAGTTGACAGCCTTGGATTTAAAACCTGTAATTAGTAGGTTTTTTTTAATGCGTGAGATGACCAGTCACAGGCTCTATCTCCTCTTGAAGGACTGTGTCCTTCCTCACTGTGTCCTTTTCCCTTCCATTGTCTCCTTCCATTTTCCTATCATGGAAGCGGCTCCGCGGTGCAAGCCACTGGATCAATACCTGGGGACCAAGGCCATCCAGTCTCGTAATGACATACTCGAAAGGCAGAGCAGAGAGGGACATTAACAAATGCTCGCTCACACACCCACCCAGCCGGGCCGCTCGCGGAGCCATTATAACCCCTCTCCACATTCCAATGCATAATAGATACAGAGAAAGAGGATGGACGCAGAGCAAGATGACAGGTTGTGTGCGCGCCTGTATGCGTGTCGCCAGTTGATATGCATATGCTTTCTCTGCTCATATGTATGCATTATGCATGTTGGTTTATGGGCACTGTCTGCACCGGCTGATGGATGTCGGTCTGTTCTATAAGCAGACTGATGGCTTCTCCCGGCGACTCTCATACGTCTGTGAGGTCAAGTGTGTTTGCCGAGGAGCGGCCCTCTTTATAAGCCTCTGTTTATGGGCTCTGTGAGGCCGCCGCTGCCCAATAATTGGCGCCTGCAAAGGTCAACGCACTGTAGATGTGGATGGGGACGGCGCGGTGGCAGTAAAGGGGGGGGGGGGGGGAGAGAGAGAAAGGACGGATGATCAAGATCAGAGGGTGCGTTGTTCGCAAGGGAAAATATAGAAACCGGGGCTGAATTGAATGCACTGAAACATCTCATTAAAAACATTAAAGTTAAAGATCCAGAAAATATCGACATAAAACGACAAAAGAAACGGGAGTGATCCAGGCTGACGTCTCGTCTCTTTTTTTTTTTCCCCCCCCAGTGATCCTGAGTCCGTTCGGCTTGAACGGGACGCTCACCGGCCAGTCGTTCAAGATGTCAGACCCCCCCACCCAGAAGCTGATAGAGGAGTGGAACCAGTTCTATCCCATCAGTCCCAGTGCCAAGGAGCGTGTGTCGGAAGACAAGGCGGAGGACATGGACTGGGAGGACGACTCCCTGGCCTCGGTGGAGGTCCTCGTCGGTAAGACTTGTTGTATTTTCTGCTCGCCGGAGACGTCGGAGTGTCTTGTTTTCTCCCTCAACATGGCCGCGTGTGTCTGCAGGCGGCGTGCGCATGGTGTACCCTGCCTGCCTCGTGCTGGTACCGCAGTCGGACATCCCCGTCGTGGCCCCTGTGGGGTCCTCCCACTGTACTGCCGTCTACTCGGGTGGCCACCAAGTGCCTGCTTCGCAGCGAGAGCCTGCCATGTCTTTGGTGACCCTCACCCCTCCGACATCACCTGAGGAGGCGCAGACAGGTAGTGGAGCAAAAAAAAAAAGAAAGAAAGAAAGAAACACTGGATTTGTGGGACTTAGGTCCCCAGTAAGACCTTTCTCTCGCCACGGTCAGGTGACTCGGCTACTTCTTTGTGTAATGGTCTGTTAAACTGGCTCTCTCCGTTCCCAGTGGACTCTCACTCGTCCCAGAAGTGGGTGAAGATGCCTTCATCATCCGACGCGTTCAGCGTGGACAGAACAAGTCACCACGGAGGGAAGATTCCACGCCGGCTCGCCAGCCATGTGCTGGAGCGTGTCTGGCAAGAGTGCAATATCAACCGAGCTCAGAACAAGTGAGTCTGCCCCAGCGGCACTGCATGTGGCCTGAAACCTTTTGTAGCTTAACATCTGCACCTGGAGCAAAACATAGCGGGGGAAATTTTTATTCTGCTGTGAAAAGTGCTTTGAAAGTGGTATTATTATATATTTTTTTAACCAATTAAACTGCAAAGTGAGTGAACAGAATGGAGATCAGTACTTTGGTGACATTTTGCTGTCCAGACATCCGTTTTTCCTCAGAACACTTACAGTTTATGTAGAAACTATGCAGAGAGGCTATTTAATGAAAATCATGTAAGATCACAGAAGCTCCCCGGACTCCTTTTCTTTCCTGCACAGTTTAGTTTTATTTCCTGTCATTTCTATAGTCTATTCTCGTTTTAGGGGTTCGTGTCAAGAATACATTTGACATCCGTGATTTTAACACTTGATGGGTGAATGGCACTTTTACCAAGTGGTGTCGTTCAGGGTTCACGCGGGTGTAGGGCGGATACCCGCTTATTTATTCAGGAAGCAATACGTACCCCCTGATGCAGCACTCGACTGTATGTACGAGCCATGGCCTGCCTTCACGCTGCTAACAAATATATTATACTGAATTTTGTGAAAATATGCAAATACACAGGCAGTAAATATTGATGTGTCCATATTTACTGCCCGTGTTCTGATCTGACATCTGTCACATATAAACTATACTTCTGTTTTAGGTGTCAGCGCCTCGTTCGCTGATGCATATTTAAACCAAACAAGCATAAAGTTGAAGGGATATAATAATCAGAAATAATTAATCTCGGACTGCCCTCGCAGTTTTGTCTCTTGGTCTTTTGGGCTATTCAGCGTCAGTGGATCTGACACATTGGGAGCGCCCCAGTATCTGTGGCCCTTTGACCAAGCAGCGTGTCGGCTATCGTTAGCTGCTAACTTGTCAGGCAGAGTCTCATCGCTCCGAGGAGGGTGATGAAATCAGCCTCGCTTCAAAGCCTTAGCCGACTGTTACTGTATACTGAAGGAAACCGAGACGGGGCCGTGCATTTCTCATGCTGTCATCATTTTATCATATGTATTATTAGAGAAATCTTGTGAAAAGGTTATCTGTCGCTAAGCTAAAACACGATTTGGGTGAGAACTCCAATTCTGCAGGTTTGTTGTTTTAAAGTGTTTTTTTTACGTGTGTTTTTTTTCCTCCCCCCTCAAGGCGGAAGTTTTCAGCTGCCACTAACGGTACCTGTGA
Source organism: Blennius ocellaris (assembly GCF_963422515.1). Classification (NCBI taxonomy): domain Eukaryota; kingdom Metazoa; phylum Chordata; class Actinopteri; order Blenniiformes; family Blenniidae; genus Blennius; species Blennius ocellaris. Next base: position 24,388,411 of record NC_137663.1, read on the forward strand.
GGAGGAGCTGAACGAGAAAGTGGGGGCCTGGGATTTCGTGGGGCATTCGCAGAGGTCGTACTGCAGCTGCTCGAGGTCGGTCACTTTTCCGTCGCCGACGTCCACCGCAGGCGGGCGTTGCTCACCCACATGTGCACTCAAAGACATTTCAAAGAGGTTTTGCACGGAGTCCACGGGGCTTTAAACGGCGGCCCAGAGGGCCGGAGTCAGCAACATATCTGCAAGTGGAACTCGCGTCTGGACTTTGACAAGCTTATTATTCTTCCCGTTTTTCAATTTATCATTATTTTGTGTGCGTGACAGCTGCGGCGGGGCCGAAACCTCCGCTGGGCTGCGTGTTTCTGTAAGTCGGACTTTTCCATTGCCGCTCTGATGGGTGTAATTGTGAGGGGGGGAAAGAATAGTTTGACCTCCGGTGGAGCTCCCCAGGTGGACTGTGGATTTGAAAAGAGCACATGTGTGGCTTTCACCCTCAGAATGTTGACGAATGGGCTTAAAAAGTAAATAGGTTCACGGGTGTCTGTTTTAATGTCACTGTTGTCTTACCTGCAAGGACAGTCGCTGCCGGAGTACACTGCCAACTCCGCAGCGAGCCTCTGTCTCCTCCATATTTCACTTTCAAGCACCCATCCTCAGAACACATTAGCACAGTGATGGCAAGCAAGCCCATCATTTAGCGCATAATGATTTGACGGTTTAATGCTAATGGGATTGTTTGTGTTGGTTAAGTTTGTTTACACCTGTAGTGTTTCTCTTTTACGAGAGGACCCCAGTATTTTCTCTCGTGCCACATTTTGGTTTATGCCAGTCCTCGGGGACTTTTTCTTGAGATCAAATAGCAATTTTCAGTGTGACGAATCCCGGAGTCTTCAGTTGTTAGACGGACGAGCACAGGGGGAGACAGAGTCAGTCCTGTGCAAATATCACATGCGATCAAGCGAGCTTATCGCCTCGGTGGCTAACTGCTCTCCAATTCAGCGGCGACGAAGGAAGCTGGGTTTCATAGTGAGCGAGGTGCAAATGTGGCTCCAATAGACCTGATCGGTGTGCATACTCGGAGAGGGGATTCCTCTGCACTCCTTTCTGACCTCACCTGGAGCGCGGAGAGCCGACTTGGACCGCGGATGAAAGCAGAGTGGATTGGGCCAGTCAGCTGGGGCATGTTAATTTGCTTGGAAGCCACCCAGCTCTTTGGCAACACGGGGGGACGGGACGCTTTTGCATTGCCAGTTTTAATGGCCATTAGCTTTGTTTTGTAGATTTGTCCACTTACAATGGCACCTAATTGTCGGGGCACGCTGCCGCTCCGCGGCTTCGTCGTCGGCATCGTCACGTGTGTGCCCACAGCAGAATGCTGCGAAAAACAGAAGTTAACTAAACACCGACATGCTGAAGCCACACTTCTTACCACTGGGACGGAGAAGGTTGTCAAGTTATTGTGGTGCAAAAAAAAAGCAAAGTAGTGTGGAAGTGTTGAAAATACAGCCCCCAAGCCAGAATTACTTAGAAATGACTAACAATAGTTGTTCAGTGTTTGTGATTTATACACCAGGGATCGCACAGTTTGGTTTAAATTTTTTTGCAAGCTTGTTTTTACAGAAAGAGAAAATTACACATATGCAAGTAAAGATGATTGAAAACAATGAACAGCATGAGTCGCAAATTTCCCAACAGACCAAACCCTTCAACTATAGGAAAAAAAAAATACAAATAATTGAAATAGAAACTGACCCCAGATTTTCCATAATTTGGTGGCAGGACCACTCGAAGATATGAAGAAGCTTCTTTAATCCAGTGACACTTCTATTGAGTGTGGACACTGACGGGGCGAGACTCCAAACACCGTCTGAGAAGTCCCGGGTGCAGCAGCGCACAAAGCCACCTTCCTCTTTTCAAATTCACGTTAACATTAAAACCATATTGCGAGTCTGAATTTACATGCTGAAAGCTGCGAAATACAACAGGTCGAGGACATTGTTTGGACATTTCATTGTATTTCGCATTACTAAACACGGCTTTATGTCGAGGTTTCTTTTATTGTTATTTACGCTCTTTACTTCTTGAGGTTTTGTCAAAAGGCTTGTATGTAAAGGTTTATGTAACAGTCAGTAACTCACTCAAGATCAAATTGTGACTCATGAACTAAAATGAGTTTGACCCGACTGAGATAGAGGATCACAAAGACTGTGATGAAGCCTTGATGTGTGATATTAAATAATAAAATATCCGTTAACAATGAGCATTATACATTGAGAATTCTTTTTTTTTTTATCACTTTATTCACTTCATTGATTTTCTATTTGGATCATTTAGAAAAAAGATATCAAAGCCTTGAGAGGATTTTGCTTTTGTTTGTTATTGTGAATTATTTAAAAAGCACATCATTGCTTTTGTGTATTGGACGTTACAGCCACAATCTGGATCAACGTGCCTGATAAGTGAAGTGTTCTTGATTGATTTGGGATGATTTAGTGATGCTGTCTGGGCTGCAGGTAATTGAGTTTTATTGATGTTTTCTGGAAGGAGCAGATGTGAGGGTTTAGTGGGACGCTTTTACGTTAGCTGTTCAACATCTCTGCATTGTGAGAGTGAGAAAAAAAACCTCGTCGAGTCTTTGTGTTGTGATGGATCGTCTCTGTCTCTGCTGCCATTCTGCTCAGTGTCTCATGGTCTCATCGTGTTTGTCTTCTCTCCTGCAGATACAAATCAGTGAAGCAGCGAGCAGGCAGCACCCCGGGCCAAACCCAGTCGGCGGGCCAGCCCTCCCAGCCTCCTACCAAGCACAAAACCGGAGGGGAGAAGCCGGAAAAAGGCGACAAGCAGCAGAAAAGACCCCAGACGCCCTTCCATCACCGCAGCCTGACGAGTGACGAGGCGTCCATGGAGACGGAGACGACGGCAGGCCAGCGGCTGTCCATGAGGAGTCAGGATGGAAGCCGGTTCTCCAGTATTCGCACTGCAGATGTGTCCGCCATCCAAAAAGTGCCCCAGCTCCACGGCGGCGGGGTCGGCGCCGGGCCGTCGGACCAGGCCAACTCCCCCCAGCCCCCACCCCTCAGCCCCCACCCGTGTGAGCACGGTGAGGAGGCCGGGGAGGGCATGAAGAACCCCTCAACCCCCAACAGCCAACACTTTTACCAGCCGCCCCCGGAGCCCTGCCTGGCCGGGGCGAAGGGCGGCGGTGGCGCCGAGGAGCCAGGAGGGCCGGAGGGCCTCAATCAGCACTTCCACTCCCATCACCCCCACCCTCACGCCGGCGCCTCGGCCTACTCCGAGCCTCCCGAGCCCGCCGTGTACGTCGGCAACGCAATCAACCTGGAGGACGACGGCTCCCACGCACCGTGGAGGCTATTCAACCTGCCCCGCAGGAAAGAAGCCGAGCTGCCCACACCACTGCTGCCGGGGGACAAGCTGAGGGACGAGGCCTCCATATCACAGGACAACCTGGTGTCGGTCACAGAGTGAGTGGCACCTGCCAATTCAAATCGTATTCTGGCATGCGGGGGCGACCCACACTTCAGCCACTTGTGACTTATGACTGCAGTGTAACCTTTCAGTCAGCTGACCTGCCTCCTGTGTTACACGGATCCCGTGGCGGCTTTGACGCGCTCTCATAGTGCCGAGAAAAAATTGTTTTGAAAGACGAATGATGCAAAAAACCCTTCTCCCGCCCTCACGCTCCCTCCATCTCTTACAGTGTTCACTGTAGCGCTCAGCTGCAGCCAGCATGTTAATCTCCAGCTATGTGCCCTTTTGACATCATACATACACACACACACACACAGCGCGGAGAGAGGAAGAGTAATGGTGGGGTTAGATAAAGATAAACCTGCTATTGTAATGGAGTTGAAGCTGTTGGATGTACAGTTTGCTGCCAGAAAAGGAGAAGTCTGTTGGGAATCACAGGTGGACGGAGCCAGGGGAGCGATGCCAGTTCGTAGGCATACGGGGTGTCCGGCAGGGTAGCAGAGTGGACATTGTGGGAATTATCGGCAGGGTTATGCAATCCCAAGGGGCCGGACTATTCTAGTGAGCTGTAATCCTCCCAGCCGCAGCTCTGAATGGTGGCTAATCTCCGGCCCAGGCCACTGCACACCATCACCTTGTATCAGAGCTGGACAGGCATGACGGGAGGGCAGAAGTACAGAAAAATGTCAGAGCCAGTGAAGGGGAGGGGATAACACATAAGTTGTGTCAGTCCTTCATCCTCTGCCAAGCAGCCAGTGTTTTTTTTTTGGTTTTTTCCCTCCCCCCCCCAACTTTCCCATCACACATTCACCGCTACACTAGACATTTTGATGAGTGATGTCACGGCAACAGGTGAAAGCTGTCTGTCTGCGAGAGTGCAAACAGTCCGTGCTCGAGTCTCCATGTTTCCCCAAATCCAGCAGAAATGTAATTGTCTGACAACAAACATGATGCATTAGCTCTGCTGCGCGACAGCTGTCAGAACGGTTTGCCGCCGCTGCCACTTCTCCGGCTGCAGGTATAGCAGCACTGATATATGATGAATTGATACACAGCAGCTTGTTCAAAAGCGTCTTTGTTGGAAATCTTTCCCTTCAACTTTTAATTGGGAACACATCTTGGACTTTTGCTTGCGGTTTGTTACTACAGTGGAATTTAAGCCTGTGCTTCTCCATCTTTCATCCGATGCAATCCCGGACTCCTCACTGCTCGGTTATTTTCATTTTCCCAGGGTGATGTCCACATCTAAATGGCCATTGAAGGTGTCAGAGGAGCGGGTTCAGATGTATCGAGCCAGGAGGAATCAGTACCTATCTGCAGCTGTAACTGATGGGGACCACGAGCCCGAGGTGGACCCCTACGCTTTCGAAGAAGGAGATGTCAAGTTCACATTCTCCAACAAGAAGGATAAGGCGGGCGGGGAGCGCGAGCCGGGCAAAAAACATAAGGTAAGGCGAGCCAGAGCGGAGGAGTGAAGAATGTTTCTTGTTAGCGGAGGATCGCTGGCCCGGGGCTCGCTGGATTGGTTGCTGGAATGGATGTATTACAGCCGGCTTTTTGCGAAAATGGCCTCTTTTTGCTTATTGTTGCTCCGGACAAGAGCATCGAACAGAAGTCAGGTAGAATGGATGGTCCGTGGCTCGCAGACTCTTGTATTTAATCCCATGTGTGCGTCTACTAAAAGATAGGTAAATTGGAAACAATTTTTGCAACATGTTTCCATGACAACAAACTCACAAGTCCTTTTCCCCGTCGACAAATATTATCTTTGTCCAACCCTCAAACACAAAACTGCATCCAACAGAACAGGCTGACTCTGGCTTGCACATTATATAAAACATTATTTAATTGATATTTATTGCTTCTTGATATGATTATCTAATAATTTCGAACCTTATTAGCCGTCGCTAAAACACCAACGTTTTGAATCGAAGTAGAATTATTTTGTCTTGTTGATTTACATGCAGTCACCATTGAAAGTCGCATTGTGTCCTGCCACTCAACTATTTTGTTGAACTCAAAACTAACTGCGAGGGCTGAACAGTATATCACAATTTTATCATGGTTTTGGTGTCAGCCTGTCCTATATGCATGTAGCAATAGACGGACTGAACTACACGCTCTGCATGTCAGCCAGTTTGGCTGTAACTGGATGTCACTGTATTGCCCTGGAAGCCCGTCCCCGCTGTACGTTTGAATGGTCGAAGTCCCGAAGCTTTAGCAGGGGTCGTGATGTCGCGTGGGCAGAAAAGTGAGTTGATTCTAATCGAAGGCGAACTTTGTTTTCTCCACCTGGAGAAATGTTTCTCCTTGAGCAATTGATCTATTATTGACAGAAACCAGATCGAGCCCGGACAGGATGACTGGTTATCTTTAGGCCCCGTTTACACAACAAGTAAAAATGCATAATTTTTGTGTTTTCGCTTCGGAAACCTTTCTTGTTTACGCACTTGGAATCCATGTAATTTTCCAGTACAGCCACTGGTTGGTGCTGCTGTTTGTTTTTGTAATGAAACCACACACGCACACGCTTGCTGACAACAATACTGTTAACAATAGCGGGTACACTTGTATGGACAGACGATAAAGTTGAATTATTATTACTATTATACTCTCAAAAATAAAACTCAAGTCCCAGTAGAACATGGACTGGGAGTCATACATTGTTGTTACTGTCCATCCACATGCACATGTGCAGAAGACGTATTTACTAAGGCCACGGTGCGCACGCATAGTAGCAGCGTCTCCGACGTGTTGCGCTTTCCCCTGTTTCCACGGCGATGGAACATTTTCAAAAAAGTTGTGGCTCTGAGCACCGTTGTTTTGTAAACGGACACTCAAAACGCTACGGAGGTTTTGGAGTTTTCACTTTAAGATGTACCCATCTTACCTGGTACCCAACATGAAATCACAAAACATGTAAAGGCAGTCAGAATAACCAAAAAAAATAAAAATAAGGGACAGTCAACAGCCAACAACTGCTTCTGAAGCCCTGCTGGTGGGAACTCAGTCATAGGGATTGTAAATTTGGGGCAACGGTACAAAAAAATGTGCATGTTTATTTATTTTTAGCGCGTCATATTGAGATTGCAACGCTACATCATGCAGCCCTGCTACCTGCCACTCCTCCATCATGGCGGCTTGACCTGGAAACGTTGACTTAGACTCCAGAAGCTCAGAAATCGGCTCCGCTCCGTTGCTCTGGGCTGCTTTCAATCCCTCTCGTCGCCGCGGCCCGTTGGATTTATTACAAAAAAATGGTCGTGACAGTTTGAAAAATGTGCAGCAGCGTGAAGCCTTTTTTAAAAGCAATGTAGAGTGCAACCACTTCATCCACGCCTTCTTCACTGGTTGCTCGGGGTAAAAAAAAAAGATGGGAGGGGGCAAGAGCTCAGATTTTAAAGATCCGAGTGCAGCCAAGGTAGAAAATAGGACATCGGCATCCTCAGTAGCACAGCACTAAAAATACCACTTTCTCCATTCATCCGCTTTTCACCAAGCAGGAAACCATTCCTGAATCACTATTGTTATCAAATAGTTGCAGTTCCCTCTTCTTCCTTCACCCCTCCCTCGCTTCATTCTTCTGTTTCCAAACAAAGACCACCTGTTAGCGGAGAGGGAGAGGTAGTATGCGCTCCACAGTGCCAGACACCAGGCTCACCGACCCGTTATGCTCAAATATATATTTTTCCTCCGCGTGTCCGGAGAAGACCCTGCTGCACAGGCCCGGTCTGCGCCGAAGCGGCGGGGTGAAAAAGTCCCCAAAGAGCAGTCTGTGCGATGGAGCTCTTCCACCATCTGTGTGCTTTATGTGCCGTGTGGATATCCATCATGTGCCAGCGGGTGTATGTGTGCACATGTGGATTCCTTTTCTTTACCAGACAAATAATTCCATTGTGTTAGACCTCGTTTTTTTTCTTTTATTGGGAAACCTGAAATATTGTAGCTGCTGTTTGTTTAACCTCCTTCCCGGCTCGCGTTTTATCTGAACCTGGAGCGCCAAGAGAACGCCTCCTCGTGATGGATGAATTTACTCTCTGGACTCAAGAGCTATTGACGAGGCTACAGGCCATGTGACACATGCTATAATGGGCTATCATTTGATCACTGCACAGAAGTGCTGCACCCCTGTCAGTGCCTGCTAAATTAAACATAAGATGCACACATGAAGGAGGGGGGGGGGGGTTTGGATAAATGAGCACAGTGTGAGATGGAACAGTGAGGTGATGGGATGCTTTCACGCCTGCAGCCTTGGAGTCAAACAAGCTTTTGCAATATGTAAAGAGCAGGCACATACACAGTTTTCCTCACCCAAGGCTAAGTTATTGACATGGGGTTAAGGCATCATTGCCACCTATAGATTGTGGCCTTGGCGTGGATACTGTGCACTGCTGAGGGTCGGGCCTTTAAGGGAGACAGATTAAAACCTGCGTTGCTCAGAGAAAAGCCCTGGGGCATAATGAAATCAATGGCTGGGACATAACATTGCCGTTGCCCAGCTCGAGCTGCTCGGCACACAATGTGCACACAAGCCGCCGTCGGAGCACACCCACTCAGACCGAGATGGCCGGCCCTCCCAGATATCGATGTCTGGGTGGGAGCCTAAGAGGCCATTCCTTCGATCACGGTTTCACTCTGATCTATGCTGGGAATCTCATTTGCCACAACATGGACAGGCAGTCCCTTACCCTACTTTTCTCCGTCATGATGAAAGAAAGCTGTTTTTTTTTTTTTTTTTTTAATCGACATTTTTCAACTCTTTACGCGCAAAGTGAATATTCACAATTTTATTTATTTTTCGGTACATCGTCATTGTTTTCCCTTCTAACCCCGCCTGTTTCTTCTTGCTCACAGGGGGAAGACGGAGGAGCGGGACAGTCGGATGGTAAGGAGCTGGTTCACTCATTTCAAATAAAACAAAACAAAACAAAAAAAACGCTTTCGTGCTCGAAGCCAATGAAACTGCAACCTTTTGAAAACGGCTCACAAGAAAGGACAGGTGCAACGACACGTGTAACGTCAGACCCTCACACCTCTGCTCTCACAGGACCTTCACACTCTCACCACAGGATGCACTTCAGTTTCGGTCTGACAGCTTGGCAAACTGAAAACGGTTTTTGTTGCGGTCTCGGCACTATGTCAGCAGACGCTCCACTCGGCTTCGAAATAGACAACTGTCCTTCGCAGTTATTTTTTTAATTTAAATCTCATATAACAGATTTGTCATGCCGTGAGCATTTTGATAATTGAATTCAGATGAAAATCTACCTCAAGGATCGGTTTAGAGGCGAAGTGAATTGAGGCCATCCGGGGAAATCGGAGTAAACAATCGCAGTTCAAAGCAAGACAATTTCCTTCATTAAGTCCTCAAGCAGCCAGACTCTACTTGTGGACAAGAGATAGAGTCCCGGAACGTTTTGCGTGTGCATGCATCGATGCTGGTTCACCACGTCTGTGGGGACGTAAACATGTTTACACACACATAAACAAAAAACGGAAACTTGTTTCAAGCTTAAGTTTAAGTTCAGGGTAAAAGTTAAGGTTTGGATAGTAGTGGGTATAGGAAACGAATGTTAGTCCATGTAAAGTCCCCTGTCAGTAATAATGCATTGTTCTGTGTGTGCATGCGACTTTCCAACGTGCTATATTTTCTCCAAAAAAGCAACCATAATGTAATTTAAACCATGAAACATGCACGTGTTCTGAATTTATTACATAGTTTCTGTTTATTAAAATCAGTTATTTAAGTTGTACAGGATCTCAGCTGACGATGTGCAGGTTGCCAGTGCATCACAGGGCAAACACACTTGGGACCATCACACATAATCACATTTACACAATCATGTGTTGATCAAAAATGCTGCATCTCCAGATATCTTGTTTTTGAGACCTAATTATCATAACCAACGTTGAAACTTGAAAATGACTGATAAAATCCTAAAGCAGGGCTCTCGAACACATTGCAGTGCGGGTTAATGTCAATGAGTGACGCGCTCCCAAGTAATTCTTCTATGTGTGTGCCTGTGTTTTCCCCCGCAGACGCTCAGCGTGCGGCTGCTCATAACCGCATGGCGTCCACCAGCCTGATCCACGAGACGGACCTGGTGGTGTCCATCAACGACCTGGACAACCTCTTCAACTCAGACGAGGATGATCTGGCGGTTAGTAGACATGCACTGCAGTGCATATCTCTTTACACTGCTTGTGTGTGTGTGTGTGTCTGTGTGTGTGTGTGTTTGAGAGAGAGAGAGAATTTTCTTCACTTTGTCCGTCATCAGCCGATATTTCTCACTTCCCCCTGCTATTACTCTGAGAAGATGTCATGTGCGATAGTGACTCTCGGGCCCCACAGGTGTGAGGAATGACTGTCAGTTTAGAGCGGTAATAATTAACTGACTCCTCCAATCACCTAAATGGCCGGGTGTTAAAAGTCTCTCCCTTTCTCTCTCCCTTCCTCTCGTCCACAGCCTGGTTCCCGGCGGCCGGTGAACGGAACGGACGAGAAATTTGGCAGCAAGGAACCCAAGCCATCGACTCTGGACCCCGTGTCCTGCATTAGTATGTATCTCTCCATCTGTCTTGCTCTCGCTCTGATTTCCCCGACGTGCCATGTCCTTTAAACTACGAGGGATGGATTTACCTCGAGTGTTAATCTTGAATCAGATTTGTCACACCTGCGAGCCCCTGGAAAATTAAGAATGGTACTGAGAATTTGCCAGGAGCCACTTCGGCTCTAAACGGCGTGTTCCCCCGGCGCAGGATCTCGGCTAAGTGAAATGACATCATATCTCTTAATCCTGTAAATAAAATGAAAAGGCTGCCCGGGCTCAGTGCAGCGCTCGCGCTCGGCTTTGCCACCTAGTGGCGGGGCTTGTTGTTGTTTGGCGTGAGCTTGACAGTCCGTCAGCGTCGGGCTGGTAACTGACAGCTCACAGACATCCTGTTGCTGCTGTCTCGCCCGCCTGCTTTTGTTTTCTGTACTGCAGGCTCGCCGCGCTCACACTGGAGTCTCACCTTCAACTTACAACCAATTTGTTGGCTCAAGCACAGCTGAGCTGGGCCTTCCTTCATCTTCCTTTTTTTTTTTTTTCTTTTTTTTTTTTCCTGTGGAAAAACAAAACGCTTTTGTTACTTATTGTTAGGTGTGAGCTCAGGGACACTAACGTAGAACTGAGGAGAATTTAAGGACACGCTATACTTTACCCTGAAGGAAATTGGTCTCAGATCAACCATTGTCTTTTAGCTTTACAAACCGGTAATGTACAGTCTTTCACTCGGCTCTTTACTTTAAATTGTTTGTTTCCCCTCTGGATGGATCGTATAAAAACAAGTGTATGGTGTGAGAGTCACAGGTTTGGGATCGGGCCGTGCGCTCGTTCAGTCTTCAGTGCCTAGAGAGAGATGAGCCGTAACATTATAACCACGTGCCAAACACTAGATTTTTTTTCCAGCTCGAGACATAATAAGCTGCACTACCTAAACTAAGAAATGGCAAAATAAACACAATTCTTCAACTTCTGCAGTAGTTTGGGCTGACAGGAGCTGCACTTTTCAAGATGGTGTGAATTCTGATCCTTGCAGAACCACTCAGATTCGTATGCCTGCTCCTGTTTTCCGCTTCCAGTACTTCAACTAGGGCTAAAATATTCACCTGCTTTCTCATACGTCTTACCCACTAACGCATGCTTTGATAAAAATATCATCATTATTATTCATTTATGTTGTGGCTGATCTGTATTTTCTATATCTGAACTCGGTATCAAGGAGACAAAACTAGCGCGTTCGATGATATTTCTTCACAGATCAAATAAAAGAAAGCTAAAAAAAAAAAAAAAGGCTTAAGCTGCGTTGCTGCAGCCTTGATAAAATCTTTAAGAAACTGCGAAGGATAAAAGCTGAGCAGTTTTGTCAGTTTTGAGCGAGATATTAGATTCCTCGCTCTGCGCCTCTTATTCTATTCATATTTAACATTGTGCTTGTTGTATTTAGCTGCGGAATAATGACACACACATCAGGCAGCACGCTGACGGTGCGTAGTAACGCTCAGAGCTCAAAATGACACATTTTACATTATGCACATAATTGTGCATAAAAAGTGGTTTGTGTCTGTGAAGCAATTTAAACACAGCGAAGAACGTGCAATTGAGGTTTTCTTTCTTTTTTTGGTGTCCCCCGTTACCCTCGTTGTCTCACAGCGTGGGCTTTATGATAAGGTGTTACTCCGCGCGCTTGTTCCTTGACACATGATGAGAGACTGAAAGTCTTTTTGGTCTTTTCTTTTTTCTTTTTTTTCCACCACCAGGTTCAGCAGATCTGCATCAGATGTTCCCCACACCTCCCTCTTTAGAACAGCACATCATGGGCTACTCCCCCATGAACATGTGCAGCAAGGAGTACGGCAGCATGGAGGCCGGCACGGGCATGACCGCACTGGACGGCACCTCGTCGCTGGGAGGCCACTTCAAGATCGAGGTGGAGGAGAGTTTCTGCAGCCCCAAGCCATCGGAGATCAAGGTGGGCCTCCTCTCGCTAAATCTCCCGGGAGTTATTGCTCTGACGGGGAAACCTGGGCTGACATAATTATAGGCTCTGGCACAACCGAGTGGATCCGCCGAGTTGAATTTATGGCCAGAATTAGAAGACGTCATAAGTCTGAGTGAATGATCGCCGGTGGATGGATGTTCTCGGGTGCTTATTTTGAAGCAGCCGGTGAGATTGACAATCCAGTCTTTTTGACGCTCGCCTCAGCAAGCATCTGATCGATGGAAGCGCCCATGAGCCAAGCAGGGGCCTTCCAGTTTGTGCTTGGGGCGTTGTCACTCGTGAGATCGACTGATTAAACTACAAATGTCTTATTTATTGTGTGGAAAAAAATAAAATACATTGAGGGTTTTCTGGCAGGTGAACAGAATACATGGAGAATTGAGCACAGAGACACACTTCCAGCCACATACAGTCTCCAGTGTTTCCACCCTGTTTGCCCAACCTGCAGGGCCCTGCTTCATTTTTTCTTTACTGTTTAAGAGAGTCTGCAAGCTGCACAAAGACAACCTCGCAAAAAATTGTGGGACAAAGATGAATCGGTCAAAAGGGAACAAACAGCTTACAAAGACAGTTGCATTGAATATGGCTTCATTTGAAGTCGTGGATAAAATTAGAGCTGAATTCACTCTTTTGCCGTGAAAAACTGGTGAATGAAAGTTGAAGAAAAAACTATTCAAGCTGACGCAGCACCAGTCCGCCGAACACCCTGAGACGCAGTGCAAAAGGAACTCTTCCTTTACAGAATAATACAAAGACACTATATTTTAAAATATATAAGGTGATCCCACTTTTTCCAGGGTCTCATATTTGCACAAACACTGTATAGAGGAACCATAATAGAAGAAAATCCTTACAAGTCCACAGATAGCCCAGCAGATTTTTTATTTTTTTTGCTGACACAAGCATGTGGCAGTTGTAAACAGGAAGTGTCCAGCACTGCATTTTGAATAGCTCAGAATCACACTGTTTTTCCTGTGAATTAATTCCGTTCCGTCTTCCCCCATTCAACCGTGCAGGACTATTCCTTCGTGTACAAGCCAGAGCTGTGCCAGGCGTTCGTGGGCTGCTCCATGTTTGCCCCCCTGAAGGCGTTGCCCAGCCAGTGTCTTCCCCCCATCAAGGTCCCCGAGGACTGCATCTACCGGCCGAGCTGGACGGTGGGCAGGGAGATGCTCAACCCCGTGCCTGTCATGGCCTTCCTCAACAAGGACAGGTGCGTGACTGCTGCTGGTTGTATTAGCCATATTACTCTGCCATTTAAAAAAAAATAAATTAAAAAAAAAGGTCTTTAGGTGTTTTTTTGTTTGTTTTTTGTTTTAAATAATTGGTCATAATGACACGAGCAGAGGGAGAAGCACTGATTCAGCTGCGCCCATCGCTTCGCACTGTGTGTGCAGGGAGGCGTACAGTCAATCCCACTGTGCTCTCTTTCTGTCCCCCCACCCCCACTCCCGGTCTCTCCCCGGACACCACCTTAGTCGGCAGCTCAATTTCCCATGCATGGCTGCCTCGGGCGGAGCAGGGAAATGAGTGTAAAATGCCTCCTTGGTTGAAGATGAGGATTATCGCTGGAGTGGTGAGACGGGCCCCCACAGCGGCTCCATGCCACCTCACTGCTCACAGCAGCTTGGCGTCTTCACTGTATCTGTCACTGAGCTGCACGGCGACACCTCCTCGGCTTCCTCTTTGTTCTTTTTTTTTTTTGTTAATCTGCATATTTATCACAAGGAATCCTTGACTGAAGCTGGATTTGTCACATGTGCTTTTTTTTTTTTTTTTTTCCTCCTGGATTCAACTCACCTGGGCGGACTGATTTATTATCACACGCTCGCGTTTACTGATCTTTTTCTTTAAATTTATTTTACTTTATTTCCTTTCTATCTCGACGTTAATTTTTTAAGTCTCAATGTTCAAGCACGCGTACACATTTTTAACAAACCATACCAACATTGCGAAGTAATAACTGGCCTGGAGCAAATACCAAAGTGTTTCTTCAGGTCTAGATGTGAAACTGTTTTGTCTCATGAGAAAGAGAACGGCACAGTGAGTGTGTAATGAAGCGTTGGTGTATAGCAGGGAGGGGACATTTGGATCAAGATAGGAGCAACAAAGATTCCGTCCTCTCCACCAGAGAGCCACGTCGTAACAGAACAGCTGGAAACTCAAAGAAGTAATCACATCTTCTGCATCTTCCTCAAAATACATTTAGTTTTGCAATTCTTAACCCTTCTTTTCCAATTTTTCCTATAATTTTGCCTGTACTAAAAAAGCTTGTAGGTATTTACATTTTCTTTTTACTCAAGTAAAAAATGTTAAGTTTAAGTTGAGATCCTGAAAATGACACGAAAGGGTTCAATTTATTACAGAAATGTGTGCACGTTTAAAAACTGGATCAGGATTGAAGTTGTTTTCAAGACTCACAACATAGTAAAAGCTACTAAAATATGAATTGATCATATTTGTATCCAATTTTTTCAAGAACAACATTTCTTTGCACAAATGGTAAAATAGTGTCTTTTTGTTTTTTTTAAATAAACCCACACTGCTCCAAAAATTAAAATCAATTATTGAGGGTGTAAAATCATCCTACCCCACAGAAAATTCTAGTTTGGGGATTTTATGTTTTAAAAATGTGGGTTAAAATTATTTCAATGTCATGAAATGGTTCAATTTATTTCGCAAATGCATGTAAATGTAACGGTTGTGATCAGGAGTGAAGTTGGTCGATCGTTTTAATGGATTGAGAGTGTATCACACTTTTTTCAGAAGATTATTTGCAAAGTGTAAAAGGTGACTTATTTTTTTATGAAACTCACACTGCTCAAGAAGAAGTAATGCAATAAAATCATTGTCAATTATTGATATAACGGTGTAATAATCTCCCACAAACAACTCAAGTTTCCATCTAGCATTCAAGTATTCCTCAAAATATGTGTACTTTTACAATATCTAACCTTTGTGCAACCTAGGAACATCCTTACCTGTTTATTAACTGAAAATACCCAATAATTTGTTTTTAGTAGTGGGAAAATGTGGGTTGAAATTCTTTAAATGGCATAAAATGTCTTAAAGAAGTACAAGCAAATGTAATAGTTACGATTAGGAATGAAGTTGGTTGAAAGATTTAATGCCGTGAAATTTAGAAAATATTAATTAATCTCTTCTTTTTTTTTGCCCCGGGAGCAAAAAAAAAAAAAAAAATTCAATTTCAATGCATTTAAGTGACCATTTTTCAAAATGATTTACAGGCGACAAAGAAGTCAGATGTTTTCCACATGTCTAATATGTAGCCAGTACTTTTAGTCGATATATATATATATATATATATTATTATTATTGTGCGTGTTCATTTGGGAGCTGGGCTCCGGCTTCCAGAAAGTGCTCTGTAGAAATGATGAAGCCTTGTATGATGAACCCGCTGGTGCCTTCGCCCCGGCTGGAGACGGCGTTGTGCTGGGACTTCCTTGTAATGGGCCTGCGCCAGGAGTCGTTCCCCACATACAGCTAGGGACATGATGTGCTCGCCCTCCCCCTCCCTCCCTCCCTCGCTCCCTCGCTCTCCCCTGCTTTCTTCATACACACTCTTTCTCTCCGCTTCCTCACAGTTGCTTGCCAGCCCCAAAAATAACCCTCACCTCAGAGGGACTCTTGTTGAAATGTTTATTGAATGTCCTCGTCTCTCCCTCTGCTTCTCCTGGCTACCCATTTCCCTCCCTCCTCTCCCTCTCTCCCTCTCTCCCTCCTGCATTCTTGTTCTCTCATGTGTAAACATGTGCACAGTCTGAGCCCACTCTGCATTCCTTTTGTAGTGAATGTCGTCGTGCCCTACTGCCTTATTACTCCAACTGTCTTCACAAATTCGGTGAGACAGTGAGATAACGGCGCGTCGTTATCTGAAGCAGTGCCGTTCTGGGACAGGGGAGAAACAGCTAGGTTCCCTGTGCCAGGGCTGGCGGCGCTCCTGGACACAATTAGACTTACAGCACAACAAGAACACAGCTGATGGTACACCGTTTCTACACATGGAGGACATAATCTCATGACGAGGCTCCTTTTATATCTTGTCTGTGCACAGTGATAAGGGTTTTGGTTTTTAACTGACATGAAAAAAACATTAGAGATTTTTTTTTTTGTTTCAATTCATGGCAATTTTCCTGTAAAATACCGACAAAACAGCCAGTGTCAACAAGCCAAATTAATTAGATTTTCTGAAGTATCCGGATGGAAGTTGACCCCGATTATAAGATGGCCGACCTTTTTGCAAAATACAAGATCAAGTGTTGCCTTTAAGAAGATATCAATTTCTTTATATGGCATTAATTGGTGCTATAAATAGAGCTGATACAAATGCGTGCAATTTAAAGAGCATGACGTTGCCAAACAAGACTGTGTGCTTGGCTCTTCTACACTCCTCAAATCGTTCCAGATTATATCCACATAACAATATTAGAACCCCGTTATAAGCCTCTCATAATATTTGACCACGATGTTCGTTTTGTTGACGGTTCTCTTCCACACTTCAAAGCACGCGTCTTCTTTTTACTTCTGTTTTAATGCAAGTTTATAATTGAAATTCCAGTTTCCTATTTAGGTTGAGAATAGTTATAGAAAAGACAATTTGTCAGTAAATGTCATACATGACAGATGACTGTTCTGGACCGAAGCACAAAGTAAAGTTGAATGTTGGATATATAATGGAGGAAATACTCAATCATGGCTTATCAGATAATTTGATGGTTTTGGGGGGATAATTTTTCCAAGTTATTTCTCTGAACAGACGACACGTCCATCGTCTCTGCATATAGCCAAAGTAAAGTAGGAGTCAAGCTACAGCCAGCTCTGAATGAAACAACACACAAATCATTTTGACTTCAATGACGCCGTAGGCAAAGTGACTTTATGTGTAAACCTTGCGCTTCATCCTCTCTGCTCTCAGCAACATCCCCAGCGTGGGCAGCACCATGGACCAGGACTACAGCCAGACCTACACGCCTCAGACCCACACGCCCATCATGTCGAACAGCGCCCCGCCCAGCAACAGCGGCGCCGGCATCCTGCCGTCACCAGCCACCCCGCGCTTCTCCGCCCCCACCCCGCGTACGCCGCGCACCCCGCGGACACCCCGCGGCCCCTCCAGCGTCCAGGGCTCGCTCAAGTACGAGAACTCGGACCTGTACTCCCCGGCCTCCACCCCCTCCACCTGCCGGCCGCTCAACTCGGTGGAGCCGGCCACGGTCCCCTCCATCCCCGAGGCCCACAGCCTCTACGTCACCCTCATCCTCTCCGAGTCGGTCATGAACCTCTTCAAGGACTGCAACTTCGACAGCTGCTGCATCTGCGTGTGCAACATGAACATAAAAGGAGCCGACGTGGGCGTGTACCTCAGCGACCCGGTCGGCGAGGCGCAGGAGCCCTGCAGCTGCGGCTTCAGCGCCGTGGTCAACCGGCGCTACGGCAACGGCTCCGGCCTCTTCCTGGAGGACGAGCTGGACATCATCGGCCGCGGCTCCGACGTCAGCCGGGAGGCGGAAAAGCGCTTCGAGGAGCTGCGGCTCCACTCGCTGGAGAAGACGGGAGTCGGGAGGGGCGACCGCGTCCCGGACGAGCTGATCCTGCTCCTGCAGGACCAGTGCACCAACCCCTTCTCGCCCATCTCCATCCTGGAGCACGACGTGGTGACGCGGGGGCCGAGCGGCGCTCCCATACCGGCCTGCGTCAGGGTGGAGGAGAGAGACTACCACAGCGACTGTTACATGGCGCTGGAGCACGGCCGGCAGTTCATGGACAACATGTCGGGGGGGAAGGTGGACGAGGCGCTGGTTAAGAGCACCTGCCTTCACCACTGGGCCAAACAGAACGGTGAGAAAAAGAACATATCTCATGCAGATCTCAGATTCATGTAAGCAAATTCTAGGCTTGTATATAAATGACTGAAGAAGCAATGGAACAATATGCAAACTTCATTTATATTTTTTTTCTGTTGTTGATGACACATTGCCACTGCGTTTGTGCACGAAATTTGTGTTGTTATTGTTTATAGTGTATTGTTCTCTGCAGGCATGTGCGTGGCTTCATTACATAAACAAGCAACAGCACCCACTAGTGGCCCTACAGGGAGCGACATTGTATTCAGTGTTTCTGCTGTTTCGGTGGAAACTGACATTGTTTTCAAAATGTTGCCATGCAAACGCAAAACCTTTCTGAAACGTGGTGTAAACAAGGCTTCAGAGAATAAATAAGGAAGTGGAGGCGCTATAATGCAGACCTGCACAACAAATGCACAATAACTGTTTCTAGTGCTGTACAGTATTGAGCAGGTGTTCGACTAGTGTGAAATATTGCGACTTGTTGTTCATGTAATAACAGTAGAAAGACGTCTGATTGGCTTTAGAGTCATTCTGCAGCTGGAAATAAAAAAACACCCAACCAGCTTAAAATTAGATGGAGAAAAGTAAAATAGTAAACCGCATATAAGGAAACTAATTAATAAAAGGCTTGGAGCATATATTTGTATATGTCTAATCATGGATAAAAATGTTTGCATATATAAAAGTCCAACAGAGTAAAATATACAAAAGATTGAAATGTGAGTGTTAATTATTAATTAAAGTTGGAACGTCGTGAAGCAAAAGTGAAATCAGGGTCAAACCAAAGTAAAACACGGATCAAAAAAAATGTCTGCTAATATGAATAGATAAACACTCGAGCATGAAGTTATAAGATGAGAAATTTAGACGGAAAAAAAAACTCTGCATCCGTGCATATTTAATCTAAATGTTCTCTTCAAGTAAAGTTCAAGTGCTTATTTTTCCAACCTTTTTCAAGGGTCGCCGCATTTTCTACCCCGATAAGTTGAGAAGTATCAATACTTAAGTATTCATGTCAGGCAAACCCGGAATGCCTTCAGGACGTCTGGTTTGGAAAACACCTGATTAAACTTGAGCCCGGGAGACTTTAACAGCACGCGGAGATGTCTGCTGTAATCATTTTCCCCCCCCCCCCACATACACTCCTCTGGTTCCTCATTTTTGGGGTCACTTGTGTTCTCCAGCAGTGGACGTGAGCGCGCTGTGCTCTCAGGACGTGCTGCGGGTGTTGATGTCCCTGCAGCCCGTGCTCCAGGACGCCATCCAGAAGAAGAGGACGGTGCGGTCGTGGGGCGTTCAGGGTCCCCTCACCTGGCAGCAGTTCCACAAGATGGCCGGCCGGGGTTCCTACGGTAAAGCCGTGCAAATGTATTCACCGGTTCCGACTGTTCTCGCTTATAAATAAATCAGTGGCCCCCCCACACACCCCCTGCGTCAACACAAAAGTTTTCACAAATAAGATTCCTGGAGAAACTCCCCGAGAGTGAAAGAACACAACACTTTTTTTTATTATCAACTGGAGCACGAAAGTATTGGCTTTCAAAAAGCGTTATAGCTGGGTCCACAGTATCCACAGTGATAAAAAAAAAAACATTTGGGATGTGTGTGTCTTGGTCCAGAAAAAGTGTATCTTGTGAGATCACTGGAGAGTGCGTTCCCTCCGGTGTGGCCCAGACGTCGGCCCTGCCGGGAGGAGCTGTCAGATCCTCGGGTGACCCCACACTCTGATGCACAGTGGAGGTGCTCGGAGAGGCGCTGACACCTTACCTGTTAGCAGCTCTCACTTGCTATCCTGCTTCTTTCTTTTTTCTCCCCCCCTCTTCACTCATCTCCTCCCGTCTCCCCCCCGCAGGGACCGACGAGTCCCCGGAGCCTCTCCCCATCCCCACCTTCCTGGTGGGGTACGAGTACGACTTTGTGGTGCTGTCTCCGTTCGGCCTGCCCTACTGGGAGAAGCTGCTGCTGGATCCCTTCGGCTCCCAGCGGGACGTCGGGTATCTGGTGGTTTGTCCCGACAACGAAGCCCTGCTCAGCGGCGCCAAGAGCTTCTTCCGAGACCTCACCGCCGTCTACGAGGTGAGAACAAAGTGCATCCAAATATATAACGTCGTAGCAGCGTCTCTGCCGTTGCTCCACAAGAACTTTCTTCCCAACTTCCACTGCTCAACCGACTTCTTCCCGCAGTCGTGTCGACTGGGACAGCACCGGCCCATCTCCAAAGGCTACCCCGATGGCTTAGTTCTTGTGGGTGGCAGCGGAGCCAAGAGCCTCGTGGATCAGCCAGTGAGCGAGTGGTTCCTCAAGGCTGCCAGCGGCAACAGTGACGCCTTCACCAAGCTCAAACTCTATGCACAAGTTTGCCGCCACAACCTCGGTACGTGACATCGGCCGAGCTGCTGCCTCCTCTGTTAGTCAATGCCGAAATCATTGCTAAATTCTACCCTGTGCTCTACTTCATTAAAGTGTGACTATAAAAAGGCTTTGACTACTTGAAAAGATCAGAGCTGTGAAATGCCCCCCAAAAAAAAGAGTGATCAGGGTGATGGGATGGAATAAATAGAGCGTCTATACAGTGTAGCCTGGATTGCTTCATAATATATACGCTTTTGTTTTCAGCTCCGTACCTCGCGTCACAGCCATTAGACAGCTCCCTCATCACGCAGCCCAGCCCCCCGCCCTCATCCAACCAGACAACAACCAGCTCCTCCTCCTCCAGTGCAGCCGGCCAGCAGGGCACCACGAATGCCGCCACCTCCTCGCTCCCTAACATCACCACAAACAACAACAACAACAACAGCAGCAGCAGCAGCAGCAACAACAGCAACAGCAGCGGGACCGCAAACAGTTCCGCGTCATCCAACAGCCTCGTGACGTCGTCAGGCCAGCCGGGCGGCACGATACCGTCTGCCAAGCCCAATTCCTTCCCCCCGTTCGGAAACATGGGCAGCCAAAGCCAGGCAGGCGGCCCCCAGGGCGGACAGCTGGGGCAGCAGGCGGGTACCCAGAACACTGGCACCTCAGGGGAGAACTCCAGCAGCCAGCCGCAGGGGTCCGCCGAGCCCCCCGAAAGGTACCGCTCAGCACCGGCGACCCGCAACGGCACGTGGCCTTCTCGCAACGCGTCGGGATTAATCGCGCTCTTCTCGTGTTTGTGTCCAGCACTTTGGAACGGGAGAAAGTCGGCGTGCCCACCGACGGCGAGTCCCACGCCATCACGTATCCGCCCGCCATCGTCGTTTACATCGTGGACCCCTTCAGCTACGAGGAGGCGGACGGTGGGCCGGGCCCCGTGCCGGCCCAGTCCAGCGTGTGGACGCTGGGTTTGCTACGCTGCTACCTGGAGATGCTGCAGTTCCTGCCCCCACACATCCGCAATTCCATCTCAGTACAGGTAAGTCGACCTCCCAGGAACACAAAGTAACCGCAAAGTATACAAAGACCAGATCCGATTAACCCGTGGAACTGACGTAAATTACCATGTGAAAGTTTCTCGCCTGCTCTGTGTATCCCTGTGTATGCTAATGCGGAAACTTGGGAAGCTTTCTTACTAATAATGTGAATCACCAGTGTTTATGGGGCAGCGCTTAATATATGCGTGAGTTGTACTAGATTGCATTGCATATGCATGATGCATTCATTATGAAAACAAGAGTTGCGCAACTGGAAATTAACCCGAAAATATTTGACTAAACAGAATAATTTGACTGATTTATGTGGCATAAGAAGCTCTTAATACACCGTTTTGTTGAACCTGATCTCACTTTGCACCTTTTTTTTACGTTCTCCAGATCGTCCCGTGTCAGTACCTGCTGCAGCCGGTTCGAGGGGAAGACCGTCACATCTACGCCCAGCACCTCAAGTCCCTGGCATTCTCCGTGTTCGCTCAGTGCCGGCGGCCCCTGCCCACCTCCACCCACGTCAAGACCCTGACCGGCTTCGGGCCGGGCCTGGCCGTGGACACGGCGCTGAAGAGCCCCGAGGTAAATGCAGCGCCCTATCGAAAGGCTGCGGACGTTTCGTGTTTTCACTTTGATCCATCCGCACAGCGGAGACGATTGTTTGCACTCGGGAGTTAGCGGTGCCGTGTTGGTCCCCTCTGCTGATTAATAGGCAGGAAACAAAGTGGGCACTTTGTCCCCTCAGCAGCAGCGGCACAGGACATGAAACTGACCTGATGTCACCCGGCCTCTTGGCTGCAGTAGAGTTCAGGCTGCCCATGGAAATAAAGCAGACTTTACAATAGAGTTTTTAGCACCAACCATCCTGAATTGGTTTTTTTTTTTTTCCCCCCTTTTGCTGGAACTGGACCAAAGGAACTTGTAACCCTCTGCTGCTCTGGAGTTTTCCTTCCATTATGTGCTTGGCTAGCTCCCTGAGACCTTCATAATGGGATCTCCACTCCCGGTTTAGACAAAGCGGCGTTTTAGATCAGGACCTAATTCAGTTGACTTCCTTCCTCGCTGCAAGTGCTACCTTTTTCCCTAAAACACACTGGGTATTTCTGCTGCTCGGCTGGCTGAGCTGGAATAGGACTGGGACAATGGGAGAAAGAACAATGGCGCGTTTGGGTTGTGATAATATTCAGTGATGGATTTCCCGTGACTGCAGAAGGGAATTCTATGAACTCGAATCCGTGTCTCGACGAGAACACACAGTTTAACGTGTTTCTCTTCGCCACCTGCAGAGGCCGGAGTGTCTGCGCCTGTACACGCCTCCGTTCATCCTCGCACCGGTCAAAGACAAGCAGACGGAGCTCGGGGAGACGTTCGGTGAGGCCTCGCAGAAATACAACGTGCTGTTTGTGGGATACTGCCTGTCCCACGACCAGCGGTGGCTTCTGGCCACGTGCACTGACCTCTACGGGGAACTGCTGGAGACCTGCATCATCAGCATAGACGTACCAAACAGGTAAGACCAAAAACATACATAATGCATCTGATTTAGAGATTACTGACACTTTAAAGTTATTTTTAAGTTATTTCTAAAAAAATGTATTTGACAAACTGACCACAGTTACACTTGTTTAGGCTTTTCTTGAATATAATGGAATACACACTTCTGTAATTCACATAAAAATATAATAACAAAGTCCTTTAAATATTTTATACCAGAAAGTTTGCACAGATGTTTTTCATTGGTCAAATACCTGTATTTATCTATTAATGGTTATCTATAGTGTGTTTGAAATATAGTTAAATTACTGCACTTTTTTAAAGTGTCGTCAAGGCATTTCCACAGTTTAAACACGACATAGATGCATTTATTTATATAAACTTTGCATTGCAACATGCTTTTTTGAGTCTTGCGGTTTTGTTTTGTTTTTGGGCTCAGTAAGAAAAAAAGCCCTACAATTCTCTGTCAGCTGCTTTTAAACAGATCTGCTTTTCACCTTATTACACTCTGCGGTGTTTGATTCATACTCAACACCACTAAAAACATGGTGAAAGGCCTCGTTGCACATCGCTCCCAGATCTCCAATCTGGTGTTTGATGCCGTTTTTACCTTTTCTCACATTAAGATATGCTGGAAAAAGTTCACGTCGCCCATCTGCTGATAACACCTGATTGTGCGACGGAGTGTCAACCGACGAGAGAAAAACGCATTCTTACCACCGAGCCGTTGGACTCGTCTGAATCCGACACTGTAGCGCTCGTCACTGCGGTGAACGGCGTCTGAGAGCAAACTCCAGATCGCCGTCGTCCCGCACGCTCTCCACTTGTTAATCGTTCTCTGCGTGACAAAAGTCTGTGACCTTGCGCGCGGCGCCGCTCAGCCGCCGCTGACACTGAAAATGTGTCTCATTGATATCCAGGCTGTGATTCTTGCCTTTATTGCGTTTGAGCTCGCTGTCAAATGACGCTCCGCTGAAATGCAAATTAGCGAAGAGAGGCACACAGCTGTCAGTCAAACAGTGGCGCCGGCCCGGACGTCAAGTGTGTTGAGTTTTAAAGCTCCTGTGATGAGCCGCCGAGTGTTTGACGGGAGTGTGTGTGTGTGTGTGTGTTTCAGGGCGCGGAGGAAAAAGGGCTCGGTCCGGCGGCTCGGCCTGCAGAAGCTGTGGGATTGGTGCTTGGGGCTGGTGCAGATGACATCGGTACCGTGGAGGGTGGTGATTGGCCGACTGGGCAGGATAGGACACGGAGAGTTAAAAGGTGAGAGCGAGCCGTCGTGCAACGACACAAAGTCACGTGACTTTGGGTTTTTTTTTTGCTCATCGCGGCGTGTCTCCCGTGTCCCTCCGTCCCAGACTGGAGCATCCTGTTGAGCAGGAGGAACCTCCAGTCGCTCAGCCGCCGCCTCAAGGAAATGTGTCGGATGTGCGGCATCTCCGCCTCGGACACTCCCAGCATCCTCAGCGTGTGCCTGGTTGCCATGGAGCCGCAGTCGTCTTTCATCATCATGCCAGGTACACGGCGGGAGATTATGCACACACCTGGTGTCTGTCTTATCGCACGCGTCTTTATCCGAGTGACGTTTCTCCACCCGGAGAGGCGGGGCCCCTTTGTGTGTGTGTGTGCGTGCGTGTGTGTGCGTGTGTGTGTGCATGTGTGTGTGTGTGTGTAGCGTGATGGATGGCAGAAGCATATCACAATGCATGTCCCCTCCTTGTCCAGAGCAGATTGATGGCAGGGAAGATGGTGTACCTCGCGCTCATAAAGTACTACCTCTCAGACACCCATTGATCTCAATGCAGCGTGATGGAGAGCCAGATCAATGGGTTTATTTTGGGAACCGAGTGGAGGATTGTCACTGCATCATGCCGGGCTTGGGTTGAGCTACGCCGAGCCGAGGACATCTCCTTCCTCAAACCCTCTCGAAGCTGCAGGAGATTAGCGGCGCGATGACTAAGGGGGGCTGGCACTGAAGCCCAACAGCTGTTCTGACATGCTAAATCCAGTTTCGTGCATGATGCACATACGTGGAAACACTCGAGGTCTGTTTTTGAAGCTGCCACTGTGAGCGCAGCTTAGCCGATCAAAATAGGCAAACAGTGAAAATTGAGGTGCATTTATAGTTCGGCGTCATTAGCATTTTAAAATCCCTCAGTTTTGGATTTGAAGCGCGCCTTCTAATAATCAGCTGCAGCTTGACAGCAGTGTTCAGTTAAGATGTCACTCGTTTATTTTTAACTTTCATGCCACAATGAAAAGAAATCGGTTCAAATCAAGTGGAATGTGCAGACCAGATAAACCACAGAGTCTTATTTCTGCTGCCAAATATCTCCTTTTAGGGAAAAGCAGGTATATGGCGGTGGCGTACCGTTTGTGTCTCCATCAGCGTGGGCCGAAACCGGCCTGCAAGAGGCTCCGGTCCAAACCCACTAAGCAAATTGTAAAACTGGCAAAGAAAGCATTGCATTTTTTTTTTAAACGGTAGCAGACACAACACTGCAACCCGAGCTGAGCTGTCAGTGATGCTGCCATAAAAGATTGCAAAATGCGACAATTTTGGGGACTTCTGCACAATTAAAATGGGTCTTAAAGGCCTCGTGAAATGTAACACACTACTTTGCAAAAAACGATAGTTGGGCGACTACTTCTAAGGTTCCTCCGACTCTGCCCCACCACTGTTGTCGCATAAAAGTTATTTGAATTTTGAATCTCTAGCCGACGAAGTCGGGGGAATCCTTCTTCTTGGGCGTGACGTCAAGAGTTGTGCAGATCTCCATCTGTTGTGTTTATATTGGCTTGTTTCCCTCTTAAATATTGAAGTTTTAACAGTGTTTTGAAGTTATAGTCGGCGTTTTATGAGCCTTGACGAAAGATTGAGCCTAGAAGAGACCGAGAGAGCAGAAAAGGAGCACAGGCGGCAGGAGCGGCTAGCTCGTGCGGCTAGCGGCTAGCTCGCACAGCTAGCATCTAGCGGCTAGCGGGAGCCGCTAGCTCGGGCGGCTAGCGGGAGCCGCTAGCTCGGGAGGCTAGTAGACGATCAAGTAATACCTGGACTCATGTTCGGTGATTCCGCGCAGTCGGAAAAGCGCTTCGACACGATCTACAAAGCCGGGTCGTTCTGCCAAAAGTCAGGACGCCTCAAAGCCTCAAAGGTGAAAACTGGCGGCTGCTGAGGCGAGGAGACGAGGACGAATGGAGGACGAAGCGTCTTCTGCTTCCTCAAACATGTTCCAGACGGGGTCACCGATGGCAGAACGACCTTCTGTGTATTCTTCATCAATCACTGGGTTTGAAATGATGATGATGATGAAATATGGTTAAATTCAGCCTCTTCGTGGTCAAAACTCTGATCCTCCATAATGTAAACACAACTTGGGCGTGTGCACAACTCGTGACATCACTCTATTATTGTCAGAAGCTCCGCCCAGCAGCGAAAACACCACTTTTTATCGGCTATTTTCTCGCAGATTGCCGTGTTTTAACATTTTACCCTTCGGCCAGTTAGCATAAAAAGGACCCTTGAAGCGACAGCCAGAGTGTTTTGGAGGTCGAATTTTCATTTCACTGGGACTTTAAGCTGAGATTGTAGTAGGGTGATGGTACGCAGGGGCCTTAACTCACCGAGTTCGGTATTTTTGCTTCGGTCCAGTCCTCATCCCTTCCTCCCTGCGTCCCTCCAGACTCCGTGTCCACCGGCTCGGTGTTCGGCCGCAGCACCACGCTGACCATGCAGACGTCCCAGCTGAGCACGCCCCAGGACACCTCCTGCACCCACATCCTGGTCTTCCCCACCTCCGCCTTCGTCCAGGTCGCCAGCTCCAACTACACCAACATCGACACCAACCTGGACATCCTGAACGCCACCACCGGTCAGTGACGCGCGTTTCTGCGGCTCCCGTTCATTTGCTGCGAACAGATTGAGCACATTAGCGTTTTTTTCTTCTTCGCCTCAGCGGTCTGTTTGCAAATCCTCTGTTTACCTTCCGAGTCTATTAAAAGCTTCTGCTTACACACTTGATCTGCAGCAGCCTCTCAGACTTTCGCTGGAGCAACATCTTTGCGCCTCTTAAAATGTGAAACATGTTTACCCAGGCTGTGGTTTCGTCGTGAATTACATCTCTTAAGTCTTCCGCGGCGAGTTCTCGCCGCACATTCGGGGGCTGAATTGCTGAATTGCTGCTCCTTTTTTCCCTGACGCAGACGGGTCTGACGCCATCGGGATCTTTGACCTGCTGGACCAGGAGAGTGAGTTGGTTGACCCGGACATCATCAACATCTCCCCCAACACGTCACCGGTACACTCCCCCGGCTCGCACTACCACCACGGAGGCGACGGCAGTAAGGTGAGGCCACGCCCCCCCACCCCGACTTCCTGTGACGCGAGCCGCGAAAAACAAAAACCCGATATTAACCTGGAGTCTCCCGCCCTCCGCCAGGGTCAGAGCACGGACCGGATGGAGTCGCACGACGAGGTTCCCAACCTCCTGCAGCAGCCTCTGGCTCTCGGGTACTTCGTCTCCACGGCCAAAGCCGGACCGCTGCCCGACTGGTTCTGGTCGGCCTGTCCGCAGGCTCAGAACCAGTGTCCACTCTTCCTCAAGGTACGGCTCCGCTCCCCCCCCCCCCCCCCCCCCACATACATCACATACGTCTGTTTTTTAAGGGCTGTGTCGCTTTAAGAAGGAACTTTTCAAATGTAAATAGTCCAAGCAGTTTTAAAAAGTTGCATCTTTGTTTTTGTATTTTTTGTCGCGTAAACAGCGCCTCAGACTCACGTGTTTGTTTGTTTTTATTTCCTCCCGGAAGAGGAAGAACATGCAAGCTCCACACAGCGTCCATGAAGCAGCAACTTAACAGATGCCGAATAATTCCCAGAGCTGTGAGAGTCAAAAGGATTAAGTTCACATTGTGGAAAGCAGAAATCTATAATCAAAAGCTGATTATCATTAAGAGCTGAAGCGGCTCTCCGGAGGTAATAAAAATCTACCAACCACAGTGCCGGTGTTTTAATAGAGGGGCAATTTCACGCAAATTGAGCCTCTATGGGGTTGAACTAAAAAAAAAAAAAAAAATGATGTGGTTGTTTGATCTGGAGAAGGTGTAATGAGGTGAAGCGTGACTGCGAGGTTTTGGGAATCGTCCTGTGCGACGGGAATCAAAGCCATCGATCCTTCCTTCCGTCTAATTAGTATAAAAGCAGACGGGAGGGGCGACGGGGCGGCCGCCCCATAAAACCACCGCTGAAGACCTGAGCCATTAACGAACCTGCCCCATTGCCTCGGCAGCATTTCGGGAGTCAGTGGCCAAAGTCTAATTGAGCCTGTATTTAATTTTTTTTTGTGTGTGTGTGCGCACACAAATACCAGTTTCGATTTGCAGCGATGCCCCTCGAAGCGTCACTGTGATTATTCCAACAAGTAATACTGTAATAAAAGGCTGCTGACTTCATTATAATGTCTTTAACACCACCTCTCCCTCTCTCTCTCTCTCTCCCTCCCTCTCTCTCTCAGGCCTCTTTGCACCTCCATGTGTCTTCAGTGCAATCAGACGAGCTGCTGCACAGCAAACACTCCCACCCCCTCGACTCCAATCAGACCTCAGATGTACTCAGGTAAACAACGCCACAAATTACTCTCAGCGCCCCGCCGGCCGCTGGATTTCGGGGACTTTTGTTGGCGTTTCCTCGGCGCCGGCGTTTATCTTTGACCCTCGGGTGTCCGTTTAATTTACCACCCGCTTTCTGTCACTCAGGAACAATTTTTAAAAAGTACAAACACTTTAACGGCTTCAGTTCCTGCACAAAACTATCAAATGTTAAGTTATAATGAGGGTATTAACACTTTAAATTCCAGTTTTAATAATTGAGCTTACTATTTAATGTAACTTGTTAATTAAGAATTGTTAAAAGATTTAAGGTTCAAAAGTGTTTATTCTGATGCATTATTTCTACATTTTCTACTTATACAGTGTGAGTTTTTTCTCCCTAAATCATTTAAACCTTTTAAATGACAGTTATATTGCTTAATTTCACCTTTGTTGGGTTTGAAAAAAGAGAGAATACTCAAATTTAAGGTCAGTAATTCTAAGGCATTATTTCTACATTTACTTCCTATCTTAAGTCATAAAATCTATATTTTAATGCATAAATCTCTTCAACAGCCTCAGTCCTGCACTAAACTTCCAAACATTAAGTGATTTTTGAGGATTGTTTGATTTATTGATCTCATTGTTGTTAAGTATGAAAAATGAAAGAAAGAAGTTCAGAGATTCATTGATGGAGAATTTCTACATTTACTTCCTAAGCTGCAAAATATTATTGCATTCATCTTTTAAACAACTTCAGTCCTGCACATAACTATCAAATCTTTAGTTATTTTTGTGAACACTTTAATAAATGACAGTTTTCTTACAAGATCTAAAAAAAAAAAAAACAACAAAACAAAAAATTATCAAAATCTTAATTCTGCTGCATTATTTAAACATTGACTACCTATCTTAAGTTATAAAATGACACATTTTGGTTTCATCGGTTTCAATAAAAGTACTTAGATTGGAGTCAAAGGGTTCAGATACTGAAGATTATTGAATAACTTAATAATTTTTGTGCAGAACTGATGATGTTTTAAAGATATTTACAGACAAAAAAACCTAATTGATTCATGATTTAATGAAGGAACTTGCTCTTTTTTTTATTATTATTAATTCTTTTTTATCTGCAAGAGAACTTTTGAGTCCCAAAGTTTAAGGAAGGGATTTTCTCCCAAATTCATTTTTACGAAATTCCAAAAAGCTGGAACGATTGCGAGGAAGAAGAAAAATGCCCGAGGGCTGGGTCGTTGCAGTCAAAAGATGATTAATTATCCTCATCCCTTTTGACTCCTGCCCACAGATTTGTGTTGGAGCAGTACAACGCCCTCTCCTGGCTGACGTGCGACCCGGCGACGCAGGACCGCCGCTCCTGTCTGCCCATCCACTTCGTGGTGCTCAACCAGATGTACAACTTCATCATGAACATGTTGTAGCCGCCGCGCCCGTTACCGGGGGGGAGACGTTTCATCGCCAGGAAGCGGCGGCGATGGGATCCGACGGCTGCTGGAAGCCGAGTCCCGTCCCTCCCGTCCCGCCCGTCCCGCGGTTTAGAGACGAGAGTGACGGGTCGACCGTGGCGATCGGTAGCGTGACGGCGCGTTATCGGAAGAAAAAGGGACAAATTTGATCAAGGAAGTGAAGAAGAAGAAGAAGAAGGAAGGAAAAAAAAGCTCGGTTTTAAAGACGTGAAATTCCTTTTTAATTCCTTTGGATGCGATACGATCCAAGTGAAATGCCTGCATCTATCTTATTTATTGTAAGTTTTTAAATGTATAATTTGTCTCATTTCTTAACCTCTTTTATATATAAAAAAAAAAAAGAAATGGCGAAGGTTTATACCACCTTCCTGCTTTAAAGCAATTGGTCTGAGATATATGTAATCGTCTTAATTAATAAAACAACCAGGAAAAAACAAAAAACAAAACCCTCCCATTTAAAAAAAAAAAAAAAAAAAAAAAAAAAGATTCTGAAATAAAGTTCCCAGTAGGTTGCTTTTAGAGTATTATTTTTTGTAATGGAGACAGAATATTTGTATTGTCACAATGTACAGAAGAATTAGAGTGGAGAATTATGTTTCATGCCTGCGAGCGTGGAGGACTTACAGCAAAGCTGTAGCGACAGAGGACTTGTACAGCAATGAACTTCACTGTGTTCAAATAAAGAGGTACATTGTTGTATATAAGTATTTTATACCACACATTTAGACACAAAAAGAAAAAAAAAAAAAACAACAAAAACAAACCCAAAACTGCAATATATATAAATAATTCTATATGAAGGCCACGCCGGCAGCTGGTGGCTTCGGTTTTAGGAATAAAGTGCGTCAACTTATTCCCCTGTGCTTGTGTCTCTTGCTTTGGGGGAGGGAGGGCAGGGCCGGGGGGGAGCTATTGGAAGTAGCTGACCTCAGGTTTGATCTTTTTTTTTTTTTAAAGACATGCAGTGTCGTTTTCCAGCACATCCCATCAGTTTTCCGTACGTCTCCTCTCGTTGAGCACCACTTCTCATCGGTTGTGGATCCGCGGAGTCCGGGAGGCTCTGCAACCTGTACGACGTTTCCCTCAAATCACATTTGTCTGAAGGAGCAAAATTTATTATCGGACATGAAGGGAAAAAGAAAAAACAGCGATGTGCCATAGGTACAATTTAGATGTATTTTATTACATTATTAGCTTTTGTGGCCTTTTTTTTTTCATGGATTTTTCCATTTTAGCAATTATATGCAACTATCTATCATCTTTAGCTTTTTTTGTCTTTTTCAAATGTTTTCTTTTCTTTTCCTCTTTATCCCCTTTTCCCAAAATAAGTCATACTAGCAATTTTGACTTTTTCGTGTATTTTTTTAATCAGATTTAGTTCTTTTACCTTTTTTTTCTTTTCTCTTTCGCACATCCAGCTATTCTAGTTGTTTCACCTTCTTCACCTGTTTTTTTTACTGTGGAGATAAGGATGAAAACAAAATATTTATTAACGGATAACTTGATTAAAAAGCTTGATGGAGGAGTTGAAGAGCCCCGTGTGGCTGCAGAGCGGCAGGTTGCAGACCCCCGGTCTCGATCCCATTTTACCTCGGTGTGAAAGTAAACGTGGGGCGTAAATGACCGTTAACCAGTCGAGGAAGATACCGTTGGAAAAACCCATTGATATTTGCTCTTTATCTTGACCATCACAATGTATTTGGTCTTGTTTTGAGTGTAGATAAATACATTCAATATTGAATAAACCTCTGGAAATTGATTTGGCCATGTTTTCTTTCTGGAGAATCATGGTAGTTTTTTTGGGATAAACCCATCAGCCTCCACTTAACCTCCTGAAAACACACAATACTCACGGCATTGAAATAACCCTGCATCGTCATTTGAGACCGATATCTTACTTGTAAATTGCCGGGTTGCCCCAGGGTCATGTAGTAGCAGCTGGCAGTTCAATCTTTGGAGAGTTTTCTGCATTTTCTCTCTCGCTGTCAGCGGCCTGTGAATAAACAGAGGTCCTGCTCTGTTTTTCCTTCATTCTGCCTGTCAGCCTGCCCTTGAACAGGGATTCAGGTTTAATACTCGGATTTATACCGACAGCGTGTCAGTGACACGGCGGCTTCACAGCTTGAAAAGTTGGGAATGTTTAAGACCTCTGATTTAACCTCGAAACCAAGTTAAGAGGGGAAGATTTATGTGTTTCACATTTTTATTCAGGACTGATCCGAAGATCTGCGGGTTAAACATACATCTTCTATTTGTCTTGATCCAAATCTGAGTGTAGAGTCGATCCCAGCTGAGTAATGGAGACGAGGGCTCTGTGCTGTGGTGGTTATATAAAAGGTCCAAAATCCAGGCTGTTTGGAGTTTCTTCTTTCCTGTGCTTGTATGGGTTTACTCCACTTTTCTTCCACAGTCCATTAATGGATGACTACATTTTCATAAGAAAAACTCTTCTTCCTCACTCATCTTCTGCACTACTTTGTCCAGCACACGTTTAACTGCTTGAAGGCCTCATCCTCATCAGTTTCACCACACAGATTCACACCCAATTGGCAATTTTGGCTCATCAACCTCACAGACTCTGGAAGAAAACTGGATTATCCAGAGAAGAACGTGTATACTCCACCCGGGAAGAATCCAGCCTGGATTGGAGCCCAGAACCTTCTGGCAAGAGTTGTGATAAAAATTATAATAATAAAAAAAACACAATTAGTTATTTTTATCAACCTTCAATTATATTTTCTTTAAATAACCCCCCAAAAAACAACCTTTCAAGACACCTTTACAGAGGAAAAAAAACAATTCTACACGATTAAGCAGAGAAGAAGGTGGAAAGAAAAAAAAATCCCTCTTAAGAGAGAGAAACATGCAGAAACACACAGAGGTGAAGACTTTCTGCAGGTGATAAATTGTGATTTCCTGCACTGTTAAGAATGCAAGAATTATGTAATTTTTTTAAAACTCAATTGACTACCCTAATTATTCCGTACCTGGTGGGAGAAGTCAGAAAGATCAAGGAACATTTTATCTGCTCCTCTTCTGAAAGTCTGCCGGTTCAAGAAGGTGGGAAACAACCTCAGTCAAAGCTGGAGTGATTAGGAGCAAGAGGAAGAGCAGTTATTTGAAAAAATAAAGACACGATTGTCTCGTTTTTTTTTTTTTTTTACCGATAATCAGGTCAAACTGAAGAACACGGACAATCAATTTAGAGTCGTCTTAAACCTCAAATACCTGTTTATTGGCTAAATATTCAAATTGTGGACTATAATTTCTGCACGGCCCGGACTCGAACCCGCGACTCCTCACGCAGTTCGTCCCCTTCAGCCAGCGGGGCAGGAGGACCTGAGCGGCTCCATCCTGCACCTTCACTGACAGGATCACACCTCCACGGTGACACCGTGCTCACTGCACACATGCACACCACGTTGCTCCACACTGGAAACCGCTTTATACTCCTCTGGGAATGAACAGAGCTTCATAAAAAAAAAAAGCTCAACAAAAAAACACCGGCATCTTCCAGGACCTCCCATCGGGTCCAGAGTGTCACTGTGACGGCTGGCGGTGCACAGCACAGTCCGAGGTCTGGAGGCCTCCATGGTCATATTCCTCTGTAAAAGACACACTGCGTTGTAATCTATAAAGTAAGTGAATTCTCCTCGACTCCTTGTTGTAGCAGAAACAGTTTACACGGCGCATAAAATTACGAATATTGTCTTCTAGCCTAGCTTTAGCTGGTAGCCGCTAGTTAGCATGCTAATAGCTTCTGCCATAATAGCGGACGGCACAGCGGGTCAGTGTTAGCCCCGAGCAGCTAGCCGCTAATGCAAAGAGTTTCTTATTGCCACCTTTTCTCATATATAAAAAAACAAGGGTGTCTTATTGTGCTTTGTTCTTTAAGTCGAGATGATGTTTCATTGTTGAGGGAGTATTATTGACACAACTCGCAACTTTACAGTGATTACACCTCCCGGTCGATGCTAGTGTTAGCTTCTCTGCTCCTAGCGAGTCTGGTGTGTTGTTAGCAACGTGATTGCAATAACTTTAATTTCGCCACATCTGATTAAATATACCCGCTGTAAACATAACCAATAAACAGGTTGACTGTATGCTGCACTTTACCGTTTATATACATTGTGCAGATTGCTCCTATTGACAGAATGACAGCTGTTGTCTGGGTGGAGGTGTGTTCACACTTTGTAATTTTAAAAGAAAGAAAGTAGTATTTCAAGTGTCTTTATTAAGGAACAAATCAGCAGCAGTGGTGAGAACTGAATGGAGCTCCAGTCACCAACAGATAGCAGCACGGGAGATGATATCCAGCTTGTGAAGGACGGGTTTTGAGGGAGATTTGAAGATTATATTGTCATAATCAAAGGTTGGGAGAACTGTCATTTCAACAAGAAGTTGTTTGGTCAAATTTGTCTGTTTCGCTAAAGAAAACCAATACAAGTTTTGACATTTGTGAGTATTTATGTTGGATTCAAATGTGGAAAGGAGAAAACTTGGAAGGTGTACACACACACTTAAACATTTGTCTCCTCCATCACATCTTGTTTCTGGTTTCCCGTAGGTGTGCGCACGTAGAGATGGCAGACAGCACGGGGCTGTTGCAGTTTGTCAGCCCCTATGCTTTTGAAGCCATGCAGAAGGTGGACGTGGTGCGTCTGGCGGCCCTCAGTGACCCGGAGCTGAGGCTGCTGCTGCCCTGCCTGGTCCGCATGGCCCTGTGTGCTCCTGCCGACCAGAGCCAGTCCTGGGCGCAGGACAAGAAGCTCATCCTGCGCCTGCTCGCCGGGGTGGAGGCCGTTAACTCCATCGTGGCTCTCCTGTCTGTGGACTTTCACGCGTTGGAGCAGGACGCGAGGAAGGAGCAGCAGCTCAGGTACGCCTGACCTTCACGCGGTGATCAACCTGCGTGATGGAGCGACTTTAAACCCGCCGTGTTTCCTCTTCGCCAGGCAAAAAGCTGGCGGCTCTAACACAGAGAGCATCTTGGTGTCCCAGCTGCAGCACGGCCTGACGCTGGAGTTTGAGCACAGCGACCCCCTCAGGAGACTCCGACTGACTCTCAGCGAGCTGCTGGCCATCATGAATAAGGTACAATTAAAGCTCCGGTCACACTAGGGACCCCGTTTACACAACATTTTGCATCGTTTTTGCATTTTCTTAAACAGAAAAGTTTCATGTTTACACAGCAACATTTTGAATATGTTGTCCGCAAAAATAATGAAAGCGGTGTAGTTAGCATGTTGGGCCACTAGTGGGTGCTGTTGGTGGTTTTTGTAATGAAATCGCACAGGCTTGCGTGCAGAGAGTAATACACTATAAACATGAACATTTTCAGATAGGGTTGTCTTTCGCCCGTTTCCACGGAGATGACGCATAATCAGAAACTTCCACCTTGGAAGCGATTTTCTAAAAGTTTTTTTTTTCAGTGGCTCCGATCACCGTCGTCATGTAAACGGTGACGCAA
The DNA here is from genome assembly GCF_963422515.1 of Blennius ocellaris. Classification (NCBI taxonomy): domain Eukaryota; kingdom Metazoa; phylum Chordata; class Actinopteri; order Blenniiformes; family Blenniidae; genus Blennius; species Blennius ocellaris. The sequence goes on from NC_137663.1 coordinate 24,423,719, forward strand.
AACCAAAAGAAGGACGTTTATTTCTCTCTCCCTCTCTCTTGAAAACGTCTCGTAAACGACCCCTTCGTCGGCACTTGGAGCGGCGCTTCTTGTTTCTAGAAATCACATGCCGGTACGACAGTTAACTAAACTCAAAGAGAAGCATAATTGAAAGGTTGTTGAGCCGCTGCAGACGTTTTGATGACTGCTAATGACTCAAATCTGCAATGTGTTTTATGTCGACATGGGGCAGACTTCTGAAGCACGTTTGATGCTGAGGGACGAGATCAAATCCAAAGAAATTACGAAAGAAAATGTACATATCTCTTTTGCAGAAATGGGTCACGCATGAAAGAAACTGAGCTTTTTCTAATTTTGATCACTGAAGCTGAAGTTGGTATCAGAAATGACTCCCCTGTTCCTTTTCAGCGACTGAAATGAGATATTTCCCTTCGCCGCGCTCGTTTCTTCCTCCTCTCATCAGGGATGATCGATCGCCAATTTCCCCGTTGTTGTTTTCTCAGGTGGCAGATTCAAATGGAGAGTTTTTCCTCAAGTCTTCGGAGCTGTTTGAGAGCCCCGTGTACTTGGAGGAGGTGGCAGACGTCCTCTGCATCTTACAAGCAGGTACCCAACATTCAGCCGTCACAAAGCAGACGAGCTAACAAACTTGGAGAAATTCTCCTCTGAAGCGCACGTGTTTTATTCTCTGTCAGACACACACACAGCTGGTTGTAGAAAGCCTTTTATTAACCTTTCTATTAATTATTGTTACCACCCAGCGAGACCCCAGTGGAGGTTTTTGGACGTCACTGGGGCCTGAAGCCGAATGTGAACTCAAGTCTGTCCATAAAGTACTACTTACCGCGTAAAATGCCTATAAAAGTACTTAAATGGTAATATTTTCAACTTTATTGTATAGATTTGGCTTTTCTATTTGATAGTTTCACAATGTAATGTGATTTTAAAGATCGCCTTTGTGTGTAGAGGCTGCGGATTTAATGTCGCTGTGTATTTACTGCCAGAGGACTGCAATAACTTCACAATGAGGATTTGCTGGAGCACCGAGTGAACATACTTGTTTTTCTGATCGTAAATAGTTACTGTGCAATCAGTCTGGCCTCATCTACGAAGCAGTTTCTATACAAAAATGCAACTGTTTTACGTGTTAAAAAGACCATCCCTCATTCCTCAATTACAATTCTTTTTTTTTTTTAATTTATAGCATAAATAAAAAATCCTCATTTACTATGTGCTAAAAATTGTGTCTTGTGGCTTTTTTTGGAGGCAGCAGGTTGTTCATGTTCAGTAGTCATCGTTGAGCTTGTATTATCAGACCATTGTGACACAAGTTCATTTTTAGCGGACTGATTGAACAGATTAACAATTTAATTCAGTGATGTTTTGTTGCAATAGTGAACTTAATTAGGACATTTTTCTAAGGAAAACCTAATAATTCCATTTAATTTTTTATGTTTCCAACTCTGTATATACTATATGTTTGCAAATGGAAAATCCATTGAAGCTAAACTGCACTCTTGTTATTGTTTTCATAAAGTGTGTGTGATTCCCCCCTCAGAGCTGCCGTCCCTGCTGCCCATCGTGGACGTGGCCGAGGCTCTGCTTCACGTCCGCAACGGCGACTGGTTTCTGTGTCTGCTGGTTGCGAACGTCCCCGACAGCTTCAGCGAAGGTAATTCACCTGTCTCACAATAATCCAGGCTGGAGAGGCTCGTTAATTACCAGTACCGGTTTAATGTGCTTATCTTGGTGCCGTAGCAGTACACTTTGACGGCGCTCGAGAAGTAAAAGAGGGTCGGAGCCCCCAGCCGTCAACGTGAAGGAATCGCATCGAGTTTGTCACTGATAAACCAAAGTAAAATGAGTTCATTTGAAGAAGAAGAAAAAAAACTGCACAGACTCTTTCCTGGCTCGTTATTGAAGGAGCAGACCGATTGCAGCCATCAACAGGTTGCTGTTTTAAAGGATCAGCTGTTCATGGACAAGTAAATAATACTTCAAATGCCGTGAAGTTAATTAATCAGTGTGAGTTTAATGCAACCTACCAAAACAGTTGTGTCAGGCTTTTCTTCTTCATTTGTGCATTTTTCGATTTGCCTGATGTGCATTTAATGGGAATTATAAAATCGGGGTCAGAACATACTGTGCGAAAGGCTTTTGATTCCACATGTTTACATCTGAAATTGACTGAAATTGACTGAAATGCTATTTAGATTTAGAATTCCTTTTCGATGCAGAAGGTGAATTCAAAGGTTTCACCTGCACAATTTACTCCAGTTCATTCATTCATCGTATATAACCACTTGATTGAACTGAGCCTTTCCAAATCTCGTCTCTGACTCTGTGTGTGTGTGTGTGTGTGTGTTGCAGTTTGCCGAGGTCTGATAAAGAACGGCGAGCGTCAGGATGAGGAGAGTGTGGGTGGCCGGCGCAGGACCGAGGCCCTCAGGCAGCTGTGTCAGATGAATCCCTCGCAGGCCCTCAACATCAGAGCCATGGTGGTGAGTTACTCTCGTATTATCGCAGGACTCCAGGAGTCGCAGCTCGTCTTCAAACTCCCACGGCTCGATCACTGGGAGCCGCTTCATTCCATCAACGTGATACCAGCTCCCGATATCGCTTTTGTTTCGACGTCGCCTGTACGGCCCTATTAAAGAAACAAGATGATGTATTCCAGCCCCGCTGTGTTCCACATACATCCTTTCCTTCTGCTGGGAGAATAAACATGTTTCTTGTAAATTTCATTGGACTCCGTTGTTGCCCAAGAGATTGTTTTCTCTACTTGGATCAGCTCACTTCATAGAGATTAGTAACACGCAGGGTTTTTTCTTCTTTTCTTCTTCTTTCTTGTGATTTATGTTGTGGTACACTTTGTGATGTGATCCCCGAGGGGAGAGATTTGTCTTCTCGCTTCCCTCCCTCTCTGGAGGAGGTTACAGCACAAGGTCAGCTATCGAACGAGGCCCCGGGAGCTTGTAGAAATTCATTGCTCTGCTGAATGATGCATACGGCGCCGGACTTTGTTGACTCAGAAAATGCGGCTTGAGATTTTAACGTCGGTTCAGGGACTCGTCAACCTCGTCGTCGGTGTTTGGTGAACACACGGAGGGATGAGTAAAGAGGTATTAAATGTCCTGTGTGTGTGTGTGTGTGTGTGTGTGTGTGTGTTGTAGGTGGAGGAGTGTCACCTGCCCGGGCTGGGAGTGGCTCTCACCCTGGACTACAAACCAGACGCTGCAGACGACGCGGTCAGTCCTCTCGTCTCCTACGTCAGCGGCCTCCTGCTGGGGACCAACAGCAAAGTGCGCACGTGGTTCAGCATGTTCATCCGCAACGGGCAACAGGTGAGCAGGTTGTTCTTTAAAACCGAACTTTAAAAACCTGCAGCTTTGCGACGCGACTGTGTTGATTTGAAAATGAGAGAGCTTGTGTTGTATAACATTTTACATTTTGATTACAGGTACACGTATAAATATGAAACCTCCAATCTATCTCAATTCACAGAGTGAATCCCGGTTAAACTGCTGCACACAAAGCATAAACAACGGGGGGGGGGGATAAGCACAACATGACAAGAAACAATCAGTCAGAAATAAGCCAATGATTTAATTTGCAGGGTATGTAATCGGCATAATCATGAAAATGAACACTGAAAAATAGGGAACATATTCTTAATTATTAATTTGTTTCAGACAAAACATACAAAATACAGATGCTGCAAAAAGATGCTTTTCTCTATATATGTACGTACATACATACATATAATAACCCCTTATAAATGATCTATGTAAATAATTGGGGAATAATAATTCTGGAATAATACATTTGGAAAAACATACACAAAATAAATCTTCTATATTCAGGTATACACACAGATATCTAGAAATGCATACTTGTATACATACAAACGTCCATCTAAGTCAACATATCCGAAAAGGAAGAAGTAAAACTTTTTTTAATCGTACCCCTTCTCCAATACTCAATAATCAATCCCGTTTTCTAATTATCCCGCCCCCATATTGTTTTACTGGATAAATAAACGGCAAGAAGCACAGATCTGCCATCGCCGCTAAATCCTTTCCTCTATATCACTTTAAAGCAGCAATAGACTCTTCCAGCCACGAGAAGCTTGTTTGTCTGGGCCAGTTTATTCTCCTTCCGTCTGTGTTATTCCTCCGCCGGCTCTTCAACTTGAATCCCCACAAATTCAGGAATAATGTTCAAAATGTCCCAAAAGCTATAAAGGAGCTCCTGTGTCCTTTCTGTCTGATGCCATTTTGTTGCAGTTTATGGAGAGCGGCTGCACTTTACAGTCACCGCAAATGTCACCTTTTGTTTATGTTTTCTAAAACGTACGAGATTGACTCGTAGCAGCAGAGCGTCTCCGGAGAGCTCCGCGCAGAAAACACCGAAATGTTTCTTTCACATTTGTTTTGAGATCGGTTAATTGACTGAACAGTTTTTGGTCGATGGACGTATCGGTGAGGTGATTTATTGAGCAGCAGCTCACGTTGGTGATCACGTCTTCTCTCCCTCTCTTTCTCTCTCCCTCCCTCTCTCGCTCTCTGCTGCCAGCGTAAGAGGGAAAGCAGCTCGGTGCTGTGGCAGATGCGCAGGCAGCTGCTGCTGGAGTTGGTGGCCATCCTGCCTCGCTCCCGCAGCACCCACATCCCGAACGACGGCGATCCGGAGGAAGGGGGCGGCTCGGGCTACTCCGGCCTCCGGGAGGAGCACGTGGTGAAGGCCAGCGCTCTGCTCCGCCTCTACTGCGCTCTGATGGGCATCGCGGGGCTCAGGTAGGCGACGGCGGCGGCGGTGGCCGTTCGGCACGTCCACGTCTGTGGGATTAAGAGTTGATCGGTAAGACTGGCTCTCCTGGTCTCCAGGCCGACGGACGAAGAGGCCGAGCAGCTCCTGCAGCTGATGACCAGCCGGCCGCCGGCCACTCCAGCGGGGGTGCGCTTTGTCTCCCTGTCTTTCTGCAAGCTGCTGGCCTTCCCCACTCTGGTCAGGTACATAACCCCCCCCCCCCCCTTATTGACTCTTAAAAGTGCTGCTGTGTGTGTCCACAAACACAAAAAGGCTGATCACAAACTTGGTTCAGTTACCAGTGGTCTGGACTGGAGTTTGATTTGCTGCCAGCGCATGCTGATTATCCTCTTTATGTGTGTGTGTGTGTGTGCACGTGTGTGTGTGTGTGTGTGTGCGTGTGTGTGCAGCACTCCAGAGCAGGAGCAGCTGATGGTCATGTGGCTCAGCTGGATGATCAAAGAGGAGGAATACTTTGAGAGGTAAGAAAATCACTAATCACGACACACTGCGAGTTTTCGGCCGTCCCCACACAGAAGGTTGACCTTCGGCTAAGCCCCGCCCCCTCCTCGTTACCGTTGCCGACACGGACAAGCCGTCGCAGCGGACTGCTCACGTGGGTTTGGAGGAAGCATGAATTTATTTCGTTCGAAGAGCCTTTTTGACAAGGTCGGCATTGTGCAACGAAGGGATGTGCGCAACATTTTAAACAGGATGTGGATGAAATAAAAAAAAAAAGCTGAAGTTCGAGTTTAGTGTTCATCAGGTCGCCAAGCTTAAGGAAGTTCATCACTGCCAGCGTAATGCGATCGATGTTATACGGCCAGACTGCTAAGATTAAACAAAGCGTTGCGTCACTTTGGAACAGACGTCGTCCGTGTGCTCTGCCTCACAGCTGAATCCACCGGACAAGTTTGGAAACGGGATCAAATAAAGCTTTCCGGATACTCCCGTCGGTTGCATGTGACCTTTATTTGTGCCTGAAATGACTAAATAGCCCAGAAAACTAACAAAAGTGTCACCAGCTCTCGCGCTTCTCTACGGAATTTTTACACCCGAAAGGTCCGAGTCCCGTCTTCTGTCGTAGGTCGTCGAATCGCTTTGCTTTTGCGTTTGGGGGCGGGGCTTAGCCAAAGGTCAATCGTGAGAGGATCACGACGGTCTGAATCAGTGGACATTTTCCCATCGGGAAGTCTGCACACAGAAAATGTCCCGCTGTGACCAAATTTGATCAAATTCACATCTTTATGATTCATGAAGTGATACGATTGTTAAAATCTCAGCGTGTGTAATAATGGGCAATAAAGAACACCGTCTAAAACTACCACGGCGTTCTTCAGTGTTGTTAAACTTTTTTGATTCATTTGACTCGACTGAATAATGCAAACCGAGTGTTAAATACTTCATATTGACAGAAAGATTAATGTGGAAATGTTGCCGCAGGTATTATTCCATATTCATTTTACATACGCTCCCCGACCGTGTCGACCAGTTGTACTTAATGTGTGAGTTCAATATGCCGTTTGAAATCAAATCGCTGCAGCTTTAGATGTTACTGCCGGTATTTTAATAAAAAGGATCATCAAGTGATCACATTGTACGTCGGTGAAATGTGTATTATGTCATAATTGGTAGTAATTTTGACGGTTCAACCTTTGCCTATCTGTTAAATCATTGCATAAAGTTTTATTTATACAATTGCAGTTGGTGCATTTTGCACCTCTCCGGTCTTATTATGAAATTCCACACCGTTTGATATTTATAGCGCGCCGTGTTTGTTATCAGAGGGTTTGATTATTACATATTTTGTTAATCTGGAACTTGGCTCCTCTGCCCCTCGGAGCACGCCGGCTGCAGTGGTAATTGAAACTTTATCGCGGACCAGGGAGGTGTGAGGGAGTAGTAACCCTCGCTAGGAGCAGTTAAAGTTAAACGATAGGTTAAATGTGTTGAATCCTTTTGTGTGTAGCCATGCAGGGGCTTTGTTTATGTCCACTGTGAAGGCTTGTGCTCCTTCCTGCCTCAGCGATAAACTCGCCAGCGTCTATTTATTACAACCTGCCAGCGCCACTGCGGCACACTTTATGAATATGTGCATGTTTGTGTCTAAATCATCGCCGTCTGAAGTGACCTTTTTCAGACTTTAATCTCAACTAAATGGATAGAAGGTGTGTGTGTGTGTGTGTGTGTGTGTGGGCTGTATAAATATCTATATATATGTGCGTGTGTGGGTTGATGCAAGTAGCATAATGAGTTTATTAAAATTCCGCGGCATGTGATGCAGGATTAACGACGAGCCCGAGCGTCTTTCCTCAATAAGTGTGTGTCTTCCTCCTCCTTACAGTGCTGCAGGCGTCTCCGCTTCTTTTGGAGAGATGCTATTACTGGTTGCCATGTATTTCCATAGCAACCAGCTCAGCTCCATTATTGAGCTGGTGTGCTCCACTTTGGGGATGAAGGTAAGGTGGGAGGTGGGAGGTGGGAGGTGGGAGGTGGGAGGTGGGAGGACGGCTGTGATCAATACGCCAGTCTGGCTGACCAGCTCGTGGCCCCGCTCCTCCTCCTCCTCCTCCTCCTCCTCCTCCTCCTCCTCTGCCGCCGCCGCCGCCGCGTCTATAAGGACCGTATCAACCACACTAATGCAGGCACTTGCAGCGTACACATATCTACGAGACAGTCCATACCCCGCGGCCAATTTGCTGTTTTATTACTTATTAAGTGCACTATTGTTTTCTGCCTGTGTGCTAAGTAGTTTTCCTGTCTCAGTGTATTTTCCACTAAGATGTGTAATGTAATTGGATTTAGAGCCTGTTTGTTTCCACCCCCAGGGCAATCCTCTCAATTCAATGTTGTGCCTGCCATGTAGAATTTTTTTTTTTTTCCCTTTCCCCTATGAAATATGAAAGGAGGGAATTACAAAATACCAGCACTGTTGCCTGCAGGTTGTTTTCACCAGCAGCTAACCGACCACTATTGATGTTTCTGTGTCAGGGTGGTGGTTGTTGTTTTTTTGTGTGTGTTCAGTGAGTTATTGTTCGTCTTCTTCCAGATTGCAATCAAACCCAGCTCTCTCAGCAAGATGAAGACCATTTTCACTCAGGAGATCTTCACCGAGCAGGTGCACATCTACATGTTTGATCCATCTTTCAGTTCACTCTTGTGTCGTTTAATTCTGATGCGACTTTGTGGGGATTTTTTTTTTCTTCTATTTATAGAATCAACATTTATGATGAATTTCTGCATTCAGTTTGATCACAACATAGACTTAATGTTTTTTTTGTGTTTTTCTTGCTTTAATCTGCAATTATTTCTGTCTTAGACTGAACTTTTGAACAGATTAGCATGTATGTTCTCTCTGCAGCCACTGGTTTTCTCTCATAGTCCAAAAACGTACATTTGAGGTTTATAAGCAACTGAATCTGTGTGTCTTTGAAGGACGAATGACTTCCTGCCATTAAAACTGACAGATTTGCTCCACTACTTGTATTATAGATTGTAAATGTCTTTTGTTAAATCTGTAATCAACATCGTGACGGTGGTTATTTAAAAATCTCGCATGTTAAAGCTGGACGTTACCAAGGAGTTTCACAGAAGTTTGTCGGTCGGGGGTAAAAAAAAAAGCACACAAAAAAATGTTCGTTCGTTGTTTTCGCCGCGCAGGTGGTGACGGCTCACGCAGTTCGAGTCGCAGTGACAAACAACCTCAGTGCCAACATCACGGGATTCCTGCCCATCCACTGCATCTACCAGCTGCTCCGGAGTCGAGCGTTCACCAAGCACAAAGTGTCGATTAAGGTCGCGCAGACACACATTGTGACGATCGCGCGTCTGCCCACCGAGCTGCTTTTTTGGGGTTTTTTTAAGCTTTAAACGTGTTGTCGTGTGCAAAACCAGGACTGGATCTACCGCCAACTCTGCCAGACGACCACGCCCATCCACACCCAGCTCATCCCCCTGGTCGACGCCTACATCAACTCCATCCTCACTCCCGCGTCCAAAGCCAACCCGGAGGCCACCAACCAGCCCATCACCGAGCAGGAGATCCTCAACGTCTTCCTGAGCTGCGCCGCGGTGAGGCTGGCGCTCGTGGAAATCTAATCGTATTATGGAGAATTTTCATTCATATTTAAATTTGAATTTAAATATCATATTACCACCAATATCTTGTATTTGGTGGCAGTATTTTCCTTAAACCAGGAAGTCTTTCATGGTATTTCCTGTGACCAGCCCCAATATTTTAGACTTTTTATGGTATTTCACAGAAAGTTGCTTATGTCAAGTCTTTTTTTTGTTGTTGTTCTGCTACTCTAATTTACTTTAATATGAATAGAATAACACTATTTACTGGCTTTTTCTATTATTCATCTTCTTCCTATTGTCTCTTTTTCTATTTACAGTTCGACAATATGCTTTAATGCTTTGGATTAATTTAATAACAGTGATTTGAAAAGTGACCCAATGAATAAAAAGGCACAAGAGAAAAATCACAAGTAATTTTTTTTCCCCCCAGTTTTTGTTTTAAGTGCATTTTTATCAAATTAACTTGAATGAAAAGCAAATGAACTGCTGCTGTAATATTTTTTTTTTACGAGACGTTGACATGTTTATGGCACTATTAGCAGTGTTAATAGTGGCTCCTTTTGGAGCGTCCCACCTTTTATTGTCCTGAAAGTAATCATCCTGATGATGAGGAGTCTATTATTTGCGCCTGTTTCCTCACTGGCAGCTTCTTCTTTTTTTTTGTTTTTTTTGTTTTTGCTTGGCAGGGGGACGGTGGCCGAGTGGGACGGCAGCGCTACTCCATCACCACGCAGCTCCTCATCCTCTACTACATCCTGTCCTACGAAGAGAACCTACTGGCCAGCACCAAACAGCTGGGTGTGTACAAAACAATGGCCGTGCTCTTGTTTCCCCCCCCTCTAAAAGAAAGTATTATGTGCACGCCGGGGAGAGAGAGAGAGGGAGCTTTTGTCCTCTGTCGAGTTGTAGGAGACGCTCTCACTCTGGATGTGCAGTCATTCATCCTTTTCTCTTCCTGGCGCCGAGTACTGGCGGCCTCACAGAGAACGAATGGAGAGCTGACAGCGAGCCAAGTACAGTGGCTGCAGGAGCAGAGCTAACTAGGACAGCTGTAGGTTAGAGCGAGCATTAGCGGTTAGCCTAGTCAGTGTTTATTCCCTCCCGTGACGAGCTCTCCTCTTGCCCTTCATTAGGCCAGATTTATGTGAGAGTTTATGCCCATCTCTTTAATTGCTGTGTTTACCCAAGTGGTCCCACAGCCTTCAAGGAAGGAGTAATGAAGCCCATCAGCAGTGGTAATGAACCCCCGTCAATGAAAAATCACCTCCGTTTCTTGAAGGGAGCGGCGCAGCAGCTCCGGTGTCCTTACACAACCAAATAAAACGCTTAGGCCTCCACTTGTCCTTCTTTTGCCTGGTTCGCGCTCTTCTTTGTTTACAGTCTCGCTGCTTTGCTCACCCTCGCTTTTTGTTTTGTTTTTCTTCCTCCCTTTCTCCCTAGCCCTGATGCAGAGGAAACCAAAGTCCTACTCAGCAGCTTTGATGGATCAGATCCCCATCAAGTACTTGGTTACGCAGGCGCAGGGGCTGCAGCAGGAGCTGGGGGGTGAGATACTGCGTCACACCATGATATTCATCTTTATTTCACTGAATAAGCATTAAAAAAATTTTTATAATAATAACCAGCATCCTGTGTAATAAAGTTTTTCTACGCTGCTTCCAGGTCTGCACTCCGCCCTGCTGAGACTGCTGGCCACAAACTACCCCCACCTGTGCCTGGTGGAGGACTGGGTGTGTGAGGAGGAGGTGACGGGGACTCTGCCCCTCCTGAGGAAGATGATGCTCCCCAGCAACGCCTGCAGATACACTCAGAGCCAGCTCCACCAGGGTGAGCAGGCGGGACGGGGAGAATTTGCAACAGCGCCGGGTGTTTCTGATTGAAATGAGCGAAAGATAAACTTCAGACGTTCCTCATTAAATTGTAATTTAGACAATGATGTTAGTTTCGCCATCGAAACGCAATAAATGAAAGAGGAATACCTACAGGTCAAAGCCTTTTCATTAACCCGCCACACTTTGAAGTGTGTGTCATCAGTTACTTCTTTCAGTTGAGATCAATTGAATGTAAGATTCATTTGAATAATTATAGAATGGATTTCATTAGATTCCTAAATGTAGGTTTTTCAAAATAACTGCACCAAAAATAGAATATTTCATAAAAGCTCTTATACATTGAAGCTAAAACAACCTGATTTGTTCAGCTAGTGATGCAGTTTATCGTAGCAGAGGTGGCCAGCAACATCCATAGCTGCAAAAATCTTTAAATGTGAAGAAAATAAGCCAAACTTGTCATGCAGTGTTGCACACAGGTCGTATTTGTAGGCCTTTACAGATTTTACAGCCCAGAATGAACTGATTAGAAGAAAAATGATTGCAGGAACGACTAACGTGGTCCTATCTTCTGAGATGTTAAAGCTCGTCTCTTTGTGTCCCCCAGCCTTCCAGAAGTTACCGTCCAGCAGTCCCAGACTCATGCGCATCCTGGAGCGTCTGACGCTGCTGTCGCCCGGCGACCTGATCCCGTACGCGGACGCCCTCACGGCCAGCACGGCCCTGCTCCTGGAGCCCGCCGTTCCACGCCGCATCCTGCAGACCCTCAACAAGCTGTGGATGGGTCTGAACACGGTGATGCCGCGCAGGTACGTGATCTGGAAACGACTCGCGCGTCGGCCTCGAGTGAGAAATGACTGAAGGTCAGCCGGGAATAATACACGACGGTAATTAGAATGTGTCACTTGTTTACGCAGTGCTAATTTGATTTTGATAAAAGATAAAATAATTACTATGCCTGTCAGATATAATTATTCCCCGGGAATTAATGTATTTGTCACCTCCAAGTGACATTTATACGTGTTTGTTCTTAAACGTCCCCTCAAAATCTCTTTGAGATCGAGTGAGTTGGAAGCTGTTGTAGTAACTGACTTGACTCAACATTTCAAACCGACAGATGCTCACAAAGGTCAAATCCCGTATTGCTTTTCTTTACCGGAAAAACAATCCTCCTTTATACATTCTGATGACGGTTCATTCATCTTAGGTTGCTCCTCATTTCAGTTTTCTGCTGCAAATCATCTCCAACAAACGTTTCTGCATTTATTCACTTTTGCACTTTTAATTTTTGCCTCTGTTTCTTAACATATATCACTGTAAACACTACTTTCTTTCTTTTCTTGGCTGAGAACTCGTTCCCAATTGACCTGCTTGGTAAAATAAAGACGAAATGAATAAATGAATAGATCATTAAAAAGTGATCAAACTCCTGATTTGAGATGACAAATAGTAAAAAAAACGGTAAAACCTCACAGCGTAAAGAAAAGTCAAAAAAAAAAAAGCTAAGCGGTCTGGTGACGACACCAAACCGGAGGTGGTCTTCCACATCCAGCCGGAGAAAACACGCCCAGGACTTCTACTGTATCTAATCTAATGTGTGAACGAGCAGCAGTCTTGTGATGCGCTGAGCCATTGAGCCGGGCGTTCTGCTCCACCGGGAGCTTCGTGTTGACAATCTTTCATTGTACACACACAGACCACTGACCACATGCTGGTCACACACTTGTCAACACACCCAAGTATGGTGTGTGCGTGTGTGTGTGTGTGTGTGTGTGTGTGTGTGTGTGTTGTGTCTCCAAATCCGTCACGAGTCCAAGGAAGTATTTTGTCCTCACTAATGAGACGCTGGGATGTTTGGCTGACCTTCCCGCTCCGCTGCCGGTTAAACTGGAACTGGTAGCGGCTTTGAGCGAGAGGTTAAGAGCAAGTGTGTGACCTGCAGCTCTCGTCTCTGCCAGGACGGTGGGAAGTTGCTCGGGGAGTCAGTAAATGGATAAAAGGAAGCTCTGCGGCGCGACGGGCTGTTGACCTCGACTCCCGGCCGCCTGCTCAATGATTATTGTATGAATTGATCAGAGGTGTGGGGCCGGCGTGGACCCCCCCCCCCCCCCCCCCCCCGTGCCCAGAGGAGCACGCTTACCAGGGCTCTGAGCGGTATTGATTTAAAATGGCCCTCGAACAAGAAAAAGTGAGGGACAGCCTCGGAGAGGGAATGCAGTCCCAGATCCCACTGCGGCGAAGGAAAGCGGGCGCCCGGTTCCTCACAGATCTGCCGATTGATGCCGGCGCAGCTGCCGGCATGAAGGCTTGGGGCCCCCCCCCGCTGTCGCCGTTTAACTCGCTCTCTCAAGTCCGACGGGGCTAAATGAAGTAATTAGAGGTCTGAGGTGTGCCTCACATCATGTTTTCCCTCTGATATCAACTTCTTTCAGTGGACATCATATTTCTGCCAACCAACCAGCCCGATTCCCTCTTTTATCGGCTGTTTCAGGCCATTTCGCCTGAATTAATGATGCTCCAAGACGGGTCCTCCATATGTTTCACCTCGTAAAACCCAAAGTGATGTGAAAGGAGGTTTGAGAAAAAAAAAAGTGGCGTGTCTGTGTTGCAGGTTGTGGGTGATGACGGTAAACGCCCTCCAACCCTCTGCGAAGCTGCTCAGGCAGCAGAAGTACACTCAGAACGACCTGATGGTGGATCCGCTCATCGTGCTGCGCTGCGACCAGAGAGTTTACCGGTAACGCCGTCAAAACTCGATCCCGTTGTCTCGCCCCCCCCCCCCCCCCCCCCCCGTGGCCCCCATTGAAACGGGTCGGTGACGGCGGCGTCTCGCCCTCCCCAGGTGTCCCCCCCTCATGGACATCGTCCTCCACATGTTGAACGGCTACCTCCTGGCCTCCAAAGCTCACCTGCAGTGTCACCTGAAGGAGACGGCCGACTTCGACCGGCAGATCCAGACCGTGTCCAACCTGGGCGTCCCCGGCCAGCCGGACACGCCGGAGGTCACCAGGGAGGAGCTGAAGAACGCTCTCCTGGCCGCACAGGTACTTTGAATGATGAGGAAGGATTTGTGTGACACCCACGAGAAATATCCAACCAGCTATGAATAACCTGAAAACATCCCGGCTTTATGTCGTGTGGAACATTGGAAGTTTTATTCCAGCTGTTTGGTAGTTAAAGAATAAGAAAAGGTGAAATCCGTTCTTTTATTAGTCGCCAAAGTGGCTTTCGGGGTCGTCGTCCAGTCAATCAACGTCATAAACGGTGAAATATCCAACTCCAGGACAGCGCCGCCGTGCAGCTCCTCCTGGAGGTGTGTCTGCCGACCTCGGAGGAGGAGCAGCAGCGGGGCGCGGCGGCGGCGGCCGCGGCGGAGAGCCTGCTGAAGAGCGTCCGGGGCCCGGCGCCGGCCAAGTCCAGCCAGGGGAGCCTGGGGCCCAGAGCCAGGGGGGGCGTGGACCGGGCGGAGCCGGAGGGAGGCCTGCTCAGCGACCTGAGGGAGGTGCAGTGTCTCATCTGCTGCCTGCTGCATCAGATGTTCATCGCCGACCCCAACATCGCCAAGCTGGTCCACTTTCAGGTGAGCGCCGGTGGTTCGGCGGCGGCGCGGCTCACCGGCGGCTAATTGATGCTTCAGGGAAGAAACGAATTCTGTTGTTACCTTTCAATCACTTTAATTATTTTCTTAATGTCCACCTTTCTAAATATTTACTTTAACAGATATTTTTGTACATTTTATGTACAGTATTTACAATATTACAAACACAAAATCAATTCTCTTACATTATTTATGTCCAAATCTCATTTTCATACATTTTATAACATTGTAGCTTTTATGCCTTTCTTGACGCTTCATAAACTAATTCCACTTCGTTCCATTGCTTTGGAGTTGAACCTGTTTTTTTTTTTTTTTTTAAATGTCTGTTCCTTTCAAAATACAGTGACTTTCTCTCTTTTTTTTTTTTACTTTTCCCCGGATGTTCATTTGTATCACTACGGCTGTTCTATTCGCTCGCTCAGGGTTACCCTCAAGCTCTGCTGCCTCTGACTGTGGCAGGCATCCCCTCCATCCATATCTGTCTGGACTTCATCCCGGAGCTGCTGGCCCAGCCCCAGCTGGAGAAGCAGGTGAGTACCCCCCCCCCCCCCCCACCACCACCACCACCTCCCCCACCCCCCCTCTGTTACCAGGCTCCGACTTCTGACCGTTTCTGTCTTTCCTCCTGCGATCGTGCCTCCACAGATCTTTGCCATCCAGCTGCTGTCGTACCTGTGCACCCAGTACGCCCTGCCCAAGTCTCTGAGCGTGGCTCGCTTGGCCATCAGCGTCATGGGAACTCTCCTCACAGGTCCGTCCGCGTTTGTGTCTGTCGTCTCAACGAATCCTTCCCCTTGGATGTGGCTGCCACCTTCTGGCCACTGGCTGCCAGTGCAGCGTGACAGGACTGTACAGTATGTACCAGCCAGGGTTCACTCTGTGTGTGTGTTTTCCAGTGCTGACCCGCGCCAAGCGCTTCTCCTTCTTCATGCCCACCCTGCCCTGCCTGGTGGCGTTCTGCCAGGCCTTCCCGCCGCTCTACGACGACGTGGCGGCGCTCCTCATACAAGTGGGGCAGGTCTGTGCTTCTGACGTGGCCACCAAGGTCAGAGACGTCGACCCGCTGATCGCCCGTGAGTATCTTGGGTCAATGGAGTTTAAGAGGCTTTTTAAGAAAGTCAAAGTCATGCGGCGATGCCCTTTTAGGGCCCATTTACACGGAAACCTTAGAAACGTTCCATTCTAATATCTTCAGGTTGATGGTTGAAGAGAAGTGTGTTGTTGTTGTTCCTCCTCCTGCTCAGGTCTTCAGTACCTGAAGGAGAAGCCGCAGGAGGCGGTGCTTCCCGGACGAGGCTCCGCCCAGCTGACGCTGCCCCAGAAGACGGCTGAGGAGCTGGGCGGCGCCGACCCCGACGTCCAGCTCTGCTACTGCATCGAGGCCACGTTCATGGACATCATCGGCTCCACCCTGCACGGACTCTGAAACACACACACTCTGGAACACACACACACACACACACTGGAAGAGCCTCACAATCACCGGCGACACGTCGTATTAAAACATCCACCAGTTTTCAAACTGAATAAATTAAGAGTCTCTGTTGATTTGTGGACTAAAAAGTGTTAAATAAGTTCAGTTTTTGACTGCATATTTTTATAAGCTGGAAGTTCTTTTTTTTTCTGAATCGAAGAACATGTTGTAGAGCTTTTATACTGTTTTTGTTTGTAATAAAACAAGTGAACAATTGACTGAAAGTGTTTTGAGGAATGGAAGCCTTGGATAGTCGTTAAAGAAGGTAAACGTTTGATGACTGAACCTTTTTCTTTCTGCAATTGAGACATTATTCTACTTTGGCAAACCTCCAAATAACTTGAGTCTCTTCTTTTTTAAAACCTCAATTTAAGTTTATATGATTTTAAACTCAAGAAGACTGTGGCTTTAACTTTTAATGCATTGCTGTCCGTGCTATGAAATGTTCTGCAGTGTGAATTTCCTGACCTGATTAGATAGAAAACTGAATTTTAAGTGTTTCAAAACCGTAAATCAGAGCTAAAGTAGAATTTAATACATTTGAGGAGCTTTGTTGTCTTAAAGTGAAATAAATCTCCGAAGCTTCTCTGAAAGAAAGTTTTACTTAACTGTTTAATAATTTCACCCAGGGAAACAAAATCCTTCTGCATTTTAATTTACATTTTCTGAATAATTTTTTTATCTTGACATGTCCTGATCATTTCTCTCTCTATCCTTCAAAAATTTGTCGTTATTGACGCTGCATATAAATGGATTATTTTTACATTTTCAGGCAGGAAGGGCCCGATGCCTCAGGTGCTGCAGCACTTTGGAATACAATACTAGAGTTCAGGATATTTAGCATTTTTCTTAAATAAAAATGCTTCATACTGCTAAATTTGCCATCAAAAGGCTATGAAATGCAAAAAAAAAAAAAGGTAATTAAAAGACTTGAAACGACTACAATTGCTATTGAAAAGGTTCCAAACTGACGAAATAGTTAGCGGGATTGGCCAAAGAAAATAAAGTCAGATCGGCAACAAAAACCAAACAAAATCAAACAAAAAAAAAAAAAACGCTTGACCTCTGTTACACACTCAACTCGCTCAGGAATAATAAATACACTTAAGATGAGTGAACACACAGAATAAATTGTCCTTGAGTGAAGGAGACGGAATCAGTTTTCCCCAACGTGGGCGATTGAAACATGTTTCGCCACCTCGTGGCCCTCGAGCCAGACGCAAAAGGTCGCCGTGGAAATTAGTTGGATTCTAATTTAAATACATGAAGTGGAAGCAGATTGACGCGGTTGAACGCCCGCCATATGTTGGCATTTCATTCCTGCAGTGTGTGTGTGTGTGTGTGTGTGTGTGTGTGTGTGTGTGTGTGTGTGTGTGTGTGTGTGTGTGTGTGTGTGTGTGTGTGTGTGTGTGTGTGTGTGAAATTGTGGAAGGAGCAGCTCAGTAATTTAAGTAATCTTCCTCCCACTAATGTAACTTCAGGTGAACTTAATGGTTGAATCAGACGAATGACGGCTCAGATCAGGATCAGGATCTGTTCACACCACTCACACACACACACACACACGCACACGCACACGCACACACACACACACACACACACACACACACACACACACACACACACACACACACACACACACACACACACACACACACACACACACACACACACACACACACACACACACTATTCTGGTGTGTTTCCTGCTGGATCACCAGGGGGCAGTCTTGCCACATGGAAAGCCTTGGTTTCCCTCCAGGACTTGAAGGTTTCCAGGTGAATCCAGCTGAGAGGAATCAAGAGGTTTTTAAGAAACAAAACGATCTTTTATTGAAGATTCACTCTGACGTCACCTCTTTTTTTTTTTTTTTATTAGATTTTACAGTAATATTTCCACTATTTCTACATCCTGCACAAACATAAATAAATGACAATTCATTGTTTGATATGAGGAGATTTGTACAGTGGCCCAGAAGGGTCAACACAACAGCAAAAAGCCACAACGGAAGAACAGGCTTTGTTTCCGAGGGACAATATTTTGTGACGGACTATTTTCATTTCGAGAGAGTTTAATGTGATTTAAGTACAAAGCTGCCGCTTGGTGATTGTAAGTGATGTCATTGTGAGTTTTCACACATCAACAATGTTGATCACCGTGTTGAAATTGTTTTGACTTTTGTTGTTGTGTTGTAACTTTCTTGACTTTTTTTATGTTGTGACTTTTGTTGTTGTGTTGTAACTTTTTTGGACTTTTGTTGTTGTGTTGTAACTTTTTTGACTTTTGTTGTTATGTTGTGACTTTTGTTGTTGGGTTGTGACTTTTGTTGTTGTGTTGTAACTTATTGGACTTTTGTTGTTGTGTCGTGACTTTTGTTGTTGTGTTGTAACTTTTTTGGACTTTTGTTGTGTTGTAACTTTTTTGACTTTTGTTGTTATGTTGGGACTTTTGTTGTTGTGTTGTAACTTTTCTGGACTTTTGTTGTTGGGTTGTGACTTTTGTTGTTGTGTTGTAACTTTTTGGACTTTTGTTGTTGTGTCGTGACTTTTGTTGTTGTGTTGTAACTTTTTGGACTTTCGTTGTTATGTTGTGACTTTTGTTGTTGTGATGTTCATCATTGTGTTTTGACTTTCGTTGTGTTTTGACATTTGTTGTTGCGCTGTTGCTTTTTGTTGTTGTGTTGTGACTGTTTGCCGTTGCGTTGACCCTTCTGGGCCACTGACGAGGACGTCCCTGAAGCTTCAGCTAAACGAAGCCTGTGCAGCTCGTTTCGGCCCCCGAAACGACTGGACGACGCCACGAAGACGTCATTAGAAGGAAAAGACGGGTTGGATCCGTCCAACTGAGATGATTAAGTTGCGCGTCAATCCTTCAGTGACTTCAACGATCCATTGAGAGACGTCGAGTGATTCTTACCCAGACGCTTCATTATCATTCTGCTTGTTGTCTTGAGAGCGAAGCGTCGGCCTCTCTGGAAAAGCTCCCCTCCTCTCCGCTCTCCTCTCACTTCACATCACGGCTCTATTTGCTTCTTTTTACTCGGCGGTAATAAAAGGCAGCGAGAAAAATCCCACTTCAGGTCGGCGGCGGCGACGCTGAGGTCAGCAGAGCTTTCTTCAGGTGCAATGTGCTGCTGTGAATACTCCGAAGGACGCCCAGTGCTCCTTATTGACTCTCTGAACGGCCGAAAGAAAGTAGATCCTCTCCCTCTTCTCCTCGACTTCCAACAAAACGGAAGAGGCTGATTTGAATTCCTGAGTTAGTTAGTTTATCCTTTATTGAGAGTGCAGAGCTGCGGCTCCACAGTTGTTCTGTGGAATAAAGATGGATCATTAAAAACGTCTCGCTCACACAGGAATTCTGTATCTTTACACTAATTCAGTAACAACAGACGGGATTCATTCAGTCTCCAGTTAAATCATCTCTTCTAAATGAGGCTGTTTTTAATGTGATCGCAAATCAAACCTTGACGACGCGATTCACAAAACACAGACTTCAGCTGCTGCTTCTGCAGCTTTAGACTGAAAGAGCAGCAGCATGGCTTGTTTTCAACAATAGACAATATTTGTGATTCATTTTAAAATTCATTCACCTTCTGAACTGTTATCAATCAGTCAGTTAAGGTTTATTTATGTAGAACTCTTTACATACACCATTCAAAGAGCTCCTTGAAAGATGTGGATTAAAGTACCTTCTATTCTGTCATTATTCATTATCTGAACTTTGGTCTTGAAGTCGGTTTTCTATTTAATGAAGCTTAAATATGTGTTCCATTAATGTGAATGAGAAATTGTGGATTTTATTGATAGATATACAAGTGAATCTTTTGAATAATTAAAACAGACTTTAGCCAGATGCTCATTTTGAATGTTTTTCTGTTTGTAGAAGAAACATTTCATGAAATGTCATTTTACTCTTTTGTTTCAATGATATTTGAGATTTTTGGTCCCAGAAGATCATTTAGCATCACAGCTAAACCATGTCTGTTTACACAGAAACATCAGAAACGCTGAAAACGATGCAGTTTTCGTGTTGGGCCACTAGAGGGTGCTGTTGTTAGTTTCAGTAATGAAACCAAACACTCATGCACATAGAAAAAGAAACACTACAAACATTAAAAATGGAAATACAGGAGCTTTTTGTTCCAGGAGAATCTGGAGGCAAACGTTGTTGTTGTTGTTGTTGTTGTTGTTCATCTATTGAGCATGTGCAGAGAAGCGACTTAGCATGGCCGTAGTGAGCATGTGTAGGAGTAGCGTCTCCAAAAAGTTGCATTTTCCTCATTTCCATGGAGACGGAGCGTTTCCAAAAAGTTGCGTTTTCCTCGTTTCCATGGAGATGGATTTGGAGGGTTTTCCCAGAAGAATTTCCTTTTTTTTCCCCCTCCACGCTGGTTTGACCCTGGAAGCCGGAGCACCCAGAGGAAACCCGCGGGGACAACATGCAAACCCCACAGAGAAAGGGCCTGGGCAGGATTTGCACCCACAACCCTCCCCGCTAACCACCGCGCCAACGAAGACTTCCACTCCGGAGACGGTCGATCCCCGAGGCCGTGAACCGCACGACGACGCCCTGAGTGCAGGTGTGAGGATTCATTGGCGTTAAGTGACGGATTCATTTGAGGGCGTCGGCGGGTCGGGAGCCTGGAGTCACGACGGCGTCGCCGTGGCGCGGCGGCGTGGCGCCGACTGCAGGCTGATGATTAGTGACCTTTTTAACTTCCTGCCGCGACGCACACTCGCTGAATATTTGCTCTGCAGACGAGGCGCTTTTCTCTTTATCTGTATTTCTTCACCAAGAGAAGATGCTTGTTTCCCCTGATCAAACCTCCACAACCCCCCCATCCCCGCCGCCGCCGCGTGCTAGCTGAAGCTGAGGGAATTGATTACACGGAGCAGCAACACTTTGTCAGGCCTGAAGTCTTTTTTTATTTTTTTTCACATTGTGTTGCCAGGAACAAAGGGACACTATTAAAGCTTCCCCAACACCCTCTAAAAACTTTTGATTTCCCCCCTCGCTTTAGCGGAAAGCGTCAGGAAAGACGGCGATTGAAAATTAATTGGCAGCGTGTCGGCGGTGTATTTACATTTTGTTCTTTTAAAGATGCAATTAATTACGAGAGATGAAGAAACCTACAGAGGGACGGGATGCGCCACGTCGGTTGCCTCTCCTCCCTGCAGACCGTCTCGCGCTCTGAGGGAGTGTCAGGCAGCCGTGCCAATTAACCACAGACTTTCCAAAAAAAAAAAAAAAAAAGACCCACAAGCTCCAACGTTTCAGTAGGTGAAGAAAAAAAAGGAGAGAGAGAAAAAAAAAAAAAAGAAGCCCAAATTTAAATTTAAATTGCCTGGCAAGCGATGTCATAGTCAGACAGTAGCACACTGTTTGCTCGCGCTTCAAGCTACACTAAGAAGAAGAAGAAAAAAATCTCTTTCAAGAGTTTTGTAACTCCAGGAAACTATTGCAAATTAGTTTCAGGGAAAGGAACTGTGAGGGCTGCATGCAATAATGTTTTTTTGTTGATAAATGAGTGAGACGCGTTTGTCCTCGTCAGAAGTTGACGTGGCGTCGTCACGTCTTCTCCAGGATGGAGCGAGAACGCGGTCCGACTTTCAGCTCACTAAGAACGGAGTCGTTGTTTGTGGTTGTTGGGTTTATTTCTGTCCGTGTTTCGAGTTCTGTTCATATCACGTTGTTGTTTCTCGATTTAAACAATCAAAACGGGGGAAAATCCAACAAACAAGAAGTGGACCGTGAAAAGCTCCGAAAACGCAGCTTTTTGAAAACGCTCCGTCTCCATGGAAACGTGCGAGTCACTGGACACGAACGAGACTCGTCAAGACTCCAGCAAACAAATAAAATGAATCTGTTGAACCTTTAAAATGAGGCAACGCTGCTCAGAAGGTTCTAGTTTAAAGTTTCGTAACTGCAATTTCAGACAAGCGTTTAATCACATTTTTAAATGTATTTTTTGAATTGGATTCAATCTTCCAGCTATCTTAATCCTCTCATGTGTCTTTACCTTTTTGATCTTTGCTGTTTCACATCGTTCAGTTTGACTCTTTTAGCAGTTCTAAGGAATTCCAGCAAGTTTATTTCAGCCATTCAAGCTATTTTGACTCATTTAAATGTGTTTTCATGTTATCGTGTAAATGGGACGTAAAACTACATAACATGTCATTTGATCTGTGATTGATCAGTGACCTGTTCCTGGTTAATCCACTACAAGTTGTATCAAATGCTATTAAAGGTGAACGGATGTTATGATAATGTAAAAAATATGTGGTCGGCTTTAGATAACAATAATTAACAACAAAATAATTTTTTTAATTCTTGCCATTATTTCGTAGGTTAATTAATTGATCATTATGTTTATTCAATCAGGTCATTTTCATTCATTTCCTAGCAGACATTTAATGTCGCAGCCATGCTCGTGGCTACATGTTTAATTATTGAGGTGATATCAAATATTTTTCATGTAAATTTGTTGCAAGTTTTCACGGCAGCCATCTTTTCAATCCCACAATGTTTTTAAACTTAAACATTCAATCCATCATTATGCCTGTAGCTTTTCTGCTGTGGATCAAAATGTAATAATTTTTTTTGTCTATTATTGATTGAACTTAACCTAATTCATTATATATACTGTTGGAATTCGTACCTGTGTTCCCCTGAATTCCTGCATGTTCGTTTGATCCGGGAGAGGCAGAAAGAGAGTGTTAATTTCTTCAATAATGCATTTAATAATCACACAAACAAGAGTTTACAAAAATGCATATCAGATTATACAATGCTACAAAATTCCATATATCAGAGTTTACATCTATACGAGCTCGGACCGTTCTTCCTTGCAGACCCAAGTATATAGGCCAGGTTTACAATGAAGAAGGGCCCCGTTGCAACGCGGGGTTCATATTTATACATTTGCATACGACACCTCAACCTCACATTGGTCAGTTCCTCGTGATGTATGCGTTGCTATGGTGAAGTTGCTATTCCTTTGTCTCCAAAACTGCTTAAAACTGGTTTTACTCAAAGCTTGTCATTCCGTGGGACCAAAGTGACCTCTGACCTCTTATCTGTTCCAATCTTACCTTAACCATGAATTGTGCAGAATGGAGCACTGAGGAGACATCGCCAACCAACTTGGGATGTCCCTGAACATTAATTTACAGCTTTGTTTTTCCCAACTTTAGCAGGGAGGAATCCCAGCTGTGTAGGAAGATAACAATACAATGTGTTCAGTTGTCTCACAGAAATCAAATGTTTAACTTGTATATTCCTTCAATTCCCCCTTTTGACCTCTGACCACAGAGGTCAATAATTAGCATCAATAGCATTACATCTATTAGGCACTCTTCATATAATAGAGTTCATATGTAAGCAAAAGCAACAATCATATACTCAAATAGCAACATACAAAACTTTTAAATGATGGTGACTTGGCACGTCACGTGATGGAGAGGAGCGCTATTTCACCTCCTCTCTTGCTGTCGCCTACTTCTCTGTATTCTTCTTACTTCGGTGTACAGGGGTAGACTACCCTGACAACCTGACTCTCACACAGGGATTATTCTGCCCTTTCACGTGTGGAGCCGTCTCCTGGATCAGCCGATCCAGGGGCAACTTGCTTCAGATGGTCGGAGGTCTCCTGTAGAGTGCGATGTGGTTCTCCTGCTGGAGTACACTGCGACAGATGGTACCAGGGGTCTCCTTTGCCACTCAGCCGAACAGCGTGAGACGTCCTCTCGACGACCTTAAACGGACCCGTCCACCTGGGCTCGGACCACTTCCTCTTTATCACCTTGAGAAGTACCCAGGGGCTGGTGTTGGGGATCTCAGCCAAGTCCCCCTTGCTGCCGGTCCCGGCAACCTGTGCAGAGAACCGAGATTCCAGACATCTCAAAACTTTAAAATACTTCCTCTGTTGCAGGAACGGAGGAGGGTCTTCCGTGCCGGTTCCTGCTCCTGGACCTGGAAACTGTAGTCCTCTCTGCAGTTCAAACGGGGTGAAACCTGTCTGGGAATTGACAGAAGATCTGACAGCCATTAATGCAATGGGCAGTGCACTTACCCAGTCCATCTTGGTGTCATGACATATCTTACCCAGCTTCGTCTTTAGGTTTCGGTTCATCCTTTCTACTTTTCCCTGTGATTGTGGGTGGTACACTGTTCCAAAAGCATGTTTTAATCCCATCATTTTCTCAACTGCTTGTAGGTCTTTGTTCTTGAAATGTGTACCGTTATCTGACCTGATGCAACGAGGGAACCCATGTGTAGGAATATAATGATTTACTAATGCTTTGATTACAGCTGTTGCATCCTCTTTTTTACATGGATAAGCTTCCACCCATCTGGTGTATGAATCCACTATCACTAAGAGATATCTGTTTCCTTTACATCTATCTCCCATGTCTGTGAAATCAATGATCACTTCTTGTCCCGGTAGAGTCGGTAAACTAAATTTACCAGCTGATGTCTTAATTGATGGTTTAACATTAAAAAACTGACATACTTCACAATCCTGTATGTATGTCTGAACTGTTTCCTTCATGTACAGGTGCCACCAGTGTGACAATCGTGACATTACCTCTGTTTGACCCAGATGTGCTGGTCCATGTGCTTCAGCTATGAGATCTTTTAACAGACCTGCAGGTGGTATTGGCTGGTTCTCCAGTCCGGTCCACAGTCCATCATCCTGCCTCCGTGCTCCATGCTCCAGCCAGCCCTGTCTCTCCTCCGGTGCTGCCGCCTCCTGTTGTGTTTTTACTGACTGGCGGGTAATGTGGTCATATGGTTGATTAATCAGTTTGTGGTTGTCAGTACTTACAATCATCTGCAGTTGAGGTGAATATCCTCCTGCATCCTTTGCAGCCTGGTCTGCAGCGTTGTTTCCTCGTGAGATGTTTGTTTGAGTCTTGTCATGCCCTTTACATTTCAGTATTGCTACTGTGGAGGGTTTATGAATAGCTTGCAGTAGGTTTATTACATCATCATGGTGTTTTACCGGCTGACCTGTTGTGGTTTTAAATCCTACTCTGAGCCATGCTGGAAGATCAATATGAACAACACTATGTACATATGCGGAATCTGTATAGATGTTTACATTTTTTCCTTCTGCTAGTATCAATGCTCTGATCACTGCTACTAGTTCGGCTCTTTGGGCTGACTGCGGACCTTCTAATCTTCCTGCTTCTAGCACTTCATGTTGCTCAGTTGTTTCGCTTTCAATTACCACAGCATATGATGCTTTTAAACCATCAGTTTCATGTCTGTAGCAACAGCCATCAGTAAACAAAGTCATGTCTGTTTCCTGCAGTGGGGATGTGTGTAAATCTGGTCTGAGTTTGTTGTCTTGTTCGGTTTTCTCTGTGCAACAATGGGGTTCTCCTTCTGTGAGCCCATCTGCCATATTCACTCCTTCATGTGTGTACATTATATGTGGAGCAAAAAGAGTCTTAGACATGTTCTGTCTTTGTGACGACATTGTAAACGCATTGCTTGTGACGAATGCTGCTACACTGTGCGATGTAAGGACATGCAAGGTGTGATTTAGAACGATATGTGCAGTTTTCTTAAGGATTTTTGTAAGTCCTGCTGCATATCTGGCACATGGGGGTTGTTTGTCCTCTGTTGAATCTAAAATGACACTTGTGTAGATTATTACACGACGTTCTCCCCCTTGTTTCTGAAAAAGCACAGAAGCAACTGAATGTGGTTGTTCAGAAACATCCAGATAAAATGGTTTGCTATAGTCAGGAATTGCCATGTCAGATGCCTGGGAGAGAGACTGTTTCAAGGTGACAAATGATTCCTCCGCTTCATGTGTCCAATCTAAGATTCCGTTAAGATTGCGCATTCCAACCTCTCGGACCATCGACCGAAGATGGTGTGTATGTTCAGCAAAGTCAGGAATAAATGAACGGCTGTAGTTTGCTAATCCTAAAAAAGATAGCATGTCTTTGACTGTGTTCGGCTTTGAATGATGCAAGATGGATGTCTTGTGTGCTGATGCAATACCTGTGCCACGCGATGATACCAGACGGCCAAGAAACGACCCTGTTGGACGACAACACTGCAACTTTTTTCTTGAAACCTTAAATCCCTTTTCATGGAGAAGTAAAAGAAGAGCCTGTGTTGCCGTCAAACAAGTGGAGGCATCAGGAGCAGCAAGCAATAAATCATCAACATACTGCACCAGAAGAACTCCTGGAGGTAGTTCTAAATCTGACAGTTGCTGTCTGAGAACTTTATTGAAGATCCCAGGAGACAAGACAAAGCCTTGAGGAAGTCTGTCATAGGTGTATTTTTTACCTTGATATGTGAATGTGAACAGTGGTTTCACCTGATCTGCTAATGGCAGACAGAAAAAAGCATTAGCCAAATCTATACAAGAGAAATATTTATGTTCAGGTGAGAGATGTGACAACGCAGTATGTGGATTCGGTACAGGTGTGGAGGCTGTAGATACAATATTATTTATGGAACGAAGATCATGTACCACGCGATAAGTACCTGCCTCCTTCTTTTTCACCGGTAGAATAGGTGTGTTCCATCCTGTGTCAACAGTTGGGATAACTACGCCAGCTTGGATAAGACCCTGCAGCGTGTCTGCAATCCCCGCCTGTCCCTCAGGACTGGTGTTGTATTGCGGTAGAAAGATGGGATTGGACACAGAGACAGAAAAAGATACCGGTTCCGCAGACTTGCAGAAACCAACATCAGTAGGGCCTGATGACCATAGAGAAGATGGAAAAGCATCCAGAATCTCCTTGGCACTTTCATGGTCATCTCTCTCTCTGCCGTGGTCCCTCTGAATGAGGTGATGACGGAGAGTAGAAGACACGACGTATGACATCTCAATACTGTACATTTCACATGAGGGCGAAAAACTCACCATGGGAAGCGTGGTCACCATCCAATCAGAGGCATTTTTGGCTTGACGCATCATAGGACCCAGATGTTTTGCCTGATGTGATGTACTAATTTGCATAGTTATGTGTGGATATGCCTCACCTGAGTGTCTGTACCACTCTACCTGTTCTTCAGTGAGGTCTACTCCTAAAGCGGCTCCTTGCTTTCCTACATACAGTGTTTTTACAGTTAATGGCCACACATGTTCATTTATTACTTGTTCAAAATGTTCTTCATATGTTAAATCTGAATCTCTGTCATAAAACAATGTGCAATGGTAGGGATCTAAGGGACCTGTATAAGGATTCAAAGATCTAATCCAGGGCAGCCATTCACAATAGGTCTGCATCATTGTTTCAAAACAAGAGTCACCGGGGTCCAGTTCTGCCCAGTAGATGTCAGCGGTCTGTGGCAAGTTCCCCTCATACAGTTCAGGTTGATCGACTGAAGTCACGACGCCGTTGAAAGGTGTTGGATCAGGACCAACAGAACATCGATGTTCAGTGCCATCTGGAAACATCAATGAAAGGCCGTCTGCTGAGCATTTTATCATTACTGCCAGTTTCAACAAGAGATCTCTCCCCAGGAGATTCACGGGACAGTTTTGTGAAAAAATTAAGTTGTGTCTGTGTGTTTGTGATGACACAGCAACATCAGTCAGTTCAGTTAGTGGCAGTCTTTGTGGGATCCCCGAGAAACCTACTAATGGTACAGAGTCTTTGGTCAGCCTGGTGCCCGCTGGTAATTCTCTGATTGATGAAAATCGAGCACCGGTGTCCACCATGAAGCGCATTGGCTGTCCGTTTACCGTAACCATGAGACAAGGGTCTGCCAACGCCCCCTTTCCGGCTTCCCGTGGGCCCTTTCAGAAATGAGGTTGTTGATTCCACCCGAGGACTGGAGCAGCTTCTGGGTTTGGAGCGGCGTGGAGCTGAGTGGGTGGAGTTGGCAGTGTCGGCTGCATAGGAGTCTGCTCACACCCCGTGCCAGGCCATGGTGGTTGAGGGATGTATGGAGGATATCCCATCTGTGCTCCGTTTGGACATTTCCTTGCCCAGTGACCTGGTTGTCCACAAATCAGACAGTTATTGTGAGGTGGTCTGTTACCTGATTGTCTCCCGAATCCTCTTCCTCGACCTCTGGGTCGAGGAGGCCCCAATTTCTCAGCTGTGATCTCATCGGTGGCGGTGCCATCATTTGCATTGGCGCCTGGAGGGCAGGGACCTGTGGAGCTTGAATGGACTTCTCTGCATTTTTTCCTGCTTTGCTGCGCTCTGAGTGTGTTTTCTTTTCATTTTCCAGCTGCATGCGCATCAGTTGTAATTTTAACTTTTCCTCTGCCTGTTTCATGTGTCTCATAAAGTGGTGAGTGAAATGTGTTGTCCATCTGGTGTCGTCAGCCGTATGCATGTCAGGATTGGCTTCCATTGCCTCCCGTACAGGTGGTGGTACGCCTCTTAGTACAGCTGATCTGAAAGAGAGAAGAAGAATAGGGGTCGAGCTGGGGTCAACTCCCGTTCTATCAATCCAATCCGCTCTGGCCCTTTTAACAAATGCCAGTGCGTCTTCTCCTTCCTTGGGGCGATACTGACACTCTGCAATAGGAGCAAGAGAAACAGGATAAAGTTTACGCAATGCATCACCAACTCTTTTTCCCATTTCACTGGTAATTGGGTGCTCATTTGTTACAACAGTGATGTCAGCTTCTTGTTCAAATGCATTCATTTCTGACACAGTCATTGTTCCTCCTAATAAAGCGCGCAGATCACCTAACGCCATTACAGCGTGACCAGTGGCAGACACAACAGCCTGCATCCACTTGCTCCCACCCTGTGTCAGAGGGGGGAGTTTCTCCTTGATGCAGTTAAGGTCCATGGGTTTCCAAGGTTTGTAGTCATAAGAATGTCGATCCTCATTCCAAACCATTGGAAGTTGCAGATTATGCATGTCCCCGACAGTGGCGCTCATATTTACAGGAGATGAGCTCCGGGCTCCTGGTCTATGATGCATGGACCGCGTAGATGGTCCTGCTTCAGTCTGAAACAGAGGCTGAAATGTTAGCGGCTGACCGCAGTCAGAGGGTGTTTTCAGGGTTTTCTGTGTGTGAGAAACATGTTGAACTCTCCTTTGAGGTGAGCTGCTACTAGATCGGTTGCGATGTTGTGTGGACTGCCAGATGTAGTTCACATCTGCGCTGCATTGTGAAAGTGGTGGTGGTGAAATACTACGTGTTCTGCGTCTCTGTTGCATCTCTTTCTCATATCTTGCCCCTAAGTTGACTGACTCCCTGTGACCTTCTTCCTGAATGTGTGGACGTGTTGTTGGTGATCTGTGGTAGCTGAGTGGTGCTGTAGAACCTTCATAATCAACATCCAATGTGCCATTGTTAACATAAAGTGTGGGCATTTGTGTAGCTGCAGAGGGTGCAGAGTGAGTGTGCAAATCACTCCGCTGCTCAAGATAAGGAGGAGGAGGGGCAGGAGTCTCCACTCCCTTGAGGGAGGGGTAGAGAGACAGGGCGGTCTGGCTGCCCGTAGCTTCCGGATGTGCAGGCTTTTGCAACTGTGGAGCGGAGGGAACCATTCTCTCTCTCTCTCCACTGGACGTATCCTGTAAAGACTTAGACAGACTCGCATGAACACCTAGTGAATGGGTCAACCCTTGCATTTCTCGCAACTTCTTAATTCTTTTCTTCGATCCCCAATTCCTTTTCTTCTTTTCCCCTTCGTCCTTACACATTCTCTGCACACATTTCTCAACCTCTATCAGTGTTTTAAACACGTCGTATTTACTGCTATTAACAGGAAATAAACCTTCTCTCTGCCATTTTTCAACACTTACCTTAGTCTTCTTTTTCACTTTCTCAGCCTTCTTCCTTGTACTTTCAGAACTTCCCATCTGATTAAATACCCTCTGCAATTGATCTCCCACCGTCATTTCCAATGTAGGCACATTTCCCCAGTCGAACCAATCTCTCTCTCGATCAAACTCACCGTCCATTTTTTACAGTTGTAATGTTTGACCACATGCAGTTCGAACAGACACACTATTCAGATCAGATGTTTGGAAAAATAAAAAATAAAAAAAAATAAAAATAAAAAAGATCTCCCCTGTTTGCTCGCTGTAAGCTGTCTTGAGGAGAAAAGAAAAATGAGGGAGAAAATGCTAATTCTCTCTCTCAGGTCTTTCTCACTACAACCGTGAGCGGGGCAGACCACCAGTTTTATTACCCTTTGGAATGCGTGCCCACACACACACACCTGCACACGCACACACGCACACACACACACACACACGCACGCACACACAGTCCAAGCACCAACTGACCCAGACAGCCTGCTGCACAGCCTGTCTGCCCTCAGCCAGAGCTCAATCAGTATGTGTGGATATGGTATTATTGCAACCACTGAGATTTTGTGCATATAGACAATTATTCCTTCAATGGACACAGACTTAACAGTTTCCTTGAGACAAATTTAACAAACAGACAATAATTGTCTCACTCACTCTTACAGCAGCTTTTAAAATATCCCGGACTTCACACAGTTTTTCATTCACTCGTCACTTTCACACTTCTCAACACATGATTAGACAAACAGCAGCGCGTCGAGTGTCCTTCACTCTTTGGTGCGCTCCAGCCTGTTACTACCAGGCGATCCAGCACCGAACCTATACTTTGACATGCCAGTCTGGGTGTCCGAATCCCTATTAGAGAGGCTACAACCTCTGCGGCTACAACCGCTTACTTTTAGGTGCTCCGACACCGGACCTTTATTTTGACATACTAGTCTGGGAGTCCAGATCCCTATTAGAGAGGCTACAACCTCTGCGGCTACAACCGCTTAATTATAGTGCTACGACACTTTTTAATATCTCTGGTATATGCAATTTTATCTCATGCCAAATATAGCTTCTAAATCTGAGTTAAATTTAACAGTTATTTTACAGTGTAGAATTCAAACAACCGGACTCAAACTGAAGACTTTTCAAAAGGCGTCTTCTTACCTTCAATTGTGTGCACTGTTGAGTCCGGCCACTGGAATCCTCCACCTCTCTACAACCTCTCGTCGGATCACGTCGGGGTCACCAAACTGTTGGAATTCGTACCTGTGTTCCCCTGAATTCCTGCATGTTCGTTTGATCCGGGAGAGGCAGAAAGAGAGTGTTAATTTCTTCAATAATGCATTTAATAATCACACAAACAAGAGTTTACAAAAATGCATATCAGATTATACAATGCTACAAAATTCCATATATCAGAGTTTACATCTATACGAGCTCGGACCGTTCTTCCTTGCAGACCCAAGTATATAGGCCAGGTTTACAATGAAGAAGGGCCCCGTTGCAACGCGGGGTTCATATTTATACATTTGCATACGACACCTCAACCTCACATTGGTCAGTTCCTCGTGATGTATGCGTTGCTATGGTGAAGTTGCTATTCCTTTGTCTCCAAAACTGCTTAAAACTGGTTTTACTCAAAGCTTGTCATTCCGTGGGACCAAAGTGACCTCTGACCTCTTATCTGTTCCAATCTTACCTTAACCATGAATTGTGCAGAATGGAGCACTGAGGAGACATCGCCAACCAACTTGGGATGTCCCTGAACATTAATTTACAGCTTTGTTTTTCCCAACTTTAGCAGGGAGGAATCCCAGCTGTGTAGGAAGATAACAATACAATGTGTTCAGTTGTCTCACAGAAATCAAATGTTTAACTTGTATATTCCTTCAATACTGATTTTAATTGTTTTTTATTTGTATTATTCTGAATGGGAGCGATTTACCTCTGTAACATTCTCAGTAATGTCACTTGTATTGTCATTGTGAAGCTTTACAGTTCAGATTAAGATCAGAAATCGCAGATAAAACAGCTAATGTAATATATTTCTTAACTATATCGATAAATAAAAGCTGTTGTAGGAGCCATTCTATACGTGTTTACATGCTTTCTGTTTCCCTGTTTCCCTGTTTGCCTTATGTGTAGTTTTCATGTCCCGCCACTAGGGGGCGCATGGGCAGTGTGGGCTCTCAGGTAATCAGGCCAGGTGTGCAGGTGGAGGGAGCAGAGTCACAGTTTCACACAGTGTCAGACTGACTGAGGATCATATGCAACGTTTTTGATGATATTGGAATTCAGTATTCGGGCTGAATTGAGGAACATGAAGTCATCAGGTGTTGAAATCCGATGATCACTAAACTGATTATTATATCCAAGGACAAGCTGCTCATTTGACCTTGATTGGTTGTTTTTTTTTTTTTTTCTGCATCCCAAAAGTTACCTGTCTTCACCAAAGTGCTGCTACGTTAAAGTCTAGATAGTGGCAGAGTGAAGTGGATCGATTTCAATGGTATTTGTGTTGTATCTGATGGTTTTGGGACTTTGGCCGGTGTGGGAGAAGCAGCATGGCTCTGGACATCAACCAAGGATCCCTGACAGAACCTCAGCCACAGACCAACCCGGCTGGACAGCAGGTATGTGTTCTGTGGAAAAACGCAGAAAAACTGGGGGAAAGAAAACTCAAATTTGCACAATGAAAATCGATTTTAGCTGCAAATTTATAAATTGATTGAATTGATTGAGGAGGAGGAGATGAGTGAAGAACGATGGGAAAGAAGAAGAAAATCTTCATTTACCTCCAGGACAAAGACGCAGAAAATGCAGAAAGGAAAAAATCACGACTGATATGTTATGAAGAAATTAAAACTAAAACCAATGTATTGGATATGGCGAGTGCCAGGCTTTGTAAAGCAGCAATGCCCGTTAAAACTATACATTAATGATTTTTTTTTAATCAAAAACTGCTTCTGTACAAAGCCGAAGCATTATCACAGATAAATAACTTATTTTTTCCCCATTAAATAAAGACAATTTAATACTTTCTCCAGATATGACTTCACTCTGAACTGATTTCATAAAAAAAAGAAGTCTAAATCAGTAAATGAATCCACAAGGGGAAAAATGTCACTCTTGTGTAAAATCTAATCTAAAGCTTTTACCGTCCTACTTCCATTGGCTTTGGTTCAGTTCCACAAATGTTTATAAATATCAACGTAAGCCCCCTTAGCTTCCTGAACCTGATGCATACTCACAGTAAATACATGGCTAAATGAGTGTATAATTTAAGTGGTTTAGTCACATCTAAAGCACATTGACACATGGAAGTTGACCAAGTTTAATACAAAACACAACTTATCATACTGTATTTATATATCAAGAGCTTCCCTGTTGTATCTCTTCAGTGTTTCGAGGGTCGTTGGCCCTCAAAAAAAAAAAAATAAAGGGCTTTTTCCCCCTTTGGGATTCACCAGTAGAGCCACACAGAGAGCAGAGCGACTGCAGAGACAACATCTCATCCATGTCACAACAAAGCAAAAGAGTGACGAGGTTCACTCCTTCCTTTTTAATGCTGAAAACAAAGCCGGGCTGTCAGAAATGCCCCGAGGCCATTTTTAAAGAGTGTTTTTTGTCTCCCACCCGCCCAAACGCAGCGACGGCGCCCAGGAGCACAGCGTCTTTAAAAAAAAAAAAGCAACATATGCTTTTTTTTGTACTTGAAATGCATTAGTCATAAGGGGAAGAGAAACGTAAGGGAGCGGGGGCAATTGAAGTTTAGCAATAACATCTCAAATGCCCCACATTTTCTCCCCCCCCCCCCCCCCCCCCTCCCCATCCCCGACTCTGGCAGTGAGTGCGGAAAAGTTTGAGAAGGAGGAGAAATTGTGATGTTGGGACATAAAAAGGAATAATGCCAGACACCTCGGGAGCTTGCTCGCTTTCGCGCGTCTCCTGTGAAGACCGAAGAGGGCCTTTTTAAAAAGCTTGTATAATTGATTCCACCCAGAGGTAACCCAAGGCAATCGCCTCGCTCACCAAAAGAGAAGCACTAAAGGCCCGAGAAAGAGCTCCTGCGCTTTCTTCCTACATCCCCCCCCCCCTTCTACCCCCCCCCCCTCCTCTCCCCGCCATCTTTCTTTATTGGAGCTTTCATCTGCGAGTGTGAATAACTGCGGCGCGAGGCAAAGCTGAATAAACATTGTCTGAATGGAGGTGATTGATGGATCAATTTGGGGGTCCCTCGTTTCCCAGCGCCGGTGGCGGCGTTCACATTGATTACGTCGCCTGTGGTCGCCGGCCAAAATACAGTCCTCGAAACGAGCGCGGCTGCTGGAAAAGGTCCAGGGCTGCCGCAGACGAAACAGATGGCTCCCAACGCTGCGGCCATATCCATATTAATGGCGTGATTACAATGCATTGCGATGCGGAGATCTTGTCATTAACGGTGTGATTTAAGAAGCAATTATGGGTGTAGATTATCTTGCGCCGCGGCGACGAGGCGGTTATGAGCTCGCCGTCGGAGCCGCCGGCGCCCAACGGGGATGACGGATTGATCCTCCAGCACAGGACCGTGATCAGCCTCCTGACTGACTGGCACATAATGACACGACGTGGCTTCTGCATAATGAGGCCTCTCCCCCTTCCGCGAGAACGGCGACGTACGTCAGTGGCGGGATCGCGATGTGGGGGGGGGGGGGGGACTATTGTAAGGAACACGATATATCAAGGGTTCGACGCTCCTCCAGGAAAATGTCACCAGTCAATCATCTAACAGGAAAGCAGCTGCCTTCATGAGAAATATATGAGGTTGAATTTTCCCTTCGACTGCCCGGATGGCAGCGTTTAAAAAGAGTTGTCTTGTTTCATCAGAGGGAAGCAGAATAAAACCAACATGTCACGAACCATGAAAGCCGTTGCTGGAGGATTTGATTCTCTTGCTCTGGACTCCTTGTGATCCCCGGGGGGGGGGGGAAGAAGCGCAGAATGACTCGCTTTCATTGCTTCGATGTGTCCTCAGATCCTTGTGTGTTTTTTTTGTCTTTTTAAGATGAAGCCCGTCCCCAGAGGGGGATTTGACCGCAACATCTCTGCAGCTGGAGGACAATTCACCATGACATCGGTGTCTGATGTCTGCGTCTGGTTTTCACAGTGAAACGTAATGACTGTGCTTCGGTGAAGTCCTCATTCTGAATTCTGAGGCCCCGTTTACTAACCCTAACGCTCCAAGTCAAAACACATCGTTATTTTGCAAATTTTACACAGCAACGTTCCGAAACGATCTCCTTTAACGAGGAAACGCTTGTAAGCGATGTTTATGTTGCACCACTAGTGGGTGCTGTTTGTTGTATTTGTAATTAAACCACACGTTGGAGTGCAGAGAACTGTGCGCTGTGAAATGTTGACAATGGAGAGTAAAGAGACCGGCGACCAAGTTGAATTATTATGGTGACTGTCAAAATAAAAGTACAGAGTCCCAGGAGAATATGGACCGGGAGTCGTGACGGACTGAAGGAAAACATTGCTGGTATTGTCAATCTACTGAGCATGTGCAGAAGAACTATTTACCGGTGCAGCGTCCACTATGGGAGCCATTTTCAAAAAGCTGCACTGCCATTGGCTCCAAGCACCGTTGTCATGTGAACAAACGCCCAAATTGCGACAAAAGTTTTCTATACTGCTAAAATAACCACAAAGTAGTTATGTCGTCCAGAAATTGACAGTTGAGGTGTCGATAGTTCACATCAAGTAGTTCAACAAGTTTGGTTACAGAAATATTGCCAAACTTCGACATTGTTTTCCAAAAGTGGGAAAAAAAACGATGCGTTTTCACTTAAAATGTTGTAAACGGGGCCTTAAAATGTTATTAAAGTGTTCATGTAGACGAGGCAATTTAAAAGAAAGTATGTATTAGAACTCTTCAAGATTAGCTGAGTGAGAAGAAAAAATGTAACCTTAAAAAAAAAAAAAAGAGCTTAAATCATTTCAAGTAGATCTCACTTAGTGAATAAGTACTAAAGAGAGTGAAACGAGTGTAAGTACACTTGAGGGCGATGTAAGACACTGTGTTGCTCTTTTAAAGCACGCTCCAGTTGAAGACCTTGTAAAAGGGTAACACCGCCGCGGCTGATGAAGAGAAACAGACGGGGAGCGGTGTAAAAAATTTGATCCTATCTTCTGCCTCCGCTCTGTTATTACCTCAGGTGTGAAATCCTTCCCCGCTCATGCCGGAAAACCAAGCGGGCGTGCTCAGCTGTGAAATTGTATCTTTGCTGCTCCTTCTGCCCCCTCCCAGTCGCTCTTTTTTTTTCCCTGTCCTCCAAAAGAAAGAAAAAAAAAGACGTGGTGCTTCCTGTGAGGTGAAGTCGGCTAAATAATTAGCCGCCTCCCTTCTTCGCCGCCGCTCACGACGAAGGGAAAAAAATTCGCGACCAGGCGAATGTCGGAGGAAATGATTCCCACACTGGGCTGAAGAAGCTCCATCCGGGGGACGTTTGAATTGAGATGTAACAAGAAGCATGGCGGAGAGGAGCCATCTGTTGAGATTACAAGGTAGCTGGAGCGTCCAAACCTCGAAAATGCCCACCACTCGCCCGCCACTCGCCCGCCTTCCATCACCCGGATTCTCCCAGGCACGGCGGCCATCACTGCTTTTGTCACTCTGGATTCCCCCCATGAGAGCCGATTGGAACCACGACTGGGTTACGGATCGTGATCTTGTCCTTTAACATTAGGTGTTGATAATCCCTTGTACTTTTAATAATCGGCCACCAATTCACACAGTAAAACAAAATGTATTTACAACAGATGAGTTTTGTTGTGAGTTACTGACTGCAACACAATAATCCATGATGATGCTAATAATAATAATAATCTGTCAAAATGGCCTTATGTCAATATTGAAAATCGAATTTCTTTACTTGCTGTATCTCAATGATAATCAGGGTCGCAGAGTTTTGGAGTTGATCGTCACTGAGGGTTACACCCTGGAAAGTTCACCGTTCACCAGAAGACGAACAGAAAGCGAGACGATCACACACACACTCGCATTGCGGTGCGTTTGGGGGCGTGTTTACATGATAACGATGCTCGATGCCACTTTTTAAAAAATGTTTGGACTCCATGAAGAGGGAGGAAATGTTGCTACCGCTCAAACACGCCACGGATTTAGTAAACATTTGTTCTGCATATGCATGAAAATAACAATGGACAATAACAAACATGGCGGCCGGCAGGGTCATGACTCGCAGTCCATATTCTCCTGGGACTCTGCAACAGCATCGACTTGTGGCCCTACAATCTGAACTGAAAATGCAAAAATGATGTGTTTTCCACTTGAATTGTTGTGTAAATCGGGCGTCAGACTCCCCGGCGGTCACCGTCAACCAGCACGTGCTTTTACACTGTGGACCAGGGTTTGAAAAGCCGACGCGATGCGAGGCAAATTTGAGCATTCGCCTCGTGAGAAGCCTCGAATCCTCGTCTGGCGGCGAGGAGGGTGAGCTAACCAGTCCACCGCCGAGCCGCCCCGTGTCGACGACGGGCTGAAATGTTGCCGCTTGTTGTTAGACGGACGACGCGGACTCGGGAGTGTGTCTCTGACGAAGCGCGCGGCGTGACTGAGGCGAACCGTTTTGAACCGCAGCAGCAGCAGCAGCTTTTCCCATCACCGCGTTTGTCTCTTTTCAACGGGCGGGCGCGAGCAGCGCAGTCTTCATAACGGCGGCGTGTTTCCCTTCGTGTCGCCCTCAGCGGAGCGAGGCTGACAGCGGGAACGCCTGCAGAATAATTTAACGGGGCTGTGGGGAGAAGCCGGGGAGGGAAAAAAAAAAAAAAAAAGACAAAAGCCCTCCAATATGATCTCGGAGGACCCCGCCAGCAATCCACTGTTCTCCTCCCGCCACCGCCATTACTGACACTATTGATTATGGCCCTGGGAGTGATGATAGCATTCGGCTCTCCCCCTCCAGCGGAAGCCACAATCATGCCGCCGTGTTGCCCAAATGATAGACTGTCTCCGAAATGAAAGAGGAGGTGAGGGCTGGAGAGAGAAAGATAAGAGTGATTGAGAGAGATAGGAGAGGGAGGCGGCGGGGAGGAGATGGAAGAGAGGGGGGGGGGCATTAATGCGGGCCAGTTATTTTTCTTTTTTTCCCCGCAGCAGCTGAGGAATGTAATGTTCCTGTCGGCCATATTAAAACACAAGGGGCACAGTGTGTCGGAGTCGTGTCGGAGGCAGCGGGGCCTTGGTGGAAACATGAAAAACGGCATAATTGCCCCCTTTGCCCGTTTGAATTGCTAACGAGGGAGCCTGACACTCCCGCGAAGCCCCCGGTCGCGCGGAGCTCCGGACACCCAGGCAGCCGAGCCTCTTGTATGTTATTGCTTTCTGTTAAATGAGACGAGAGACGGCCCCGCGAGAGACGGTTCCTCCGGAATGTCGTCTGGAATGTCTGCATAAGTGGAAGCGGGAGAGTTTCATTTCACACGCACTGCGTTTCACACGCCAGGTGGCTCCTTGATTTAATTAGCACAGTGGAGCTCCAATTAGCTGCAGTAGTGGATCAGATGGTGCTTTTCATCATGGCGTGGAGCTGATGGGCCCAGGAGGACCGTGTTCTCCGTCTCCCCCAGGGAAGACTGTGGATCACAGCCGGCCTTCAATGGGGGATTTGCAGGGAGGGTTATAAGTCGACTTCGAGCTTCGAGCCACGTCTGGATCTGAACCTTTTTCTTTGACCCGACTGTGGCCTGGAAACACAACTCCAGGACTTTTGAAGTAAAATATGTGTGAATGTCCCGATCAGTTACTCTGTTCTACTGTTACATTTCATTTCCTGTGTTTCTACCAGGGATGGGTGTGATTTATCTTCATATAGTTTGAATATTCTCCTAATTTTGTGCAACCGTAGGGTTTAGTTCATTCAATTCAATTCATTCAGCTTTTATTTATTCAGCAGAGCCACATTGTGTCCTGGCAGCAGTACTGAAAACAAGTTTACAGTGTCTAAATAATACAAAAATGTTCTAAAAACAAATAAATAACGAAGACGAAGACAAGTACACGAAAAACAATAAAAAGTACAGTCAGAGTGAGAGCATATGAAATATAAAACTATAAAAGCCACACAATAGTTCAAAATAAATTGGTTAAAACAAGAACATGTTGCGTTTTTGGGCTCTGTTCACATGACAATGGTGCCACATTGACTGAGGCCCCGGGTGTCGGTCCAGATGAGGTGTGAGCGACAGCAGAGGTCCGATCAGGATACCTTTTAGCTCTGCGATTTCACCGGAGGAACCCGAGGTTGAGTGTCACGACTTGAATCCAGGGACCTTAACGTAGCGTCTGCGCTCCCTGTAATCCTGCTCGGCGTTCATGGAGTGTAATTGCTGTTATGACACGGATGTCACGACACCGACTTCCTGTGATTCTCTCCATGCGCGTTCGTTTTGTTCATGTTTTCACACGTCGAGGCTCGCGGTTATGACGAGAACTTACAACCTGTGCAGTGAAACTGCAACTGTGACTTAAATAAACATCTGTTTGCATACATGTGATGGTGAAAAGGAGAAACCTTGGAATAAAGTTGTGAAGCTGTGATGAGTAGAATACGCACGAGGTTCTCATTCAGAATAAATATGAGCTTACGAGTAACGTTAATATATTCTGGATAGTGATGAACTAGTGTTACTTTCTTTTGAAGGACTACTAACTTTTAGCAACTTGCCAATATCGAGTAACGACATAGTATTAAATGCTATTAATTCTAATTCATGCTCCAAACGCAAACAATATAGGAATGTAGCTCGCCGTTAATGAGCATATCAGTCATACTTTCATTATGTTTAGCATGTAGCATCGCCGGTGTGTGAGCTCTGAAACTATTTAGCATGTAGCAGCTTTGAAATTCTTGCCAGGTTGTACCTCGTTCAGTATCGGTACCTGATACTTGATGCCGGGATCAATATCGGTACGTCCCGAGCT
This sequence comes from Blennius ocellaris, assembly GCF_963422515.1. Lineage (NCBI taxonomy): Eukaryota > Metazoa > Chordata > Actinopteri > Blenniiformes > Blenniidae > Blennius > Blennius ocellaris. The sequence goes on from NC_137663.1 coordinate 24,463,247, forward strand.
TTCGGCATTGTACATCCTGCAGGAGGTGGATGAAACCAAATGTTTAATATGTGCAATACTTTACGTCGTTTGTACGTTTGTTTCAGTGCAGTGCGTGTGGATTATACTTGTTTTGAGCCTTTGGACTGACGGAGCTCTCGATCGTTACTTGGCGAACTTGTGTACTCAAAAAAATAAATAAATCATGAGTCAGAACGTAGTGTTTTTACAGGCTTTAGGTCTTGAAATAATGAAAAAAAAAAAATCCCAAAGCAGGATAAACGCCTAATTCTATCATTGAATACACTGATTTATGTCACAGACATAACATACAAACAATCCAGAAAATATTCCCATTGCTTCACTTCAGCATTTTGTGATGTTGCAGCTTTATTCCAAATATTACACAAAAATGTAATGTTTGCAAATGTATTAAATGAAAATGAAAATAAATCCCAATAGAAATATTCAATTCATTATGGAAAAACAAAATGTGGAAAAAGTGAATTCTTTCTCGACACACTGCTTGTTTCTGTTGAGGGAAGCTGAAGTCACCAGCAGTTCGTGTTCATGGGGCCTCTTGGAATAAATAATTCATTTGCAGCCCCTGATCTATACAGTGAATTATATATATATATATATATATATACTGCATTGAAACATGGGCAGTACTGCAAACACGGTTAATGATGTTGCGTCAGTGCGGTGGCTCCTCAGCGTTTCACTCACCGCTGCAGTGTGAGTGAACTTCATCAAAGGGGCAGATGAAAGGCGAGCGCCGCCGCCGCCTCAACCCGGCTCTTCGGTCACAACACCGACATATGCCGCCGTGGCTCCCGGCTGCAGCCGCCGATTAAGGCCGAGCAGATGGAGGACGGCCAGGAAAGGCAGGATCCGCGGCCCCGGGATGAAACCTCGTTCTGTTTGATATGTGCATGTTTCATACACACCTGCTGCATGCAGCCAGCTGAGCCGCCCAGATGTTGTGCACTGGACGGGGGAAGACTCTGTAATGAAAACCTGCACTGCCTTCACCTGTATGCCTTCGTAAAGAGACACAGAGGACCAGGGAAATGGCTCCTACTCAATATTGTGGTTGTGGTTATGATTAAAGAAGAGGTTTTCTTACTTTTAGAATAGTTTGAATTCAGGACATAGGTTTAATTGCAGCCCCGTTAACTTTAAGTTCTTCAAAATCTGCTGTCGGTTGTTCATAGTTGCAGGAGACTGAATGTAAACCAGAGAAACTCTTCAGCCACTTGCCGCTGCTGCAGACCTTTCCTCACGTCCACTGCCTCCCGCTGAACAAACCCTTACCGCCTCGTCTGGAGTTCAGCTCGGTTGCCAAGAAGTTTTGTGAAACTTTTCCACCACCAGGAAAACTTTGCGAGCATGTAAAAAGTCAGCTGGGTTGTTAAAGTGATGTGATTTCTTGGATAATAGTCATTAATATGAATGATGGCTGGTCAGTGCCATTAAATGTCCAAGTGACAGCAGAGGGTGGGCAGAAATGGAAGATGCGAGGAGATTAGATGGGGTGAAAAATGGGCCGTTATGAGGAATACTGCTTCCATGTAAAGGAGCCGATTGACAAAGATGGATTCCCCATTGTTCCCCGCCGTCCAATACATCACCCGTGGCGACTTTGTCCTTCACGATAAACTATAATCACGTTGTACCTTAAAGAGTTGCACGAAAATCCAAAATTTTCAAGGCTTTGACCCGTGGCATAAATAATATATGCAACAGAAATATTACTATCGTTTAACTATAAAAGTACTCCATTTAAAATCTTTTTCTTAATGTTTTGATTTAAAAAAACAAAACGACATATTTCCAATGTTTCGCCCCAAAATTCGTCGACCTAAATCAAATCCAGGTGTTTCTTACGACAAGAGTTGAGGAATTCTTATTACTGTGGAGCTTCAAAGGGTTAAAACGTGCCCTCGAGGGTTCAATATGCAAAGTGTACGAATATCAAAGAACAAAACGGCAGTAATCGTTACAATGCGGTTTTGATTTAGACAAAAATGCATTTTAGATGCCGTTTACACAAAGTTTGTAGTGAAAACGTAATCGCTGTTGAAAAGTTTTGCGTTTGTTTCCACAGACACGGCAAGAAACACTGGAAACGATGCAGTTTTCATGTTGGACCTTTGTTATGAAACCACACACGCATACATGCAGAGAACAATATGCTATGAAGCTTAACGGGGGTGAGTACACGACCAATTTGGATTGCTTTTACTGTGGAAGTTTTCTAGTTAAACTTTTCTTCTTGAGATTTCAGTGTATCTTGCAAAAAAAGTGAATTTTAAACATTTTCAGGATGTGCTACTAGTTTTTTGCACTCAAGGCAAACAAAGGCTGTTATTTTTTTTAAAGAAGTGATCATGCTGTCGTTCTACCTGTCTGACCCAGTTAATATCAAATAGCAAGCAGCCGCTAAACTAAAAGTTTGACTGTAAAACATGCATGAAATCCAGCTGCTCTGTTTTATTCTGAAAATCACATAACTTTTTCCAGTTCACGTTTGTGGTTGCACCTTTATTATTCTTAACTTTGCTGAAAGGTTACAAATTAAATTAAGATTTTTCCGACAAGACACACAAACAAGAACCTGACGAGTAACAAGAGGTGTGAATCGTCATATTGAGCAGAATTGATCAGAGCTTATGGATCTATAATGGCCTCAATCTTTCATTTAAGCCCCTCGGAAAGATTAATCGGCCGCCACATGTTAATGCGTTTAGGATTTCTCACTTTATCTTGTGATTTAGTTTTGACAGCTGCATTGACCCTGCGTCGCTTGAAAATAATATTTAAGATCACGAGACAAATTAAAGAAGTACTTGGATAAATGTTTTTTTTTTTTTTTTTATTGTTGCCTGCTTAAATCTTTGGCTTGTAACTTTTTCTTATAGCATCGTCCTGTTTTCCTGTCCTCCTCGTTCTCACACCCAGTCCAGTATCCCATTATCAGTTTGATCACAATTGACTTTTAATGACAATCCACGCTTATATTTTTAGATTTACCTCTAACGGATTTAGGTTTTCAGAGCCTAAACTGTTCAAATATAAGATATTCAAATGAATACTTTGTGACTTTGGCGATTTCAAGTTAAAAAGCAAAACTTTGTTGCATTTTTTTGCGTCTGTTTCCACGATAAAGGAAAACGCAACCTTTTTAAAATGCCTCTGTCTCCGTGGAAACCGAGAAAAACACAACTTTTCTGAGAAGCTGCTGCTGCGAGAGTAGACGGACCTCACTGTTGTTTCCGTTCATATCGTTTAGTTCTCTGTACAAATGTGTGTGTAAGTTTCATGACAAAAAAAAAACGAACAGCACTCCCTAGTGGCCCAACATGGAAAATGAACATTTACAGCATTTTGGCCATTTATATGTAAACGGACATCGTTTCCAAAATGACGCAGCATCAACGCACAATTTTTCTGAAACGTAAATGCAAACGTCGATGCCTTTTGGCTGAAACGGGGCCTTTATCTTAATTGAAAAACAGTTCCAGGCACTGACTTCTTGAAGGGAAGCTGCCACCCTGTGAGTTTTCCTTGCATGCGGCTTCTGCGCTAATGTAATCCCATTAGGCGGAGGCGTTGCAGGCCTCCACCCGGCTGAGGCTGACGGCGCTCCAGGCATGTTGAGATAAAGGGTTGGTAGATTACAGCAGCTGAAACACACTGACGCAACAAAAAAATAAATAAAGAGAGAGAGAAAGGAAACTTTGCGATGAACAGACAAGGCCGGGATAATCACATCTGTGGCTAGCTCTATTTACATAGCGATCCATCTTTGATAGTGTGGCGCTGCGGCTTTGTGTTTTGACCAGGAGGAGTGTGAAAGCTTCTCTATCAAACACAACAGTTGCTCTCTAAACACAACCAATTAGGATGACGAATGACTCGCGCCTCGGCGGGCGTCCCGCGAGAGACGTGAACATACAACTCGAATAACAAGACAAACAAAGACAAAAAAAAAACAAAACAAAGCAAAACAAAGAGCGACATCAGAGAGCAAAGTGGAATATTTTTCATCCTGGGAATTTTGGCGCTTTGATTCCCCCCCTCCCCCGCTCGATTGTTCTTTATCACGCCTGACACCCTGTTCTATTTGAGGAGATTTGTAGCGCAGGGTTTGATGCATAATGGATGGGGTGCGAGTCGGAGCGGTGTCTTGTGGGAAGAACGGGAGCCGGGTCCGCGGAGGGCGTGCCGCCGCCGCTGATTGCTTTCTTATTGAGCCCCGGGCGCCCTTGGGACGGTCGTTCCGCGGCGATGCGGCGCGCCTCGCGCCGTGACCTACATGAGTTCCATGCGGCACGTCCACGTCCACAAAAAGAGCCTCTTCCCCTGATTTACAAGTCGGTAACGCGCCGTTATTGGCTTTGCTTTGGCACTCCGGTGAGCGTCTCCTTGAAGGAGTAGAAAGTCTTCTGCGAGCGGCGCGAAGGAAGAGCGAACCTGCAAATGTGTTCGGAAAACTCATTACTGAGAATTACTGGTGAGAAACCTCGTTTAATGAGGCACGCATCATTACCCCCGGGGACCGAACGCAGAACGGAGGAGTCTTTATTCGGCGTTTCTATCTTTATAGATTCATATTCCAGGGGTCAGATTCTGCCCGGGGGGCTTCGCGGAATCAATCAATCCGTCGCCGGCGACGTCCTCTGATGTCACGATCGTCCAGTCGTCGAGTTGACGGGAGAACCGGGTTTCAACTCGCGGCGGCGTCCTTCCATCCGTGTCGTCCCGCCGCTCCCATTTCCTCGCCGCCGCAGCCGAACACAAAAGCATCCGAGGCCCGCCTCTGCTGAAGAAAAAAAAATGGAGTAATGTTCGGTGATGACAAGAATTGATTTCCAATTTCCTCCACAATGACTGCATCATTTCCAGCGACTCGGGCAATTTGGCCGACATTACTGGCTGCGCCGGGGGGCCGTACATCAGGGTGACGGCTGTCTTCACCTGAGGCCCTTCAACACTGAGATCAGAGCCGGAGGCAGACGCCACGGGATTTACACCGTCGCTTCACTCGGGCGGCTCTGCGAGAGTTAATTGCCACGTCCTTCCACAGAAACAAGCGTTTTCACCTTAGTCACAGCAATGAATGTGCTTTTTATTTAGTTTTGTGTGCGTTTGGATGACGGAGTTTTGCATTAGTGACCTCGGTGCAAAAATGTAGGAAAAACATCTGACCCTATTGGATATTGGCCATTTTCATGGCCTGTATGTTAAATTGATCAAGAATAAAACATCCACGTCGGTTGCCAGTTTGGAACATGGAAACTAATCGCAGTTTAGTAATAAATAACATAAAAGCAGCTTGAAGAAAGGTACGAATCATAAATCAAGTGGCTCTACCACTTAAAAGGCCAATTATCTTTTGACTTTCATTGTTGGTTTTAATGGTTCTCATTGTCATTGGCTTTCGGTTCTTAACTTTCAGTTTGTCATTGAACACAATTAAAGGTGACAATCTGGCTTATAGATAACGTGTGGACCATCTTGACTGGAGTTTTAATGAAAGACCACTTTGTCCCTTTGAAAAATTATGTTTAACATTGTGTAAAATGAAGGGCTTGATTTGGGCTCAGGGTTGTTTTTAAAAAAAACAAACAAGAAAATTAGACCCCGTCGTCTGCAACCTGTGGTTTTGGAGCCACATCTGGCTCAGCCCTGCAGAAGTAGCTCCAGGAAATAAACTTTGTCTACATATTTTATCTTATTGACATGCCACATTGATTTTCAAAAATGGTCTAAGCGCGGCTAAAAACTGTTAAATCAAGTAAAACAGCTTAAACAATAATTAATTTAAGAAAAAGTACAGCAATTTTCGGGAAATTTCAGGAAAAGAAGAAAGGAAATTAGGTGGAAATTAGATTAAATTAGATGGGGGAAAAGAGGGAAAACGAAAAGACAAAAGGACAAAAATAGTCAGGGAAAAAGGAGAGAAAAGTTAAAAATTGTTTTTCTTTGTATAGCAATTTTTTTTAAACGAGGTTGTTTTCTTCATTTCTGAAGATGTACATGTTTCGCGGCTCCAGACAAATTTTGTTTGGAAAGTTGTGAAAATGACTTTTTTGGTCTTAAAGATTCCAGATCCTCGTTTTAGACTCATGAATGTCCATCATTGCTCCACCTTTATAGATGGACTGCATCCTTGTTGAGTAAAGCTGCACTCTGCCCCTCCATCTCTCCACCCCTCCATCCCTCCACCCCTCCATCTCTCCACCCCTCCATCACTCTCCACGTATGCTCAGATCTTTTGTTCTCCTGAAGGCATCATTATAACAGATCAGTCGTTTTTAGTCAGTAGTATGTTTAAAAGCTTCACATTCTAATGAGATGAGAGATTTGGGCTCATCCTCCAAAGAGAATGAGATATAATTAAACTAATCCCAAGATGACTGGAGCCGTTTATTGGAAAATTCATTATCTCTCATTCGGCTGGCGGCAGGTTCACGGGTCATTTTGGGGGAAGTGACGGCGACTGTCTACGTCTTTCAAGAATTTGTTCAAGCTTTGTAACCGGCGCCTTTTTAGATAAAGCTGAAGCATCATTTATCTGCTTCTTCCAAGCGATTATTACATCCCACCACACTTGTACTTGCCAATTATTTGAATAAATACGAGCCACCAGTGAACTAATAAGCAGGTCGTTGGGACTGTGGGTGTAACGTTTCCAGGAAATGACTCGTGCGCAGGGAGAACATGCAAACTGTAATTTAGCTCTGTAGGTGTGGCCTGAATGCGGCGGTGTCGAACAGCTTCATCTTGAATGGGCCGGACCAGTGTAATAGTGGCATAATAATAATCTTTAATGATTTTTGTTGTTATGCAGAGTATATGTGATAAAAATGTATATATTTTTATAATCAATTGCTACAAAAATATTACGACTTGATATAAAGCCAATTTTAATGAACAAAATACAGGGAAGCGTTAAAAAAATGTATTGCTTTTGAATATCTCAGCTGGGTTTTGTGTTGTGTCCGATACTTTTAAGAAATTTGAAAAATAAAGATAAAAAAACCCCTCAATCTTCTGAAACACTGCCGATGCACATCTGATGGAAGAAGCAGGAAACGACGAGCACAAGTCCAAAGTCTGTGGAAATTGTATTATTATCAAGACACCCGACTTTATCATCACACGATTACCAGATTTCTTGATTAATCTATAAATCAGATTGAAGATGCAAGAGTTTTCCACCATAATAAACCTACTCTCTCTACTCTGGATCATAGTACACACAGAGGGACGCGCATCATCTGCATAGAAGTTCACCCGCAGTTCAGGACAGCTCCTGTCCTGGTAGAATAAGCCTGTTCACCACTGTGACCCTGCGTGGATCAACAGTTGGGGGTTTGAATCGTGTTTCTTAGAAAAGTGCACATCGATTCTGACTTGTTCAAGAAGTCCGGTGATTTGTCTGTGAACTTTCGGACCGAAACCCAGAAAGAAAAGAAAATTATAAAAGAAATGAAGTCATTTTCCTCTAAACTGTTGCTGCACAGACACTGGGATCTCCATTAAGTCTCCACCTATCCATGTCATATTCTTAGTGGCTGAGAAACTCCAAATACTGTTGACTAATGAGTTGGTAAATCGATGTGCCGAGCGCCGTCTGGGTGAATGAGAGGCGCCGCTCACCGTGCCGGGGTGCTTTCTGGTGGGGACGCGTTGGCATTGTTAAACGCGCTCCAGTCGAGGTGGCGGGCCGGCGCTTTTCAGACACATAAAATGAGTCACGGTTGAAACCGCGTTGCAGGAGCGTCGTTAAGCTCCGACTTGTTTCTGGTCAAACGGCGCTGTCCGTGGTGCTGAAGTACGTTTAACGTCACTTTGACCTTGTGTTCACCTGAACTTCCTTCAGTGACACTTCCCTGACTTTTTATTTTAAACTTCAGCTTGAACAGTGTCGAACTGTCATTTGTCTGTTTTTTTCCTCCAATTAAGCCATTTTCTACATAACTTTTAATTCACCTTTCTCTTGAGGCTGATTTTATTTTTAGGCCATTTTATTCTCCTGCTGCTTCCACTTTGACCTGGTATTAGTTTGGGTTGTGCTGGATTATTGTTTTTACAACTTTATAGCACAATCGTCACCGAAGACTGTTGTTTTTAACCATTTTCTGTTGTTTTATTTCTTTTTTTATTTATGTATTTATTCCAGGCAAAGCGTTCCACAGTGGAGCACAAGGGAGACAGTTATCACATGGTCCGTGACATATCTCCATATATTTAACATAAAGAATTTTGCCTGAAACGAAGTGGGAAGAAGAGAACTTATTTAATCCCAGCTTCACTGTTCCCTCTTCCATTTTTATGTAAATTATGGACTCAAGACTGATTTGTCAATCATCTATACGACAATATTAATAAATCATACAACAAAAAATAAACATATCAGCACTGGTAATGAAGATTATACCAACCATGATAATGGCAAATGGTTCATTTTAAGACAAGAAAAAAATGTTATGTCGCTTAAAAAGAGTGTCAACCTTATTTTAGTTTAGCACATTTTCATCTTGAGTGTCCAAACCAGTAACATGGAGCCAAAATAACCTTTAAATTCCAACAATTCTTATGGAAAATGATCATAATCGCAACATAAAACCAAATTTTATTATATTTTCTGGCACAAAATGCTGTCAAATGACCCCCCCCCCCAAAAAAAAAAAAAAAAATAGTAATAAATGCAATTTGCTTGGTGGCTTGGTTGGCTTGGAGCCTCTCACAGGCCAGTTTTGGCCCACGGACTTTATGTTTGACGCCGCTGGTCTCCAGTATATCAGCAGTAGCCGTGAGAGATAATGTGACGTACGGCTCATCATGTCATGATTCAGGGATCTTTTACCTTCTTCACTGAGTAAAATCTGCCATCGGCCACACGGTGGTGATGTTTTCCTTTGGATAATTACACACCGTCACAGCGTCCTCGGGTGCATGGTTGATAATGGGAAGGTGGTTTTTCCACCTCAGGAAGCAAACATGGAGCCCTCCTGACATTGAGCTGAGGTTCGGCCTCGAGTTCCTCCTCTTCATCGTCATAACCGCCAGTCTAGGTTTTTCAGACTTTACACTGTACATGTACAAGTACGTACATCTGCTTTACGTGTTACTGTGGCACAGATGAGCAGCATTTATTCTCCCACAGTCCTGAAGCACAAATGTTTTCTTGATGAAATATTGATGAGAACACTGTAATTCTCACAATCCTACTGTGAGGCACAATGTGATCGCTCGCTAGCAATAAATAATAACCAAGCTTATTTTTTTTCTCTGTCAGGTTGTAAATTGTGAAAAAAAACAACTGTAATATTTATTTATTAAAAAAAAACCCACTTTGCATATTTTCACATTCAAAGATTTTATATCAGCCTCGAGTGGTTGAAGTAGTTGAATCTATAATTCAGATATATCTGCCCTAACTATAATTTTACCCCCCTCTGAGCAATATTTCAAGGCTGGAGACTGAAGTACATGATGCAAGTGAAGGTATTTAAAGCAAAAGAATCGGTTCTTATTCTCTTCTGGACTTGGGATTTTAATATTTTGTTTATTTTTTCCATGGCCGTATATTAACTGTATGTTTGAGTCTGATGTCTGTGGGTTTTAGTCAAGTAGAGTCCCCATGAAATGAGGGTTGTTTGTATTATTGTCAGGAATCTAACGTGCACAGGTACACTTCAGCCCTGCACAATATAATGCAAATTTATTGTCACTGTGATGACGACATTCATAACATACATATTGCAAACCACTGAACTGCAATAAACTAAAACCATGTCGGTATATTTGGGGAAACATATGAAGCCATAGTTATTAGATTGTGTTTTGCAATGGATCATATTTGACCTATTTTCTTTCCACACTAGATGATATCTGGATTATAATAGATCCCCTCCACTTTAACAGCAAGCCAATCAAAACACAGAAATTAAAGTTTCTGTTAAGTTTTGCAGTTTGAGAAGTTTATATTGAAATTGGTGACGTCAGACCGTGTTTACACAACGTTTCAAGTGAGGTTTAACGTTTACATGGCAACGTTTTGAAAATGGTTTGACAGAAACGCTGGAAACAATGTGGTTTTCCAGTTGGGCCACAACTAGAGGTTGTGGTTTTTTGTTTTTGTAATGAAACCCGACAAACACACACGCTGAGAACAATACGCTATAAACATTAATGGTGAGTTTTTCAAAAAGTGCGTTTACTCAAAAACGGACATCGTTTTCATATCGTTGCCGTGTAAACGTGAAACTTTTCTGAAACCAACATGCGAAAAGGACACATTTTCCACAGCATGTAACAACATGTAAACGAGGCCTTATCGCCCGTGTTGTTTATCTGGTAACCTTACGTGAGCTATTCCTGTCTTTGCCTTTGTGCGTCAGGACAGCGTGTGTGTGTGTGTGTGTGTGTGTGTGTGTGTGTGTGTGTGTGTGTGTGTGTGTGTGTGTGTGTGTGTGTGTGTGTGTGTGTGTGTGTGTGTGTGTGTGTGTGTGTGTGTGTGTGTGTGTGTGTGTGTGTGTGTGTGTGTGTGTGTGTGTGTGTGTGTGTGTGTGTGTGTGTGTGTGTGTGTGTGTGAGAGACGGGGAGAATAAAGGGACGAGTGGCGGGAAGCCGTCCATCACGCTGTCGTCCAACGTTCAGCTCAGTGCCTGTCATCATTTTTAGCCTAATCATCTTCCCCTTGGCAGCTGATTGCTTTTTACCACACTAATAATCCAGAAGACACACACACACACACACACACACACACACACACACACACACACACACACACACACACACACACACACACACACACACACACACACACACACACACACACACACACACACATCAGCATATCAAAGAAGGATTCCTGTTGACGTCTGACAGCTGTGTTCAGCTCAGGATCACTCCACCATGTTGAGTTTCTGCCAGAGGAAACCGAGAGAAAGCGTTTGATTTCTCCTGCAGCGTGGGGAGGAGGGGGGGGGGGACAGAAATTCATTAATTCCAGCGATTTGCCAGTCAAAGCCTCTCTCTCTCTCTCGCTCTCTCTCTCTCTCTCTCTCTGTCGCTCTCTCTCTCCCTCTCTCTCTCAAACCAGACTGAACATAAACAAACACAATCATGTGCAAATGAGTCCAAATGAGATGTGACAGTTCTATTGGGCTTAATTTATTAGCAGTGATTATGCGGGCCGGCTTTCCACTGGCTGCCAGCGGAGACGACTGAGCGTAAATAAAGGAAATCAGCTGCTTTATGAAAAGTGGATATTATTAATAGTGATGGCTAAAGCTGCTGGCATGATGAGATTCATTTAAGAACTGATAGGCTCAGCCTTTATGGGAGGAAGTGTAGTTTTGTATTTCCCTCCCTTTGCTTCCTGAGCACTCAGTTCAAACTCGCCCCCAGCCCTTCAGGCACTATTGTCCCAGCAGGGGTTAAACGGACACTATGAATTCCTAATGCATTTTATTTTATTTTTTTTGAGTTTCTACATTATATCACACGGTGTGAAGTAAGCTTGATTTCAAGTTGGAAATAATAATGTAAAGACTGTTTGCACTTGACATGAATGGCCTGAAGCTTTCCTTCTCCGACTCCCACGGCTTGATTGCCTAAAGTTAAAGCTTAATACTTTCCATTCCCATGTGGAGTTGAAGTCACAGCCGAGCTGGTGTGAAACTCTGAAAATGTACAAGAAGACGGTGGGGGAAAAAAAAAAAAAAAAAGACATTTGCCTCACTTTGAAAACAGACTAACATGGATCGAGGACTTATATGAAGAAATTATAGTTAAGGTTGAACTGGGGGGGATTATTGTGGAGGGATTTCCACCGTCTGCAACTATCTTCTTTATTAAACTGCGAGTTCATGAAATGTGCAAGACGCAGAAAGACTTGACACATTTATTCAACTGCAATCTGAATTCTTACTAATCAAACCAAGTCTCACAAGTGTGAACACTTTAAATGAACTCTGCTCGCTCACAGTTTCAAGTGAAAACACATCGTCTTCGTTTCAGCAGAATGTTTTGTTTACGTGGCGATGTTTTGAAATGGAAATGGAAGTAACGCTGAAAATGTAGATTTGAGTGCACTAACATTCGTATGGACAGGCAAAGGTGGATTAAGATCAGCAACATGATATTAGTTCAATATGTGATAATATAAACACTTAAGTAGATGGTATTACTTTTGTGTTTTAAAATGTGTTAATCCGAATAACAGAGGTGTTTCTCTTGCCCTTAATTTACCCCGGATTTTCTGCAATTCCCCTCCAGACTTGGATTATATTTTCGATTTGATTCTTTTGAGCCACTTTTTAATTTTTCAGTGTTTAGTGTGCGCCTGACTTAAGTTGGCAACATATTGCACTGCCATAATGTAAATACACTTTGTCTTCTACATGTATAAATGTGAGTTCTCTTAATGGAATAGCAACATGCAGTGTTTGCACAATGTACAGAATGGTGATGAACTGTTTCCACACATTGTGCGCATTCAACCTATTAGGCCTCATTTTCGAGTGCGACTAATCAAAATGTTTAAGCTTTAGTGCAACACTACAAGTGGAGCAACGGCTGCAGATTACAGATAAAGATCAACCAGATTTTGAATGAGATGTTAATGGTTGTGGTCGTCGATGTTCACAAGAGTAAAGATTCAGAGTCCAGTCGATGCAGCGCCTTCATTGTCTTTTCGAGCAGTATGATGTACAGCTCTCCTCCTGATCCAACCCATTTACTTCCGCGGTCAGGATATCGAACGCCTCCCTCCATGATTTCATGTCGTGCACTCGCTTTTACTGTAAATTCGCGGTGAAGACGGACGGACGGCGAGCAAAGAGGGTGAGATCCAGGCCATCGATTTCCTCGCTGAGACGATGGCGTGCAGTTAATCATCCGCGCTGGCACAGCGTGAGCCTCTCACCTGTCACCTATACAACCATGATAATCCAGAATGATAATCCAACTCTCTGTTGGGAGTATTTCCTGTCCTCATACATTATTTCATCCACATGTTTCACTCCACTGACAGATGGCAATGAAGCAAAAAAAAAAAAAGATGGCTGTTTACCTCCTCCTTATTGTCATCCACCAGCCTTAGAGTTTAAAATAATAGCTTTCTTTTAATTTGTGCATGTTTGTTTGACAAGGTGTTTAATTTGCCAGATTAGAGTAATTTGCATGTTAGCGATGGAAATAAAAACAAGAGACAGAACAACTGTTGAAGAGCTTTAATTAGGCATGTGAGGATGCGCCGCGTAATTGCAGTAGCTTTAGTGCTACTGTAAACATGCCGGCGCTCCGGTGTGTACACATCTGTTCACGCCGCACACTTTTAATTAGGTTTTTGGGATAACTGTGGAAGTTTCACGGGAAGAAACGACGGCGCCAATCAAAACCTGTATAACCTCGCTTTAACTTTCAAATTCCAAGGTTTATATCACTTCAGCACTTTGTTCAGTTGCTGTGGCTTTAAATCAGTTGTGTCAAACGCAATGTGCCAGTTTCTTTTGTTTTCTTTCTTCGCCATAATCATGTTTAAACTTGATCTTTAATGTTTCTTCTTTAATGTACACTCTGTATGTGATGAAAATGGCAACATTTTCACACAACCAAGCAGTTACTCCCAGGAACGACTACAATCTCAATATAAATCCAATTTAAATCAAATATTCAAATGCAAAACAGTGAAATGTCTAAAAAGGTTCCCTTATAGCGGTTGTATTATGTTTTTACAAACTCACTTTGACGCCATAGCTTTGTCGATAATGCTAGTTTACTGTCTTTCATGGCAGCATTACCAATATCTCGCCTCGGGTCTGTGTTGTGTTGCGTCGACTCCTCTTAAGGAATTTCTTTGAAAAAAAATAATAGTGATAAAATCGCTCTTTTTAAACTTTGTTTGATTTGCTTGGTGGTTTTGCCGGATTGGAGGCGCATGTTTAACACCACTGTACTAAAGAAACCACAAAGAAAAGATATAATCCTATTGTATTAACATGAAAATACAAGTTGCCTCAAAAAGTATCTTTTCTTGATAAAGAGAAAACATCTTAGAAAAACAAACAAAAAAAGCCCCTTAGGCTATTGACTATAAAAATTTCAAAACAAGGATTTGTTCAAATAGACATAATTTTGCCAGATTAAGCTGTATTGATGTCTTTCTGAAATAAACACATCGCCGTACATCTATCCCCAAACCACAACCGGAACAGCATAACAAGTCTAGTTCTGCAGGTTTCTTCCTATTTTAAAGGACATTTTTCTTCCTTTCCACCTCTCGTATACTTGCTCATGTGAAACTGTTGGTTTTTCTCTGCAACAGTTACCTTGAAATGAAGTGTTGTATTTGGCACTATGCAAATAAAATGGAATTGAATAGTAGATGTACGCCGCACCAGTATCAGTATTTGATCCAATATAGAAAAAAAAGAAAAAAAGAGTCAAGTATCAGAGTGGAAAGGAAAATCCCTGCAGATGTGTCCAGAACAGCTGTCGGTGTCCAATGCACCAGTGGCTCCGGCCCTCCAGAGTCCACCTGACAAATGTGTCTGGACCTCCCAGCCGGTGTGAAGCAGCACAGCCGGCTCCCCGTGGGATCTTCTCCCCTTCCACTGATCAAAAAGGAAAATCCTCCCGCGGCCAGCCGTAATGACCTTTTCGGCAGCCATTTGCAGCCGTTGAGTGATGAGTTTGTAGCCGAGGACTTAAAGCCTATTACACGTTCAGATTGTGTCAATCTCATGTACTAATTGAATGCTATCCCTCAGCCACTTTTCATCAGCCAAGGGCCCGTGCTGGTGAACTGATTTGGATATAATTTGCACAGCGAGAGCTTCAATCACAAGAGACAAACATTTTCCCTCTCATTAAAGAGCACATTAAAGATTATCTTCTCTGGTTGCCACAGTGACTCTATCTAATATGATTTGCTGGAAGTGTGCAGAGAACAATTTCCCCGTGTGATCCAGCGAGACTTGTATTTTCTCTCCTCTCTTCTCTCGCCTCCTCTTTTTCTGCAGTAAGTGAGTCTAAAGAGACCTCTTTGATCTTGTCTCATTGCTCTCAATACTCCAGACTGAATTTAAATCACAAGGCCGACTATTTTAAGAACAAAGCTGTAGTCGTGCTGAACAAGGGAAAAGAGCGGCTCACTTTTAGTTCCCCCACTATCCCGTCACAGTGAGATTCAGTCGACAGTGGAGGGAGGCAGTGCCTATTACCGTGTGAATCCAACGCCAGGCTGTATGGAAAATTAGATTTTATGCACTGAATAGAGCATTTATCTGAGTTCTGCCCTTGTATTTGCATTGTGCCTAATTGCAGGAATATATCTGCAATTATTACCTGGCATATAGGATTACAATGAGCTGTGATCATGATTAAAGGTAATTACGGTGTTTATGCAGGACCTACGCTGACATGTGGGCACAAATGATGAGCTCCAGACAAATGAACTGTCCTCCGAGTTGGAGTAAATTAGCAACCCGACATGCATTGCTCGTCTATCCATCCATCTTTTTATCCATCCATCCCTGCAATCATTCGTCCCGCCATCCATCTCTCTAATCGATTAATCCAATTATTCAATTTCATCTACCCAGCCATCCATCGCTGGCTTGTAATCATTCACTCATCTTAACATTTGTCTATGCAATCATTCATTAATCCATCATCTGTACCTGCGTTTTTAATAAATTAATAAAGGGGCCAGTCTGTTCTTCACTGCCAGACGTTCACGAACCGTTTCAATGGAGTGAAATTTTAAAGTCGCATATCAGAAGTAATAACAAGCACTTTATTATGCGTGTATAATTGGATTTGGGTTATTTATTGTTGAACTGCAAAATTTTTGTTGCCTCATCCTCCCGTGACCTTCGTGCGGTGTTGTGTGGGCTCACGATCAGTGTTGTAATCAGCTCTGCATGCTTTACAAACACTGCGAGCGTTTCAAAAGGCCGCCTGGCGCTCTGCCTGCGTGGAGAGACTTGCTCTTACTTTTCATGGTTGCCCTTTTCAAAAAAAGGCCAGCAAACATGCCACAAGAAAGGTCAGCGGGATCTGAATAATATTACCAAGTCTCCAAAAAAAAAAAAAAAGACCCCCCCCACCCCACCCCCCCTACCCGTCTCCTCTCCTCCTCTGCAGGTAAGTCCTGGAGGTTGGATTTCTGCCTCCCGACTATCCAGAGCACCGCGCGACGGCCCTGACAGAGCCCTGGCATTGCTTTGGCTTTCATTTTGCTGACTGACAAGAAAATTACTGGCAGCAGGTTCCTCGCTGCAAACAAGTGTCAGAGGTTAGAGCGGCGGGGATTTAAGCCTGACAAAGGATTCTGGCTGAAAGGCACAGGGAAAAAAAGAAGAAGAAAAAAAAAAGCCCTGACTCATAAAAGGGCATGTCTTCCCCGAGCAGGTGTCGAACAGGAGAAGGTTCATGTATTGGTCTCTGTGCTGATGGGAGAAACTAACAGCGCCTTTACTGTGTGAATGCTTCCACATGGGGGCAGTGTTGCACCACTCGTCACACCTCCATTTTCCACCCCATCATCTCCCTCGTCCTCTTCCTCCTCCTGCTGCTGATGTGATCTTCTTCTACCTTCACTGCGGATCCATGCAGCAGGCGTCCTCTGCTCTGCGTCTCCTCATTTCCTCTTGTCATGCTGTCTCTGATAAAAGGCAACCGCCGCCAAGACAACCAAATCCCACGGCTAGAAAGACTTGAAGGGGAAAAGGAGGCACCACTCAGCCCCAGTATTTCTTCACAGATAACAGAATTATTCAGATTAAATATGAGGTGTAGCGGGGATTCGATTTTTCTTCTTCTTGGAACGCTGAGGCCTCAAAGTTATTCACGAGCAACAAGTCCTGAAACTCAAATCTACGACAAACAACTCTGTCCCCGTTCAAGAATTTCCCTCTGGGATTAATGAAGTACTTCCAGTCTATTCTATTCTTTAAATAAGGCGCCATTTTTAAGACTATGTTTTCAAGTGAAAACGGAAAACCTTTGTGTTTTTGGGATCCTTTTACTGGGTGTGACTTAAAAACACAACATTTTGAAAATGCTCCCGCCGCCTCCGTGAAAAGCTGCTATTGTTCATGCGCACCACGGCCGTGGTCAATAGTTCTTCTGCTCATGCGGGAGAAGATGGACAATAACAATAATGGAGGCCTCCAGAGTGCCATGGCTCTTTGGGGTCCATACGAATGTCCGTGTTCTTTCCATTAATATTTATAGCATATTGTTCTCTGTTTGTGTTTGTGTGTGTGTGTGTATGGTTTCATTCTGAAAACACATGGTTTTCAGGATTTCTGCTGTTTCTGTGTAAATGGACATTGGTTTTAAACGCAAAACTTAAAATGTCATGTTTTTAAAACCGCTTTAACTGGACCTCCTTTGCCGTGATCTCGGCTAACTCGTTTAACTTTCAGGCTGTTAAAAGACGAGTGGAACCAGTGGGTTCTGGAGTGGGTCGAACTGGAAAAATACGGCCATAAGAACTTCTGAATTTAAACCTCGTAAAAATGTTGAAAGATGTCTTCGGAGATTCTGTGTTTTTTGCTCAACATTTCACAGTTAGTGCTGAAAATTACTATCAGTTTTAATCATAATTTCAGGTGCAGGATTCAGTGAAATATAACAGTTTTTATAACCTCCCCCTGACAGCATGGGATCGAGTATTGCCTGATAGCAATGAAGTAGCAGCAAGCTGGATTCTCAGTGTTATAAAGGTCTGAGTTGTAGAGAAAGTCGATGGTTTAATTCTTACATCTTGCTTGGTGGTTTGGCCAGACTGCACAAACTTTTGCACTCTCAGTTTTGGCTTTATGTTTTTAACCACAGTTCTGGACTGTGGGAGGCGACAAGAGGACCCAGAGAAAACTAACGCATGTTGATAAAACCCACAAACTCCATGCAAAATGATCCCGAAGCCTTACAAGGACTCAAACTTGGACCATTTTCACTCTGAGGCAAGAGGACTAACCGCTACACCACCATGAAACCCCTCTTTTAGACATTTGGTCTGATTGGATTCATTTTGTAATGTTATTACTCTAAGAATAATGATCAGTGTTAATATCAATTGAAGTTTTGAGTCTAAATATCTGGAAAAGATGATGACTGGTTTACTGGTTTAGGCCCAGATTTGTAATCCTTGGAAGCATGGTAGACCGCGTCAAGGTCTCCTGTTTCTTAGAGCCTGCTCTGTAAACAAATCCAGTTTTGGGTATTTTTTTTGTCTTCTTTGCGCTGGCAGAGAGTCACACGCTCGGCGTCGGTTTCGGTGAGAAGTGTTGGCGGTGCAGCACTGAGTGCATAGCGGTATCGAATAGCTAAAAAAGCAGTGGAGCCTTTGACACATGACTCACTGGCGTTTTGAACATATTGCACGGCTGCGAGTGTTTCCACTGGATTCGAGCTGCTTGAGGAGAAAGAGTATTGTTGAACTCTGATCTGACCTCGGTATTAAGCCGCCGTCTCCACAGGTGGGCGGGAGGCGGCGCTGCGAGGTTCACCACGTCCCAGCAGGACGTTTTTCATCCCGGCTCACAATGCCTATTTTACCGTGAGCCGACGCTGCGGCGCCCTTTTTCCCCGGGCAGTCGCTGGCATCTCTCCTCGCTGCTCACCCGCCCCGGCCAGGCAGCAGCCGTCCGAGGACAACCGCAGTGCGAGAGGGACGGCGGCCCGTCGCTGGTGGGCGTTGTTTGCTTCATTAAATATGACCCCGGCGCGCCATTGAGGGAGCGGTTCGTACGGGCAGCAGCACGTACATTTGTTTTCGTGGCGCTGGAGGCAAGGAGACGCAAACAAATTGGCTCTGAGGAAGCCTAAACAGCTGCACATCTGGATCCTAATAAGAAATGGGATGTTTGCTAAATGAGCTCAGCAGGAAATATGCCTTATTAAATATTCCTGGTAAGTCGTATGTAGCCTGTGATGAATTTCCGCCGTGTAGCATGGCCATAATTCACATTAAACTCAGACGGTATGGAGAGAGACCGTGTTCTTACAGTTCGTTTGATCTCAACATACATTTTGTTGGGACGAATCACGTTGCAGTAAACTCGTGCCGATCTCCAACCCAAAGAACGGCACTTGTGAAGAGCAGAGTACTGAGACGGCTACTTTCAGCAGTGTCAATGTTTAAATCTCATTATATGTACTTTATACTGTCATTTGGCCCTACTTCTGCTGAGCTGTGTGTTTCCCACCTGCTGATTGGACAAGTCTTTGGTCCTGGTTCAACCGCCTGGCCGGATCCCAGGACGGACGGCAGGACGTTAACGAGGGCGACTCAAGTAAAGCCAAAATGAGGGTGACTGAAGGCTCGGTTGTATTCCCGCTCACTGAAAAGAAGGAAGGGCACTGATAACTATTGCTTTTCTTCCTCGCGTCGTCTCTTGTCCGTCAGCCGCCGGTCGGCAACGTCGACATTCCTGCGGAGAAAAGTCACTGCTGGATCTCATTTCCCACATTCTTGCCGAGAGCACACCGAACCAAAGACACATGGAGGTTGTTACTGTTCAAAAGGCCGTGTAATCCTAGCATTTCCCCCGGAGGACCTCACCTTTTCCCCCCGCATTAACATATTTCTGTCCAAGTGCCGGCCAAGCCTCTGAACTGCTTTGTGTGCAAGCTCCGATACGCAGATGTTCATTTACAGGCGGGTAAAGGACAATCCTTCCTGTCCTGAACACCAACAGTAAAGTCGTTCCAATGTTATGATGCAAGAAACGAATGCTATGGTTTGATCAAAGGATCACTGGATTCATCTGCTTCGTTAAATGTTGTGCTGCTTCCTGGCAGAACTAATCAAACTAAATTTGTGAGGCGTCTTTTAAGACCTGAAGTTTGGTTCTCAAGGGGGCAACGTCTTTCTGTTGTCTTCATAAGGGTTAGTATTTCGACTGTTTGATGACCTACAGATCTGCTAAAATGATCCAGCTCACATGTAGTTAAATTCTTGTTACGAATGAAAGGTGGAGTCTTATATAATCTGTTATCTATACTCAGAAAGAGTAGCACTGAAGCAGCTTTACTCAAGTCATCCATACAATTGTAATGTTGGAATGGAATGCGAAAATTTATGTTCAGTTTGTTGATTGTCCAAATTGCAAAGAAATATGATTACAATTAGGTGTTTCTGCATCGGACTGGACAAAATAAGCCTTTTCCCTCCCAATTACTATCACAAAATCATATTTAAAGTAATGTCATCATTCTTCTGACATTATTATAGTGATAGTGGAGAGGCTGCACTTCTTCTGAAAACTGGAACTTGTGGTATCGGCTCCTGGATACCAAAAATTGGTGCCGTCTTTGTGATGCATCAGGTGAAAACGCATCGTTTTTACATTTTTGTTTCGGAAAAGTTTCACGTTTACACAGTTTTGAGTGTCATGAAAATGACACTAAAAACAATGTAATTTGCATGCTCTCACGCGAGCTCAGAGAATAATACGCTATCACGTTTATCACACGATCTCAATTTTCCAACGTTTTTCTGGAGGTTTGCACTCTTGGATCACAGTGACAGAATGTCTGGGTCGATGTCCGTGTGTTTCGTCACGACCCGCCCAGTGTGCGCCACACGTTGGCACATCGTCAGCTGAAAGAAGTTGAATAAAGCAGCATAGATGATGGATGGGTGGAGCATTGAATGGATTTATTAAGTATTATCTAAAATATTTGGCTTGAAGCTCTCACCGTGACGGAGGATGAGCCCCTTCGCCTTATAGCTTACACCACACTGCGCCCCTCCTGGATTTTATGCTGCTTGTTTAATCTCACACAAAATGGTAATTTATACTCGATGTTGGATTCCCCCTTTTGGTTTTGGTTTATACATTTTAAGATAGTTATTAAGATCAACTGACTGTTAAGAGCAGACTCTTTTCGTAGGCTACGAGTTGTCGTGTAAACCGAACCACAGTACTGCATTTTAACAAACTCAAATAATTACATCAATAATGAATCAAGTAAATAATTCAAACCCTCCAATTGCTTAAAATGTGTACATAGTTGTCTCATTGAAACTTTGCGTAACGACGGACTCAACTGTCAAGTGGAAATTAGACTTTTTGTTATTTTTACATGCGTTTTCATCCGGGAATTCACATAAAGGTAAATGTTCTTTGTATTCACAATGTTGACATGCGGGCGTGTTCCCTGTGTAAATCCCCACATTATTATCTGGAACTCCAGCGACCAACTTTTAGTGCCTCTGTCCACCGTGTGGAGCAATTATTTCTGCGTGCAGTGTTTGATCACCTGCTCAGGTCACTTACTGCACCGTTAATCCACTCTAATTAAAGTATTAAAGAGGGGATGAAAACTAACAGACCTCTCACTCCTTCAGGACAAGAGAAGTCCATCTGTTCCATTAAACTCCACACACACACACACACCCTTATTGGTTCTGCAGTGCTATAGTACAAAACCTAATGTTATCCTGCCCTTTCCACCCCGTAATAATAAAACAGCTGCTGTCCTAAAAGTGTGTTTAGTTTCTTAATTGTTATTTTGTTCTGTATTTAGTTGTGCTGAGATTTCACGCCACCTGTACAGCCGATTGCCGAACTGGAGGTGGGTGTGCTTGTCCAGTGTGGATAATGTGATTTAACTGTGGTCTGTGGAGTGAAGGGAGAGAGGGAGTGCATATGTAGTGCTTGTTTTGATAGCAGCTCTATATATTTGCTATATCATCAGAGACTTGATCTCATTTTAAGTGTCAAAACACAACAGGATATTAATGACAACTCAATCTGGCTCTTCTAATTTCTTTTTTTTTTTTTTTCTTCTCAATGAGAGAACCAAATATCAATTAAGTGTGAAAACTGCACTTATTTTTATGCAGTTTGAGCTGCTTCAAGGACTTTGAGGATCTCGTATTAAGGCTCATTTCAGATTAATATCACTTGATCCAAGAACATTCTTGAAATGAGTTGATGTGCTTTGGAATAAAGTGGAATTATCTCGCCCCGCTGGCACCGTTCTCCTTGATTTTAATGAGTAATGAGATTTTAATGCCTTTTTCAGAGAAATTAAGTTGTTAATACAGACACATTTGCCAGTGTAAATATCTCTATTTCTCTCCCTCCTTGCACTGTTTCTCTTGCACCCAAAGCTCAAAAAACTCACTCCACAGCACTTTCTCCAGAAAGCCAATTTTCTCCCGGATATAGTGGCTTCGGGGAGACCAAAGGAAACTTTTTCCCAAACCTAATCCCTCGCAACTCCAGAGACCCGGGGTTTACAAGTTGAAGCGGCTCAATCTGATAAAGCGCCTGCAGACTCTCCTCGCGTCGGTCGGTCTGAGGCGGCACGACACACTCATGGCACTCGCCCAAGCTTAGCCTGAGAGCCTCATCTATACGTTTCCAAGTGTTATATACACCGAGTAAGTTTACTGGATAGGATGGTGGATGAGGACGACAAAAAAAACGTTCCCGGGAAAGTAAATGGCGAGTTTTTTTTTTATGAGGACATCTGTACAAAGTTAAAAAAAAGTTTGAGGAGAATTTAGATTGCATGAGGACGAGTATTGCTCACACCCTCATGAATAAGCTCTTTTAAATGCTGTTATAGATAGCCATCGCTATCGGGAAGCACACGCCGTCCTCTCCAACTGTCCCCAAGGTCCTTTGAGAAGCAGGACATTGATGCTGCATTAGTTTTGGTTTGACTGCAGAGAACTTTTGCTTTCCGAGAGGAAGGTACACAAAGTTCTCTGGGTTTCTCTTTGGACTCACTGACACACACACACACACACACACACACACACACACACACACACACACACACACACACACACACACACACACACACACACACACACACACACACACACACACACACACACACACACACACACACACACACACACACACACACACACACACACACACACACACACACACACACACACACACACACACACACACACACACACACACACACACACACACACACACACACACACACACACACACACACACACACACACACACACACACACACACACACACACACACACACACACACACACACACACACACACACACGGAGATCAATTCAAAATAGTCAAAGGAAAGGCATTAAAAGCAATAGATGGTTACATGAAATCGTTAAATTGCATCAAGCTCGAGAGGAGCAGATTCTCCCATCGAGAAACAAACAAAATGTGGGAAACTTTTATTAATTTCATGGACTCACTGAGCATTGATATAGAATCTATACTGACAATAATTAATATAAGCAGACCTCCAATCCCCTCCCCCTTATGTATAAGTGTTTGTTTGATTTTATTTTATATTACTTACTTTTCATCTTTTCGCTTCTTTGTGCAACTCATCTTGTCTGGTTATACTTGTTTTCTTTTTTATTTGTTTATTTTTTTCCCAAAAATTCTTTTTTATCACAGACCATTAAATCACCGGTAAAACTGTACAGTTTCACCTCCCGGAGGATGGTTGTGATGAGCACTATCTCAGTTAATATTTATCACCTCTGAAAACCACACAGCAACAAACCAGCAACAACATTAATCACAATAGTTATGATGCACACAGTCCAGTTGACTGTAGATTTAAAACAGAGAACATGCAAACCAGGTCCCCTGTCCATTGCATGTAAAACACAGACAGAGATACAGTCACACTTATTTGCGTTGATGCATTTCAGTGCTTCTGCTGTTCCCTTCATTCTAATCAAAGGAAACGTCTCATTGTCTTTGCTTGATTTAGCCCTTTTGTGATGTCATTAGAGGCTGAAGTGGTTTGGATTTGATCATTTGAATTGAATTGCTTTTAAAGCAGTCTTTTTTCTTTCTTTTTTTAAATAATAATGCCATCTTGAGTAGCACATTTGGTTTGTATCACTGTTGCACTTCCATTAAAAGTCACAGGATAATAAGAGAAACTCAACATTTGTTTTTTTTTTTTTTAATCACTGTAAATGCTCAAGTCACAATTAATTGTAAGTCAACGTTCTGCAGTGGCGGATAACTATATCTGACACATTAATTGTATTATCACAATTTGCAGGTGGCCTGGATCTGGTCTTTTTTGTTTTTTTCCCAGTTTTACTTTAATTCAATTCAATTTTATTTGTGTAGCACCAAATTCAAGTCATTTTCAAGGCACTTTTCAGGAAAAAAAACCCCCAATAAATACACACACGAGCAAACGGAGGCGACGGTGAAAAGGAAAACAAACCTTGTAAACGAGAACAAACCTGCAGAACCAGACTCGGAGACTTTCTGCGTTCTAGTATCTGTATTTCGTTGTCCGGCTCAGAGAGGAACCTGTCACAGTAAACAGTAACACTATCTACTATATTACTGCGGCTGCCCTGTAACATAGCCTGACCGAGTAATTGTTATCATTTCCCCTAAGAACAAGGATTAAAGAAACTTTTTTTTTTTTTTTTTTTTTCCGTGTGGCTGTAAGCCTCGAGGATGTGCACAGAGTTGGTGCACCCGGTAAGTGGGTTTAATAAGAGCGGTCCTCCAGATACAACGTGCATTACAGACGGCAGCCAGTGCAACACAAGTGCCCCTCCATTTCAACAGCAGGTAGTAAATCATCAGGAGGATTCGCCATGGCAACCACGCTGGTTAATAATCGTGCCTCGGCTTAATGATATGCCTGGTGAGAGGAGTGAGTGAGGCGGAGGGACGAGAGCAGGAAAGTCTTATGAATAATCATCACAATAATGTTGCCTCCATCAAGCGCGTGTCAGCAAGTGTGAAATTAAACTTGACGTTTCGTTTAGCCGGTCGACCCAATTAGCCGAATGTGTCGCTCTTTCATTTGCGCGATTCCAGATCAATCCAACTGCGAAACTGAGGGGATGAAGAATGTGTTCTTCAGGCGGTACCTGCTGTTGTGTTGCTGCTGCTGCGGCAGTAATGATGTGATATTACAGGCGTGTGTGTGTGTGTGAGAACACGGCGTTCAGTGCACACGGGCGGCATCGCCAGGTGTGGACTGCAGACAAATTAGCCTCTGCATTGTGACGCACGGCTCCGGCGTGCGTCACACACCTGTTGCCGTCAAAGTAATGATCTCCCGCTCTTTGTCGCACCTTTTCTCCAGCCTCTCCTCTCCCTCTCACTTTTCCATCCCTTGCCGCCGCGGCGACATGCAGCCGAACCGCCAGCCTGACAAATGTCAGCAATAATTAGAGTCACTCCAGTCAAATAAGTGTTATGAATGAAACCTTTTAAGCTCATTACACAGCCATTTGTGAATCTATTACATCCTCGCAACGCTGATTCCATCTTTCGGTATTTTGTGGGTTGATTGAATGTTAATGTGCCACATGTGATGAGATCAGAAACACTGTGGAGAGAAGAAAAAAAAAAAAACATGGATTATCGTGATGGATTATCAGGACCTTTGTGGATGTGTGACGTTGGAATAACTCGATGAGACGATGCAAAAATGAGTTACTCTCGAGGAAAGGTCAATAAAGGCCTTAGTTTCAAGTGAATATGCCGTTCTGAAAGTTTCGCGTTCGCGCTGCAACGTTTTGAAAACGATGTTCGTTTACACGGCAACGTCAGAAACACTGAAGACGACGATTTCACGCTGAGCTACTCGTGGGTGCCGTTTTTTTGTAAAGAAGCCCCACAGAGTATATGGACATTGATGATTAAGCTGGACAGATGTTTACTAGGGCGGTGGTGTGTATGTGTAGGAGCAGCGTTTAGAAAACGTTTTGCAATATCCTCCGTTTCCGCGGAGGCGCCATAAAAATTCGAAAAGACTTTCAACTAGAGCCGTTTTCAGAAAAATCGTGTTTGCAGTGGCTCTGAGCACCATTGAAATGTAAACACCTCTCAACACGACAAAAGTTTCCGGTTTTACTTGAAAATATTGTCTAAAACAAGCCTTAATTGTGGTTTACTATATTCGTTGCGACGGCAAATCTTCTGTAGTTCAGTCTTTTGAAATGTCTTTTAGTTTTGTCTTCAGCAAGCTGTGACACAAGCGGCCTCTTGGTATCTTTGATTCCGGGTGTGAACGCGTGACTGTGACCCATCGAAGAGCCTGAAACGGTCAAAACGAACCACAAGAGTGAAATCTATTTATTCCCTTGTGCTTAAGATGACCACAGCGGCTCCCACGTGGTGTTTTAGGACGTCGGGAGGAACCTCCGCACACAATCTCTTTGCTTGTTGTTACTCTTGTTTTCTAAATTGTTTGTTCGCCGCACAAAGAGCTGGAGAGCCGGGCCTTGTTTTCTGAATTAAAGCGATGTCGGCTGTGTATTACTCACAACAAAAGCCGTTTGAAAACAGTTGTTGACTTGTGACAAAACTCGCCCCGGCTCCGTTCCATTATTCCACTTTATCAGCTCTATTCATGAGGCCATGCTGTGGAGACTGAACGCATATTAATTTTGGCGAAGGTATTAGATGAGATTTTTGTCGACGGCGTGCGGCGTTCTGTGCTACTCGAGGCTCTGGGCTCCTCTCATTCTGGAGAGATTCATTTAGCCCGTTTAATATATGATTAAACGGCTCAGAGTTGTTGGGTTGCCGTGTGTGTGGTTCTTTTCCCCCCAACAATGCTTAAAAAGTGGCGCAATACGTCGCTTTTAGCACCGTTTGCCGCTGCGTTTCGGTGTGAATGTGTAGGAGAGCCATTGTGACACCTTGGCTGGAGAAGGAAAGCTGGCGATAACCTCATTACTGCCTTTCCCCACCACAACAAACCCAAAAGGTTAGATGGGAAATTAATCTGCGATTTAATGAGAACACATCATTATTACTCTAATAAAAATGACTTATTTACAGATTCTGTTACAGATTAGTGGAGGATGCATTGTATACTAATTATTTCTCTCTACCTTGACTTGAGGTTGACCTCTGGGAAATTTTCGATTTGAGTGTTTTGCAGTTTTCGAGTTTTGCAGAAATGCAAATACTGTTGAGTTTTTAAGCCATCATTTAGTCTCTCCTTCCGATCACGTCCTCTGTGTTCACAGTCTTGTTCACTGTGCATTACAGTGCTTCCAGCAGCCAGTTTGAAGATTTCCTTAATAAATGTGCATTTTCCGCCCTGGTGAAGTCATTAAATGTCCAATCAGTGAACTAAAAGATTCTCCAGGAATCCACTAATGATCAGCTCATGAATCTTGTATGTATTAACCAGTCAATTCACATCCTGTTTGTATTCATCCATAATTTAATGCGCTGATTCCTGATGAGACGCATCCCGTCTTTCACCCAGTGTCAGAGGCGATCGGCTCCAGTTATCTGCGATCGGTCTTAAAGCGGCTTTAGAAGATGTTTTTCCCCAGAACCAATCAGTCTCTTCATCCCGCTATGTTATTATCACTGAAGGAGCATAATTCTGCCTCTCGGAGGCAGTTGTGTGCAAAGCTCATCGTGTTTTTATACTTCGGGCTGTTCGGGGACACTTTCAGACGTTCCGCCGCACCATAACTTCCATCTCGGCTCCGGCTCCTGTCTTCTTCCTTCAGATGGATGATTGCTTTGTTTTCACCGTCCTCGCCGCCGGAGCTTTACGACCCAAACTCGAAATGACCCGACTTCTGAGGCCCCCCGTTTACAAGACCACGTTAAACGTGTCGTTTTGCTTTCAGAAAAGTAATCGCGTTTACGCGGCAGAGTTTTGAAAACGACGTCACTCAAGCCACGCACCGAGGCGGTCGGGGATCGAATAGGCTTCGTAGTGTGAACAGCATGCGTCGCGGATGTGTTTTGGGACAGCGGCGTCGCAGGAAAATGCGTTGTGTATATATATTTTAGGTGAACGTCACCGGTATGCACAGTGTTTTTGTTTAAGAGAATACGCCAAAACAAAAACAAAAATGAGTCGACATTAAACCAATTTTAATACTTTCTGGTGGAAAATACAGTAAAATGTCAAAAGCATTGTTTGTTTGTTTTTTTACAAACTTGGCCTGACAGCATGGCTTTGTTGGCTCAGTGTTGTGTTGTGTTGGCTGCTGTTGGGAAATGTGTTCAAAAAAATATATGTATTATTTGAAATTTGTACACGTTGCTTGCTGGTTTAGTGGACTTGGTTGGAGCCTCTTCCGGGATCTGGCTCTTTGTTTGAAACTCCTATTCTCAATCAAACAAGAAGCATAAGTTGGTACATTGGTACAGTCGTCCCTCCAGCACACGCCTCCACAGTACAAGCAAAACAAACACATTTATCCGAGTTGTTTTGACTTTAGTCCTGTTGCCTGACTGCAAATTAGTTACTTTTGCACGAGCTTTAAAATAGTAGAATACATGTTTTTTTAGGAGGAAGTGCACCACAGAGACCCAGCAACCTTCATTTGCGCGCTTTGGCTCACTTGTGGGGTCAGAGGTCAAATAACATATATGCTAAGTCAAAGAGTGTCGCCATCTGCCTGTTTATTAGTGCCGACCTTTCACGGGCGAAGTCGGGTCACTAAGGAGCGAACTGAGCGCAGTAAGTGTTCACAGTGTATAAACACACGATCTCACACTCTGTCCTCACAGAACAACTAAAAGTGCAACGATCAGAAGAACTTTCTGAAGGGAGGGAAAACAATCCACCCTTCCCAATTCTTGCAGTAATGAAGATTTCGGAAAATTATTTGCTTGCATTAACACGTTTTAAAGATTTGAGCACTTGCCTTTGCAACCTTCCTATATTATTTATTTATTTATTATACGTTAAAAAAATTACTAAATCTTGAAACAAAAAGAAAAGAAAATCTATTTGTATTCATTTTTGTGTCTGTCCCGCACACACTTAAGTAAACCCCTTGTAAATAATATAAAATAAATAAGTCTATATTTTATAAAAATACATAAATCGAAATATACAAAATAAATCTATCATCGAGTACACATACACCAATGCAACATACTATACTACACACTATATATAATGCTTATATCTAATTTAACAGGTCTGAAAAGGGTTTAAAAGTAGAACTGATTTATCCCCTTCTTCAATATTCAATCACATTTTAAATGTATCCTGCTTCCTGAATCCTATGTACTTTAAAAATAAATAAATAAATAATAATAAATAAAATATGTGTAAAAAACCCCCCCAAAAAACCAAATAAATATTTATATATATGCTTAAGTGTTACCGAGGCCTGTATATTTTCAAACATCTGGCATTTCTATAAACTATGTGGGAGGCACACATTCCATCCAGCGCTCTACACGCACACAAACGCAGCAAGAAGCCAGAGCTTTGGCGGAAACGAGGCGCAATCATTTCATAGCGAAGTCTGGCTGGTGTCGATCCTTTATTACCTTCCAGTCAGACGTCCCACACACACTTATACACAATAACAAACCACAGATGAGGATTTGTCCGGGTAGCAATTCGCTGCTGATACAGACGAGGAAGAGCAGGTTGGGGCAGTTTGAGAAGTTTGCCCTGCGTAATGGCCTTCACCCGACCACCTGGCCTTATTTCCCAGAGTCATGCGAAGGTGAGCGAGACGGCGAGAGAGAGAGAGAGAGGGGGAGAGAGCGAGCAAGTGATATTTCCCCGCCTGGCAGGACGTGAGTGATGGGAGATGAAGATAGTGCTGATGGAGGGTAATGATCTCTCTCTCTCTCTCTCTCTCTCTGTGTGTCGGTGAGCTGCCGGCTGGGTTAATGGAAGCCGGGTCAGGGAGGTCTGTGCCCTCCGAGTGACGGTCATCTGGTTATCTGGGCTGACTCATTGCACGACGAATGGATGCTGATAGTCTGGTCTGTAAAGTCACGGTCCTGAGGTGCAGGCCGTGGGCGGAATGGGAAAATAAGAGGTTACAGTTTCCCTAAAAGTCACACCAACCACAGCTGCCAGGCGGAGGGCGAAAGAGGAGGTCTGCAGAAACTCAATGGAAATTCATGGAATTTGTTCATGATGATTCTATTGGCCGGCCCATTGCGGAGCGCGGGGAGTTTGTGAAGGACGCTTGAGCCACAGGAATGTCTTTGCTTTTTAATCGGCTTTTATGACGGCAACTGATGTGACTGCGGAGAATCGACTCTGTCGTGGTTAAAGCGTGAAGACATTAAAGCTCTAATCATTACCCATTAACTCAAACATACTGGAATTCTGATTATGAAGGATTCTATTCAAAGGTTTTGCTACTTTAAGCATTCACATCTATTCTAGTGAGTAATATAATTTGATATTAAATTGCCTCGTATTACATAAAACCTGTTAAATACATTGTTAGCAGGTACATTGAGTGAATGGAAATGGGGATAAAAAAAAATACTTGCAGATTCAAGTTCCAGCTACAAAATGAAAATCCAGTCGATCTCAGGCCCCGTTTTCACGTCAAAGTTTAAAGTGGAAAGGCATAATTTTTGGACTTTAGTTGACTTTGTTTACAGACATCAGTGAAATCCATGCTTCATATGTTTGTGTTTACTTTTTCAGGTTGAAATAGAATTTTTTTATTTCAGAATCAACAAGAAAACCCTTTGCTTTTCAAAATAAATTGAAAAGCAACAGAACGATAAAGAGTTTTAGGAGTGTGTGTCTCCATCATGGGGGCAGCAGTGAACCGAAGTAAACACTTGTTACATGGAAATTTGGACCAAATTGAAAATAAATGTTGAAAATACGTTAAGAGTTGGAGGGAGCGAGAGGAAACGGCACAACATCTTCACTGCTAATGTGCCAACAATTGCATTTTCCAAGTAATCCGCACATTGGTAAATAACATCAGGCTCCCTGTGAAATAACCGCGCTGAAAGTGTTTGATTTCACTGCGACACAAAGACCGATTTCAACATGATTTAGAAAAAGAAAAAAAAATCTCACGCTGTGCTGTACAAGATGAAATAGTCCTTTGAATGTTGGAGTGGGCGATCATCTATCACTGCTGAGCTGCAGGGAGCACGCATTGAAGAAATATGGTAAGGAGAGCGAATTCACTTACCTGCCCTCCACTATTTGAGAATATTCACTTATGGAGCAAATAATCAAATACAGGTTGGTGTAATGGAGTTTACGGTGCGGCATGTTTCCCCTCTTATGGCGTCGTGAGCGAATAAAATTGTCTTGGTAGTCCGAGGGCGGCCGGGTGGAGCTGTTAGCTACACCGCCACAGAAAATCAGTTCAAAAAGCTGCGAGACTTTCATGTATTGCTGCACGGCGACGCGCCGGCGCATTCCCGTCCTGTCCTCCATCATTAAGAAAACAATTACTCTGCTTCCCACAGCTCGTCTCGGCCCCACTGGCGGCGGCGGCGGCGGTCGTCGTCGCCGTCGTACGGCAGCACTTGGATCCTGAGTTGAGGTTCGCCGGCGGGCCCGCCGCCCGTCCACGCTCGCGTTTTCTCAGCGCAGAACACGACTTCTGAACCCGTTGCGAGTTACAGCGAGCTGCCGGGAACACGCGGCGCTTTGTGCGTGTCTTTTCATGTGCCGCGTGTACCGCGCTGAAGAATGACGCAGAGATGAAATGAAAATACTGAGGCAATTGAGTTGTAAGAGCACCCGCTGCACAGTGGGCCGTTTGCCCTTTGAGGAGGGAAAAAACTAAACAAAAAAAAAAACCCCCCAACTAATAATGTCGAGAAAACTGTCTTCAGTTCTGGGCTGAAAGCTTTATCTGCTCCAGCCATGTTCTGCTGTTGACACACTGCATAGTACTGCTCATAATATGGCAATTTTTTTAATAACACGTGACATTTCTGCGTATTTCAGTATAACTTCGCCATCCTTCAGTTCGATGCGCTGCTTTCAAAACTGTCAGACTAATAGATAAACAACCCTGATGTATTTAATTGGATTAAACTCAATTAAACTGAACAGATTTCCACCAAGGCTTTCAACATTAAAATGAAAGCAGATAAAAAGCGAAAAATGGAGCAATCTTGATTTAAAGTACAGAGGAAAAACAAAACCTCCTCTAACCAGGAAAACACCTCCGGCAGAATCTACAACCTACATTATTTACAAAACCGACACGCAAGACAACAAGATCAATACTACATATATAGATATTTATCAGTGGTTCTTCTTGCTCGAGTAGTATTTAATTCAAATTAAAGGAGATAATTCTTATTCTTATTAACCTTGTATCCTTTACGGATTAGAACACTCATTTAGATTTTTGAAGTGAAAGTGAAAATACATCATTTTTGTGTTTTCCTTTCAGAAAAGTATCATGTTTAGAAGCCAACATTTAGAAGATGATGTCTTTTTACACATAAATGGTGAAAGAGTTCTGATTGGTGTGTATTCCCAGTCAATGAAAATGATGCTATCCAGGCAAACTGAAACAGAGAAAAATAAATCCAGGCAATAGGGTCTTATTTATGTATTATATTATTGATTGCAGCTAATATTTTTCCAAAGGATTTCTTAAATACTGCTTCAGTAATGTACTAACCGGTCACAGGTATTACATTGTTTGTTGCTGCAATGGATTATAGCGCCATTAGACTTCAGCAATTCAAGAAAAAAGTAGTTCAGCTGTGCTGAAATTGGATAACCAGTCTTCAGTGTTTTTCAAAGTAATTGTTCGGTTTTGTGACACTTTCATGTATACTCTGGGCTACAACAATGACAAAGTTTAAATTTAAAAGTTATTAGGAGTGTAATTTTTGCCTGGGTCAATATCATGCATTAAATGCAATCATTTAAAAGCGACACAAAAAAAAAACTATTATTGTCACTTATATGCATGGAAAAGTTCCCTTCAATGCACCAAGGCTATTTTCTCACACGGGCAGTCAATTTACGAGGCTTTACCAGAAACTTTTAGCCTGATTTCACCTCGAAAACTTACGGTCTGTACACGACTGAGAGGCGAACAAATTATTTTACAGTTCGGAGTCTAATTTTTGAGGTGGCGTCTCACTGCCTGTCCCTCGGGGTGATTCAGAGCCTGACTCACACTGGTGTGTGGAGCCAAAGTGAATCACGGCACCCACAGAGGAGCTGGAGCGCTCGGCCTGCTGCCGCCGGCACGGAGAATCCCACATTACCAGTGTGAAGTGTCACTAAACTCTCCATCTGGGGCCCGGCGAGCCATGAATCGGCGCTCTCCAACTCTGAATGGATCACCAAGCCGCTGGGTTTTTACCCTCGGATGATTTGGGGACAGATTTTCCTGGCGAGCAGTCGTGTGTTTTAACAGAACCTGACCTCCGGCTTTGAAAGCTTTTGGAAGGTGTTGGTGTGTCTGGGAAGGATCTTGAACTCATTGAGTCAGCAGGCTCGGCGCGTTGTGAAATATGGCCTCATGAAAGAGTGTCAACCTCTTTTCTCCGGTTGCAATGGTTCAGGTAATCCACTCGGACACCACACAGAAAGAAAACAAGAAATCAAACAAACCTGCCTTCACATCCAGCTCAGTTTCTTTGGTAGTTCTGCAGGATAAAAAAAATCGTTTGTCCATATGAATGTCCGTCTTCTCACCATTGTTGATATTCGTTGCGTATTGTTCTCCGTACACGAGCGTGTTGCTTCATTACAGAAACAACCAACAGCACCCACTAGTGGCCCGACATGAAAACTACATCGCTTTCAGTGCTTCTCCCGTCGTTTTCAAAATGTTGCTGTCCAAATATGAAACTTTCCTGAAACAAGAACAATGCGTTTTAACTTGAAAGGTCATCGTGTAAATTGGGGCTAAACAAATGTCTCTCTTTTTGGAATCTTAACACGAATGCATACATTTGCCTCCTCCTCTCCCCCATGAATGAATCTCATCTGTCTCATTTAATCCCCGAACAAAATATCCAAACTGCAGAATAATTGACCACGGGGTGCATTAACTGTACACCTTGGCCAGCATAGAGCAATTATGCTGCCGGGCTGTCAACAGACTCCTGGACTCCGTCAAGATGATGATGCCTTAGTTAGAAACCGGACGAGTCCGAAATGATATTACCGGTATGTAATGACCGCACAGTAGGAAGGAGCGAGGTGATTATTAAGAAAATAAATTTGCCTCAGTCACAGGTTGCTCTGATTGAACTCGAATTGCAAACTGTGTGGCTTATAAAGAGAAGGTTTGTGTTGTGACTATGACGGTCTATATAATGGTATTGATTGATTTCTGCACTCTTGATTGTGGTAAATATATGGTGAAGTGAAGAAAATGTGTTTCATTAAAGACGGGAGCAGGAAAATGTTCCCTCAATACTTGTTTCATAAGCCGAATGTTCCAGTTTGATCCTTTCATCGACTTCTTGTCTCTGACTTTCATATTAGTTTCATCGCATGATGTGAAGTGACCCCCCCCCCAAAAAAAACTAATTAACTCCTTAAGAATGTCAACATCTTGTAGGTTACAGTGTCCTGCAGAGGTAGACGGAGGTCAAAATATAAATGCTTTAACAAGAATGCACAAAGTTTGTGGCCAATGGTCCTCATCATAGCCAGCCCAATGTAGCGCCATAGGTGAGACTTTAAATAGTGCCCCCCTCTGTTGGCAGTTTACCATTGTGTTTAATTTATATATAAGCTATTTACTTGATTAAAATGACATAAAAACGATTATTCCATTGAAAAAAAGAAACAAATGGATGCAATATACAATGTGTTAAAATAATCACCATGCTTTGCACAGCATGAACTGTACCACAGTGAGCAACTGGGATTACAAATGTAATCTATAAAATCCGAATCGGAGAAGATTTTACTGCCAAATATGCATTACCGCAGTGCTGGGAATTTCTTTTGGTGTGAGGGAGATGATGAAGAGGAAAGAGCTTTATGATTGACTATTAAAAGCAGGAAAAACTGCAAATTTGGGTTAAAGCAGATGGAATTTTGGTGAGAAACACAATAGTGAGGATACTTGTGGGCAGCGAGCGGCAGACCGACACAAAATCTCATCTGAAATGATCAAGTTTGGTATGATGATTTGTCATGAGCTTTTCAATTGTAACAGTAAATGGCAATAACTAGTTTTACTATTGAAATAATAATGGTGATTCTTTTTTTTTTTTGTTCCCCCCTGATTTTGTGGCGCCCTCTGGAGGCCAGGATCCTCTCAACATTTGCCTGTATAGCACGCTCTGGTCCACACAGAAGTTGCATATCCTGATTTTATACATCACCCGTGGATAAATTGACAATTACTGTGTCTATAATCGTCTTTTAAAGACAAAGCAAACGTTGCAATGAGGCGAGGCTGGGAGACGGCATCATTGAGATGTCCTATTTGAGTCCCCGGGGAACATCGGGACGGATCCATCCATTGAGAGGCAGGGATCACAGAGCTCCAGCTGGGCTAAGCAGCCCACCGGCTCCTCGGTGACAGGAGGCATAACAGTAAAGCCAGTTAGCTCTCTTTCCGAGCTGCTCGCTGCATTCCCACCGGGTTTCCTCCGTAGGGACGAGGGGTAGTGAAGAATAAGGCAGCTCTCAGAGCCACTGCAGACCAGACCTCCTCTCATCTCGGGTCCTGCTTGTGATTAGAGCGGAGTGAAGCTGCCTCTCGGTATGCAGGGGGGGGGCGGCTGTCGGCCCATTGAACTCCTACTTGCAGATGGTTGGCCCCGAGCTCTCTGCCGGGGTCCTGGAGCTCCCTTTAACTGTGCTAGTTAATGAGCGGGCCTGCTTCCCCTGGTAGCGCTCTGACCTGAGAACAAAGTTAATGGTAATTGGCCGACTCTGGAGTGCTCGCGTGCAAAATAAGATTTGATTAATAAATTAGCTTTTTGAAATTGACTCGACACGAAGTTTGTTTACAGAATCGCACAAATTGAGCCTAATGACTGCTTCCTTGTTGGGAAAACAACATATTTGCGGAATAGAGTGAAGCGAGCATCGTTAGCAATATTAAAAACATCCCGTTTCCACTTAACTTTTGCTGAGCTCTCAAGAAATCCAATTCCCCACTGTACAAATGAAATATTCAGTGGTGCTTTCAACTCAATTATGGGTAGTGTGCAGCCGTCTCCCACAAGGTTTTTTTGGGAGCGTGAGTCCTTGCAGATTTTAAGCCCTGGCTGAGGAGAGCCATCCCACCTTGTCCTTGTGTCATTTTGACACTAATGCCTGTCAGCGCCTGGTCCGCCTGTCATGCAGGGTCGATTCCGACCACCGAGCCGAGAGGATGTCTGCCTCCGCCAGGCTTCATGGAAAGAGAGCCTCCCTCTTATCCTCTAAAGGCCCATCAGATAAGAAGTGGGTAAAAGCACCAGAGAGTCTCTCTCCGGAGGGAAGGGATTTCAGTTTCTTTGTGCAATCTCTACTCTGCTTTCTTCCCCTCCGTCTTTGTCGTTTTTTTGCTCTTTTTCCCCCTCCTTGTGTTTCTCTCCAGCTGGCGGAGGGAGAATCCTATCCTCCCAGGGGCCTATGATTGAAGGAAACCTCTTTGGTTCAGAGTATAAACAGTCCCTGTTAACATTTCAGACTGTGTGGGTTTGTGGGCGCAGGAGTTTAGTGTGTGAACTGTGGAGAGGAAATGCTTCTGAGCCCGACACAGTTGTCTGGTGTTCATTGATCAACGGGTCGGTGAGATTAGTATGCTGAAACAAAGCAGTGAAGGACTTCCTTGAAGGAGGCGTTCGGTTGCAGGGTCCCAACTACGAAGTGCTGACTCTGGGACGATCAGAGCATGCGGTGAAAGAATAGGGATGCACCAATACCAGGTTATAAAAGGACAAGTTCAGGCATCAGAATTAACCTTTCGCTATTTTGCCAATACTGAGTACAAATACGAGTATTCACTAAATGCCAGTTAGCTTAATTCATCACGTCACACAATACTCACTGGGTTCTATCTGAGAGCTTTTATGAGTACAAATACTGTGTGCAGTATTGGACCGATACTGGTATCTCACTGCCTTTGCATCCCCGAGGGAAGCGTTTCTTTGTTGATGTGTTGAAAAGACAGAATGACACGGATAAATTCGGGGTTTGCCGTTACGGTGCATCATCATGCAGTCTTACATTTGTCACTTCATGCAATAGTTGCATCATTTCCCCAGACCTGCTGGTGAAGCTCTCAGGATTGTTTTTCTCAGAATTCAGGAAGCTTCCATTGGACAATTTTGAAAGACAGCAGACGGGGAGGAAAAACACTGACCCCACTGGGACGCTACAGGCTGGCAACTTGAGGCGAGCACTATCCAAACAGATTTGCAGCATTCTAACTGGTACAAACACACAGTGAGGGAGAACTCACTGAAACAGCAGTGGTGAAAGATGACTCAGAAAGAACATGTTGAACCAGGCAGCAGCGCTGTCATGACAGCAAAGAGCAGAAGAAAGTGGCAGAATGTGGTAGAATACAAGCTCCTGGTGGTCTCCTGGGGAAGAGATGGCGTTTCTGTAGTATTCAGTGAAATATCAATAACAAAAGTCCATGTTGGAAGCATTATTATTGTAAAACCTTGTTGTAGTGTGAAGGTTTGGTATCAAGGTTTTGCATCAAGCCGGGCAATAGCAGCAGACCTGAGTGACAGTTTGGATTCAATTCAATTTTATTTCTGTCGCGCCAAATAATTTCAGGGTACTTTTACAGAGAAAAACCAATAATTCCACATGAGCAAACAGAAGATGGTGGAAAGGGAAAACTCTCGGCTTTCAGCTGTTCCGGTTGGAGGGGATGGGAGGAGAGACGAGATTAGGACGGAGATAGAGAGCAGCAACTTTGCCTTTCACGTCTTATAAATGCTCTAAAACTGGCTTCACTTGTTTTACTGCCTGAGCTCACGTCTCTTATCTTGTCCATTTTTCATTCCTTTCCTCCACCAAACTATGTTTCGTCTCTCGGACCCACACATTTCATTCAACGTCACATGCCACAAAAACCAAGACATTTGTTTCCTCAAGGTGGAAAAAAAAAAAAACAAGAACCAAGTTACTTCTGACCGAAACTTTTTTAGATTTGCCAAGAAACTCAAGAGCAGAACTCCTGTAAATGGTATCTTTGCTTTTCACCACACCTACTTGGCGAGGCACAGCTCGGCTGGTGGTTGCATGGCTGCAGCCTCCAATGGTGTGTGAATGTGTGTGTGAATGTGTGAATGTGATGAGCTATGTAAAGCGCTTTGGGGCTGCTGTCGGCGAAAAGGCATTATTTATCTGACACCATTCAAGAAATGAGGTCTGCAAGGGTATTGTGTCCAGAATAAGCTGTGATAATTGTTTGAATTCACACTCATGTCTTCTCTGATGCTGACACCATTTTTGTGAAAGCACGTTTCATTTCTGCAATAATTTCACCTAATCTGTGCCTGATATCACAGAGATAATGAAGGAATTCTCTCCGAGCTTTGTTAGATAAGTCTGTCAGAGCGTGAAAGCAGGCAAAGGTAAAGTTTGATGGATCAGATAAGGAGGAATAAAGTCTTTACTTCATAATACTAAGTGTATTAATAACCTTAATATATTCTGGGTGGACTCCAGTGTCCTCAGACCCCCCCTGTTAGGTGAAGCAGGTATAGAAGATGGACGTACGGATGGAAGATTGTCTGGTATCTGGAACAAACACACAAAAACTCAGCAGTGGCAGCAGACAGGATCAAAACGACTCAAAAGAAGTCAGGTACTGGTGCTGTCATATCTTTTCTTATTTCAGGTGTTTCTGTGAGGCTCCCGAAAATACATGAATGTGATTTCAAGACAAATCCACTTTGTCACCTCAGGAATAGTGTTTATTTCTGGACCACCAAAAATCGTCTGAAAATTGCAAATATATTCAGTTGATTTTTTTTTCTTTTCTTTTTCTTTTCTTTGTCGGGAACCTGGCTTTCCTCCAAAGAAATGACCCTTTCAAACACTTTACACCAGTTTCTGGCAGTGTGCAAGACACTCTCTCAGCATTAGCTGTGATCGCGATCATTAAGAGATTAAGATGCGTTGTGGGTCGGGAAATGCTGCGGGGTGGTCTTCACTTTTCATAAATGAGGCTGTACATCGATGGAATGATGAGCATAGAAACTGAATATTGCAGAAACAGCCGTCTACTGACTATTGCTTGCTAAGCAAAAGGAATGGATGAAAGTAAAATCAGGCCCTTTAATAAAACTTGTGCATGTAATGAAATACCAATTTAATGTTATGAGGGAGGAGACATGGAAGAAACTTTTGCAGTAATGTTGCATTCACTGAGCTTGGGGAATTGACACCATTGGAACAAGAGACGGAACAATTATGTAAAATTAACTTGAGAAGATTTGCGTATAAGCTGAAGTCCTAGGGAGGGACTGTTCGCACATATCAAAATGGACAGAAATCAGTCATGCGCGCAAAGAAGACCATTCTACTAAATATATATGGTGTGCATCCAAACTGTAAGCACAGTCTATTTGCGCGAAGGTACTTCTTGGTAAGTCACACCCAAAGTTTTATTCCAAATCTTCCAGAAGTCGGTTTAAACTTCGCTTCCCCGTTACGTTTGCAGGTCAAGAATCTCTCGACAGCGACAGCAGCCATATTCCAGACACGGAACGCTTCGTATTTAAGTCCTGAACCGGAGACGGTCAAAACAGATGAGCGGCCAAGTAAAGCAGGAGACTTGGTGTCGGAGCGACGCCTCCATCTGTTCATATCAGTCTCATTAAGTCGAACAAGCGGCCCGGTGCTCCTCCACTCCACGAGCTCCCTCCATCTCTCCGAGCTGACGACTGTCCCGGGGCAGTGATTACATGAAGCCGAACCTTGTAGAAAATGACATTAGTAGATGCAAAGCTATGGTGATGTCTCAACCTCATGGTCCACTGGCTGCCGGTGAAGCCTGGCCCATATGATCGCAAACGCTAATAAGTACATGTGATGCCATGCTGAAGTGTCTTTTCACAACATTTAGTGTATCTTCTTCCTGTTAGAGAGGAAGTGGCTTCACCGACCTTTAATGGCATATGTAAAGCAAAAATGTCAATTTCTCAAGTGGTTTCAAAGCCTAAATCTCCCTTTACTGTTCTGAATACATTATCCAAAGACCACCATGATTATAAGATTATTTCTCTTCTTTCCAGATCAACTATTGTTGTCATGATGATCTTTTTTAAACAATTTTGAAAAACTAGTAACTTTTGGCTTTCCAGTGTGGTCCTTGTTTTCCTAAGTTATTTTTAGTTTTTACTGGTAGTATTTTGCTGCTGTCGGGTCAAATGTTCTTCATAGATGTTGATCCACAATACACCAGTTTTAAAGTCCCTGCATTGTCTCCCTGTATGTTTCAATGTGTGACTTTTAAAGGTGTAAATTAGCTCAGGGCCTTCAGAACTGCTTTTATTATGCAAACCTATGTAGGCAATGAGATCTGATGAGACTGACCTTTCAATGA
Organism: Blennius ocellaris; assembly: GCF_963422515.1. Classification (NCBI taxonomy): domain Eukaryota; kingdom Metazoa; phylum Chordata; class Actinopteri; order Blenniiformes; family Blenniidae; genus Blennius; species Blennius ocellaris. The sequence continues at coordinate 24,503,495 of NC_137663.1, forward strand.
TTCCAAACGTTAGAACAGGAACCCACAGTGAGGCATCATTTTCACCACAACGGTCGTCGACTTTGGAACAGCCTGTAGAGAGCAGGTACATTTTTGAAAGGAGGCTCAAGACTTGCCTATTAAATAAAATTTTTATCGAATGCTAACTATTTTTTTCAAGCCGGTTGATGTTTAAATGTGATTCTTTGTGGGATTGGAAGCTTGCAGATTCGAAGGCAGTCTGCAGCTTGTATAGTTTCTTGTATAGACGTTCAAAATGAATAGTTTTGGCTAAATGCGGAGAAGTAATTTCCCCAAGGGGATCAATAAAACATGCTTTCTTATTTTCAGGGGTGTGTATTCCTCTGCTTGCTCGTGTCCAAGCTCGACATGATGAAGCTGGATCACCAGGACCCATGTACAAACAGACACGTGATTGACGGCCATTATTCGCCTCATCTACAAACACTGCCAGTCACTGTCGCCTCTTTTATCTGCACATAGAGTTGACAGTACTGATTATTAGCGCTCGCTACAGCACCTCAAATGTCAACACATCCTGGCTCACCTGCATCACGTTAGAAACAAACGGCCGACCTGAGGGGCTTCGTGTTTTAGCGCCACTCACCGCTTGCCTGAAGACTGTCCACCCGACTGTTATGCAATATGTGAAGTGGTCTACTCTACCATAACGCATGCTTACTGAGCTGTGACTCCCAGACCATATTCTCCTGGCACTTGGTAGTTTTATAGTTGACAGTCACTGTAATAACGATCCAACATAGTCATCTCTCCATACCAGTGTTCCTGTGTTTGCCATTCTTAATTATTTTAGCGTATTCTCTTATTGTACGCTCGTGTCGTGTTATTACCAAAATAACAACGGCACCCACTTGTGGCCCAACATTAAAACTAAATTCTTTACAGCATTTTCTGCCAGTTGTGTGTAAACAGACATAATTTTTAAAGCGTCGCCGTGTGAAATGCGAAAGTTTTCTCAAACGGAAAAGCAAAAATGATGCATTTCACTTGAGACATTGTCCTGTAAATGGAGCCTCAGTCAGGTTTCCGTGGATCACACTCTGCCACATTTCTAGGAAAAAAAAAAAAAAAAACATCTTCAGACCAACGCATTTAAATAACCTTCTATGTAAGATACACTTACTAATTGGCAATTAGTATAAAATGCATGTAATTTATGAAGGACTGAGCTGGATGCAGTTAACACAAACCACGCTGTGTGAAAGACGGAGTGAAGCAGAAAGTGTGAGTGCGGGAGCAGATGTTGGATTAAAGACGGAGTCAGACATCACATCGGGCTGCCTGTGTATGATGAAAAGAGTGTTTGAAGAGGTCAGCTGCTGGCAGTTATATGGATGATGAGACTCCTCAGGGAGTTCTGGGTAAACTCCGACCAGCTGTAAAGCAGACGAGGAAAGACATTGGATCCATGTGAATGCAAATTATTTTGTCCTTTTTTTTTCGATATAAAAATTAGATTTTTAATTTTCTTTCATGCCCCTTATCAGGGACAGTTGCAGGGCGGATGTTTGCTGTCACATCTGGAGATCCTTCACTGTTTGCGTGCCGCTGCCCTGGTTGCACATTTTTGTCGAGTGTCATGTTTGGAGATCATCGATAGTGACTGCCATGTTTCAGGAATGACAATGGGGTGGGGGGGGTGGGGGGGTGGGGTGCTTTGCTTCACAGCAGAGGACAGAGGAGCTATTCTGAGCATGTATGTCCTCCTCATTCAGTGTCTGAGGAGGTGAAAGGGAGCAGTGGCCAATTTCTGAATACTTAAACAAAAATAATAGTTCAAGCTTGGTCACGTATGCGTAGCATGATTTTGTTGTTTTTTTTTTGACAAAATCCTGTGGATTTTGTTTTATATAATCAAAAAATCATCCTGATTTTGTTTAATGGAATCAAACCTATCACAATGACTGTGTGCATGTGGAGGGTTGTATTTGTATCACGGTTTGTGTACGTGTGTTGTTGTGTGTGCTTGGATTTGTATATATAATTACATTTTGCTCGAAGTCATACAACTCGTACGTGGGTAATATGTTTAGTTTCTGTCTAATGAGACGTCACGGAAGCAGCTTTCCATCAGCTGTGACAGAACCCTTTCTGTATTTTTTTTACCCTCAGTTTAGACTTGCAGGCTCAGCTTTGTCAAGCCAGGTCATACTCAATGTCCTGTTTGTCATCATTGAGCACTGATATTCAGGCCCTGTTTGCATCCAATTTCATTCTTGGTGGTATTTTTAAAACTGTGAGTACGGCACAATGTGCACCACAGCAGAGCAGTTGAGCAACATGTATTTACATTTGAGTAAATGGAGCAGCACAACGGCACTGCAATCACACTTTATACAAATATTGTCCTCATTAGGAAGGAAGTAACTACCTGACTGAGGACACGGCGGTGTTGTGCAGTCGAGTTTAGTGGTCAGCGTCTGCTGCGGAAACGGCACCTGCTCACTCCGGCACAGCCACAGCCGCCCTCCCGTCCTCCGGCATCACGCTTTCTCCTCGTCTGTGGTGGAGCAATTTTCTAATCAAGGTTTAATTAGAGAGGGGAAGCTCAGCGTCTCCCCTCTTAATGATCGACAAAGCAGCTAAATTGTCAAACCCGTGGAGTCTCTAATGGGAAAAAGTTGAGGAGCCCTGGGTGGCGACGCAGCCAATGAGCCGACGGCTCGGGAAGAGGGATCATGAATCTTCCCTCTGAAGCAATTACACAAACTGCCGAAAGGACCTTTTCAAGCCATCCGTCCTCATAAAAGCAACGCAAACCGCCTAATTGTTGTTTAATTCGACTTTGCGGTAGACTCTTTTTGATAGGCGCCCAAGCCTCGTTGTGATGCGAGGTGGAAAAATTCCGAGGAGAAGTTATGGACGGAAGCGGAGGACTGGAGCGTCGTTTCTCTTTCTGCTCGAGGAGCCACATGAAACAAAGTGACAGATGTGGCCAGAGCGGGCCTAATACCCGCTGAATGCCATTGCACTCGGGGTAATGCAAAGTAGCTTGACATTTAAGGAGCAGAGGCTGCATGTAATTGGAACTGTGGCCTTTTGGTGGCTACTATCCTCCCACCGTGTCAGGACAAAGCCAACAGGGCGTCTCTTTGAAAAATACGGAGTTCACTAAATGAGCAACCGCGAGCCACGTCGGACCAAATTGGTCGTCTTTTTTTCTTTTTCTCCTGAAGGAAGGTAAAGCAGAGAAGAACAATTTACTCTGACACTTCCATTTTAAATAAGGTACGCAGTTTAAACAGCTCCTTTGTGTTGGAGGAGAATCTGTTAAAGTTCACGGGGGCTTAAAGAATTATAGCCGGGGCAGATGTAGAGCAACAACTCATTCCCTTTGGTTAACCCGCCAAAGGGACTCAGCGGGAATACTTTCCTCGTCTCTGGCCTGTTTAATATGCCACCGCCAAAAGTCTAAAAATGTCATTCCAATGGCATCATAAAAAGGCAATAAAGACACATTAAATGGCAAATTCGTATGTGATCTTGGTCGTAAAGTGATGTAGATTAATTGCCCCCTCTCTTTGAAATGAAAGGACAAGGGGCAAGAGATGATTTACTACCGTAATGACCAACGTGACATAATACTTTCTGTCTGCAGACGATCACCGCCCATATGTCATCCCAGCAGAAGATGTACCACGAGCCAAGTGGGCAAATCAAGGGCAAAGATTAGGAAAGTGTTACGGATGAAATTACACATGGCAGCAGAGCTCCCCTTCCCCCTGCTCCTTCTTCCAGATCTTTTCCTATAAAATGGTTTTACCCAATTTTTTTTAACTGTGACGCACTTTGCTTGGATTTCACGGAGCCGATAGCGAAGCTAAGTGTAGATAATACCTTTTTACGTGATGGTGGTACCATGTCACATTTTATGTCCATCATCAGAAAGCCTTTGTCGTCAGATTAGTTGGGCACACTCGACTTCTTCCAGATGAAACCCTCAGATAAAGACCTCCACTGGGCAAGCAGAAGACGACTTGTATCAAATAAATGATTTAAAGTGTAAATCCGCGCCCTCGTCACAAAGGCTTCTGGTTCCCGTGAATGCACAGGTGCAGCCGTGAGAATCTCATACTCATTTCATCTGGGTTGAGATTTGTTAAGCGTTTGACCCTGTCACCCCCCCCCCCCCCCCCGACCCCCCCTCGCTCCAGGAGCGGCCCACCAAATTACACTTTTTACACAGGGCTCCAGACTCCCGTTACTCGCCTCAATTCTTCTCAATTTCCCCCCCGTCTGTCGATATGAATTGAGATCTTGCCGCAGATGGCCCCATTGCGGCAGTCAAAGTGATATATTATATTCAACGAGTGTCATATCAAATTACCTGCAGGGAAACAGCTCATATGGCGTGCCAATAAAACGTCGACTGTGCCCAGAGGCTGTCACCGCAACGAGTCCAAAGGGGAGCTGGCGGGAGGACGGAAGACCTCCGAGGACCGTGAAGAGATGGTCTCTGCGTGGACTGGAGCGTTCCCCTGCTCTGTGTGGACCCCCGCATGGCCACAAGTCCTCGCCATGAAATCAAATTGCTGGTAGCTAATAAATGAAAAACAACAGGGGGTGCAGACTCACTCGCGCGGCATGACCGAATCAATAGTGCCCCCCCCCCTTGGCTGACGGCTTAATTACCTGTACCCAACAACAACAACAACAAAATGCAGTTGTGCTGGCCCAGCACTTCTCTCCCCCTCTGACCTTGCTAAAGCCAATAAACTCCACTTCTCCTCCTCCTCCTCCTCTTCCTCACCCCTTCCTCAGTGCCGTCTCATTTGGAGGACGGAGACTAGATAACACATGTAATAAGCGCGCCCGTCCTTTCTATCGATGGGAGTGCTGAACCAAAGCGGGTATTAATAAAGAGCGGGTGCTTGACTGAGGCAGGGCAATGATTTCACTTGATACAGATATCGATAAGGAGTTCAATAGAGGTTGTTGTCGGTGAGGATCAGGCCCAGTGTTGGACCATTGTCTGCCTGAGATCCGCCGGCATGCTTTGGCTGATAGCGAGACGGAACTGACCCCCCTCCCCCCCAACACACACACAAAATCAATGCAAACACTGCGTTTTGAAAGCAGGGCTCTTTTTTCACGCCACCGCCCTTTTCGGAGAAAGCACAATTCAATCCGGCTCTATTGGCTCCCAGTAAGTGTCGAGCCGATTGCCGCTGATCTGCTCTGTTTGTTAATCGAGCAAGAACCTTTGTGTTAAAACTGAAATCTATAAAGTTGTCCGTGCCCGTGCACTCACGCAAATGAAAGGGCGCATAATGCAGCATAACGCCACGTTTTAGCTCTTCTTTATTGTTGGGCTACTTCCATTCACGTCTTGCCCCACACTAATCTACCTCACGCACTCACGACGCTGGAAGTTTATATGGTTTGAATAATCACTGGAGAAAATCCCCACCAAATTTCCCAACCACACACACATTTCCAGAGTCCGCTGCACTCATGTACATATGTTCTTACTGAATATTTAATACAAAATGCAATTTTAATATTAAACTGATCAAAGAAGGTAAAAAAAAAAATGCATCAACAGGGAATTAAACATTCTGTGCTTTAAAGATTTGTTCTAAAACTGTCTCGTTTGTACGGAAATAACTTTTAAAACACAAGCTGTGAACTTATTAGATTGTTAGAATTGCATAGTCTGCAGGGGTCTTTACTCTCTCTCGCTCTCTTGCTCTCTCTCTCTCTCTCTCTCTCTCTCCTCTCCTCTCCTCTCCTCTCCTCTCCTCTCCTCTCCTCTCCTCTCCTCCTATCTTCTTCTAAGCCCAACCGGAACGGCAGAAAGTCTCCGCCTGACTCCGGTTCTGCAGGTTTCTTCTTGTTAAAAACAGATGATTGGTCATTTTGAATAGTTGAGATTTTCTCTGCAAAAAAGTTAGTTTTTTCACAAGATAAATATTGAATCAATTGTTCTCTCATTCCTCACTTTTCCCCTGATATGTTTTCATCATAGTGCGACAGAACAGAAAATCTCAACGGTATTAAATATTTTTCCGTTCATTAATTATAGTCAATATTCATAAGGTGATTGCTTTTTTCCCCCATAAAATCACCATGCGCTGTTGTCGTGCGTGTTGTTCGTTAGATGGGATCACAGTTGTCGTTGATCATAACCGAGGCCTCGTTTCAAAGGCTTCCCGGTTTTGAAGGACGAAGCCGAAGACGCTGTCGGATGAACTTTCCTGCGTTTTTTTTTTTTGTGTCCACATTTGTCGAAGCGTTCTGATTACACCAGCTTCCCTGACACAGTGTGATTTATTCCGCATTGAAATGAACGCGCAAGGCAGAGGCGTCCCTCCCCTCCGCCCCCTTGCCGCAGATCCTCATTTTGCCGTGTTTGTTCAGCCGTCCCGTGAGGGACTTTGAAGTGTGATGGATTAACATGCCTTGTGAATGCAGTTGGCACTCCTGAGTCCACGGATAAAAGTGCAGTCTGATAAAAGATGTTTACTCTCCCACGTGTGTCTGCCTGCCTCGCATTCTCTCAGCTTGTTCTGCTCCAATTAATTCCCCGCTAATTCTATAAATATAACAACAGCTTTAATTAGGCCCGCCTGTAATCTCGGCTCCGTGAGACAGATTGCCACAGGTAAAGAAACACTCCAATACAAATGGCACTACATCCTGCTGTGGGGAGGTGGGTGGTGGTGGTGGGGGGGGGGGGGGGTGAAGGTAGGAAATGAAATGGAGCGATAAAATTGAAATGTGATCCCAACGGAAATTAGCATGCTAAAATGGGCCTGAAAATATTTATGATCCCATCACAGCTGTTTGTTTGTTTCTTCATCTCTCTCGCTCTCTTTTTTTTTAGCTGTTTTAATTACAGCCTATGCCTGCTATACTTCATTCACAAGTACTTCGCGTGCACGCACACACACACACACACACACACACGATCCAGGAGAAATTGTGATTTTCTACGATATACCATGATATGCTATTATAGACTACATTATGTGATAAATACTGTAGTTATGATATACTGTATTGTAAACCACTGCATGATACAATACTGTACTGCACTACACTATACTATACTATACTATACAGTGACATGTCACTTTTTAAAGTGATGTGCAAAATACTGTGCTACATTGTAATAAGATATACTGACATACTTTTTAAAGTGCCATACAATAGTGATTTGCAGCCTCAGAAAAGGAAAAAAAAAGCTTGAATTTGCCATTTTGTTATTGATTGGTTTGCAATAGCTAATTCAACATTTAGATAAACCTTGAATCTCCTTTTTCAGACATAATTAGTGGGTTTGTATACTTTTTACTTAGTATATTAAAATAGTAATGTGTAACATGTTCTTATTCACTGAAATTAATATCCACAACAATAATATAATGACCAGTCAATAATGTAACAAATTATTGTCACTGTTAATACAGTATTATTTAAATATTTTATAATACTACTGAGGTGTTATTTCATTTAAAATAATTGTGTAATGGGAAGGTTTTCTGCAGATGGTAGCTAATAGTTTCTTAAATTTCCCTGTTACGTTGTGTAATATTGCCAATTCATCAAAAGCACTGTGCAAAATGTAAGACTAAGCACAAACGAGAGCAGCGTGAAAGGTTGGAGAAGTCGTCTGGAAGCCTCAGTACCTCCACTCAGCAGAGCCGTGTACTTTGGTGTGCAGTCAATGACATGGAAAATGCAAGGTGAAGTAAATAAAGTGAGCGCTTCGCTCCGGAGCAAGTGCGGTTTAGAGAGTTTTCTTCCTCCCCTGTTCGACTGCGAAGCGTGAAATCCCCCTTTGACCCGGGCTTCCCTCCTCTGAGTCAAATTAATTGACTCCCGTCTCACGCCGGTTCATCAGCCACTCGCGCCTTGTCGCATCGGGGAGACTCTGCCGCCCGTTCCGAGATCCCCCCCATAAACAGCACGTTGAATATTCATCAGCCTGAATTTGCCTTCATCTCTCAGGAATATGTGAATATAATGCGGCCGCTCCCTCCCCGCTCAGCTCGGCTGGAAACACCAGGAGGATCATGCGCGTGGCGCAGCGCCCTCTGCTCTCTGCATGCTAATTCAGCAAGGTCACACGAAGTCTGGAGCATGTGCTATTTTCATCCTGCAGCCCTCCGACACGAATGGCCACCCTTATTTGGGAAAGAAAGAGAAGGAAAAAAAAAAAATACAGCTCTGGTAATCATGCGGTGATTAATATTCATAAACAGGGAGGCGACTGGTGAGCCTCTGACTGCCTACCAGCTATTTTACCTGAGCCGACATGGGTTTTATGTAAATGCCTCCGCAGCCTCTGTATACATTGCTGAGATCAACGGGGGAAGTTAGAGGACGTATGCTAACCCACAGATGTTAACGTTTAACATGGATGGATCTTCAGGTCCTTTAATGTCACGTTAGCTCTTCCCGGGGCCGCGATTATGCGACATGAGTTTCAAGTGAAAACGCATCATTTTTGCATTTTTGTTTTGGCAAATTTCTGAAAACGATGTATTTAACATGTTGAGCCTGTGGGTTGTTTTTGTAATGGAACAAATCACACGTGCAAAGGAAACGATGCGCTATAAATATTAACAATGCGAGTACACAGACATTCTTGGGAACAGACGACTAAGTTGGATTGTTACTCTGGTGTCTGTCAACTCTCGCAATCAAATTTGGAGTTCCCACAAAAAGAGTCAGATTTGAAGTGTTTCTTGAAAGTTGTGTTTTCCCTCTTCTCTATGGGGTTAGGGTTTTTTTCCCCTTTTCCATGGCGATGGAAGTCCTCATCTTTTCGAACACTTGCATTTCCTCCCGTTTCCATGGAGACAGAGTCAGAGCGTTTCCAAAAAAGCTCCACCTTGGAAGCCATTTTCAAAAAGTTGCCTTTTCAGTTGCTTCAGTAGCAGCGTTGCTTTTTACGTTTTACGTTCTCGCTTGAAATACTTGATGTCAGAAAAGCTACAATATTGTGTATTGCATTGAGGCTCTAGCTTGCGCATCACATGCTCCTGAATTGTTCCTTTATTACCAACAAATATCTCACAGGTGCTATTAATAATAAATTCCTATAGAAAACGGAGGGTAATGGCTTTAGGGCACAGTGCTACACGTATTGTACATGCGATGCATATTCTGCATTTCTACTTTGCGTCTGCTCAAGGTGTTTGTGTTCGAATCGTATTACCAGTATATTAAAGTCTGAAATCAGCTCCCCTCGGCGCCGTGTCTTGTCTGTAAACATTTCCCAGATGGCAGAGCATGCAATGATATGATCGGAGCCTGGAGCAACAAATCTGTATTTCCTGCCTCTCTGGCTACACACTGACAAGAAGCTCATTAAGATAAGCATCAGTGTCCAGGCTGTTCATTCAGCGCGTCACACGTTTAAATTCAGTGACGGACATTTGTTGCAGGCCGTCCCACTTTCCTCCAAAATGTCCCATTATTCCCTTTTCAAGGTTTCCTGTCCAAATGTGTAAACTTGTAAAGATGGAATAAAAGAAGAAAGAAAAACCCCCACGGCACCAGATATATTCCCACAGTCGGACCAGTGTTGGTCAGGAAATTGTGACCGAAATGCAAATGAACAGGCTTTTTTTGATTGAGTGAACTGGCAGGGAGGAGTGTAACAAGGAATAATGTAATAACTGACAATAACGTCACAATTTGAATCTTTCTGGATGTAATAAAATTATATTTACATTCACGATTTAGAAAAAGGATGCATCTATCCATCATTTTACACTACTGGTAAGTTATGACAATATTAAGTCATTACATTGGAAAAGGACCACAATTACATTATTGACATTATTGGCTTTTACAACAGACAACAAAGTGCTGAATCATCCTCAGACACAACAGGAAGTTATCACATTAAAAGCATCCTAAAGCAAAACCTTTTTTTTTCCAATGACATATAGCTCCATTTACAAGACGACATCTTTTGCTGTGTATTTTCTCCTCCATCTAATTTTTTTATTTTTTTAAATCTGCCAGCATTCCTTTCCTGTTTAATCCACCTTCAACTGGCTGATTTCAACATCATCAGAGAAAATATGTACACGACTTTCCATTTCTTCAGTTATTAATTGAAACGTTGGTTAAGCCAATTAAAGAATATTTAACTTCCTCACATATTTCCTTCCCTTTGAGGAATGAGTGCATGCCTGTTGTTTGGAAAGTGTCTCTTTGAACAGTTTCCCCCGAGTTCAGCAGCAGAAAACAGCCTTTTGATGCTCCGTTGCCTTTTTAGAGATCCAGCAATTTGCCAAGGCTCAGATGTTATTTATCGACTGTGTTCGGTTACATCTTCATTCACAGCAAACACCACACTTCATTTTGTTTTTTTAGAGCTTCGACAAAGGGAGAGAGAAAAAAAAAATTGCTTTTTGCATCTTAATTTATCACAGCGTGTCCGACTCATGCTTGTATTACTTATCATCCTCCAACCCAGTTCATGCATGTAGTAACTGCTTGTAGTTGTCAGTTTGTGCTGACGTTGCAGAAACCTCTTCATGTTATCTCCTCTTCCTTTCATGTGCAGACATGTTGAATCCATCCATCCCATTTTTTTAATCACAGGTGTAATTTGCATCACGTTCCGGCTGTGAGGGATGACCTGTGCACAGCCCATATTTATGTATTTGTGTTTAGACAAGAGTTACCGTGGCGCCTTCGCCACCTCCTGTCCTTCCAGTCCCACTGAGCCGCCTCATTACGATGCCGTCAGCCCCCGTCGGTCCACCTCTTTTGTCGTATTCCTGTGGGTTAGAAGAAATAAAATACAAAGGGATAGCGTTTGGCCTTCTCTCTTTGTAACGACCTTGGCTTTTAACGGCGAAGCCTGTCATTTTCTCAGGGGGTCGGCCCCATTGTTAGTGCATTGTTGTGTGCCGCACACTCGGGAGCGCTTTTTACACCTTTGTGCAATTGCAGAGTCATATTCATGCTGGATTTTGTTGGGAGTGTTGATGCTCCTGGCTAAAAGTAGTCTTGTACGTGGACGGAGTTATAATTTTTTTTCCCGATAACTCGTCATGTGAAACGAGGCTTTATCAGTAAGTAGAGTTGCCCAGTTCACAAGGTCAAGGCTCGAAAAGTTCAAATTTGTTGCATTTTCAGCGGCTCTGAGCGTTGGTTTTTATGTAAAACGGCGCCACAAATACAACAGAAGTAGTGCTCCATATTTGTTGTGTAAACAGGCCCTAAAAAGAAGTAGCTGCTATTTCCGAATTTTTTTCCCACTCTGCGTGTTGGCAGCTGCAGCAACAGCCAGCAATCTTTCATTGGCGGCGTAGCATTGTCATGAAAACCAGCTGCAGCCACATCTGGATCCTCAGCCATTTATTGTGGCTCTGTAAATGAAAAACCAAGGGAGCTGTTGTTACACTGTTATACATTCCGTACATATAATTTTGACTGTTTGGGACCAACACCGAGATCGAACTGGATTCCAGGATTATTTTATAATTTCCCCTGCTAATCTTAAATGTATATATATACAGAAACTCATCTCAATAAGTTCGATGCCATCTCTCTTTCTCTATTTCCACCTTGTGCTTCTGGCCCAAGACCCAAATTCTACTAGGGAACCATGTAGCTTCTTCCTCTGATGGAATACGCTGGCAAATACCACACCGGAGTGCAACGCTGACTCGTATTATAAAGATATCCCAGTCAAGATGTCTGTTATTCACTTAAATCCTCCTCAAAGGGATATTTAGATATTTGTTGATATGGGGAACACCATTGTCCTGAACTTGAAAAGTCACATAAAACTCCTCCCAATAGCGTTTTAGAACTTTCTTTTGAGTTGTCTCAGTTTTCTCCCCACAAAGGATTTTAAACAGTTCTCCCTAAAGTGTGACGCGTCTTCCTATGGGCTTTTAAATGTCCATCCCAAATGTTTTGTTTTTCCCTGGACGGTGTTGAGCTCACAGAGTGTCATATGGTGGCAGCTATTATGACGGAAGAGCTTCCAACCGAGGCTCTCCGTCATCCGACATCCAGTGTTTCAACAAGTGACGGCTAGGGGGGGGGGGCACTACATCCTGGAGAGGCAGCTGGCGTAGCCCCCCCCCCCCTCCCTTCTGGTGCTGCCGCTCCACCTGGAATCTCTTCGGGGTTTCACCTGCTGTTCCCCGCAGGGATACGGGAGGCACTTCCACGCGTCGACACTCGTCAGCTCGGAGCGAGAAAAAAAATCTCAGATTTCCGCGGCAGCCCCAGAGGGGCCGACTACTTAATCAGGTTCATTAGCTGTGCGACACCTGAGACCTGCATGACGCCCCAGCTTCAGGTTTCTCAGGTGAAAAGAAAAAAACAACGGAATTTTCCAACACTCATTGTTTGATTCTCCCCGTGAGTTTTACAAGTCATCGCCGTGACGGCAAACCACCGGATTACTTAAAGCGTGCAGCGGTACAATGGTGAAGAACACTTCAGTGGGCCGGGAATATTATTAACGTGATGTATCAAAATGATGGTGGACGAGGGAGACGGGCCATTGGCAATTTGTACTGTGCCGGCAACCGAAGAATGGCTTCACAGACACTTTAGTGGCTTTGCTCGTGTTCATTTATTGCCTAAACGGCCGCGGCGGTGGATTTCAATACTGAAACTGAGAGGTTTTTGGTCTCCATAGCTCCGTGCACACCTGTAGATGCACGCAGCAGAAAGCCGACACGGGGGAACAAAATTGGTCCAATTCAGATTTTATAGAGCGGCTTTTGTTTTGTATTGTATTCCATTATCAGGTGTGTGTGTGTGCTGTGTGGGGGGGGGGGGGGGTCTTTGCTTTAGTGGATCGCTGACCACTGATTTTCTGCCAGAGCCCATCACATTCAATAGACTCCAGCTCAGCCCTCCTCC
>NC_137663.1:24516570-24613490 GCF_963422515.1 Blennius ocellaris
GTGATTATGGGTGGCCCTGCTTGGCTCCAGAGGTCTTGGTGCGTTTGCACACAAACTGGTACAAACACCTTTGATGATCAGATGAAGGAAAAGAAAAAAAGAGAGGAAGGCCTCCAGAGGAATTGCTTTCATCCTCTCTCTCTCTGTGTGAAACTCTCCCTCTCCATCAATCTCTCCTGTTATGATTATTCGCGGCAAACCCGTGACACGGTGTACTGAATCATAGAGGAGAGCTCTGAACTCAATCGCGCGCCATACAAAAGAGATTTTTGTATTCATTGAGCACGAGCAAGCCGAACATCAAAAGCATTCATTCAGATCATTCATTTGCTCAATCTGCCCGCGGGCCATGCCTCGTTGAGCTTGTTGATGCTTTACCTGAGTGTCTACGATGCCGTTTCTCAGCCCTCGCGTCGCAATGGAAATGCCGGTCTGAAAAAAAAAAAGGAAAACGGGGCGACGTCGAAATATCTTGACACGGCCGTGTCCTTGAATAGGTCATGAACTTTTCCCCCCCTTGAACAAAAGGCCACAGAGCCAAATAGCCATTGAACCCGTGAAATAGCTCATTACTATGCGTTTGTCCTCCTCCTCCCTGTCGAAGCAGATACAACGCCGGCCTGCGGCGGCGCGGCGGCATGTCTCCGCTCCGGCGACGAGCTGATTGAGTCGCAGCTCTGATGGCAGACGCCTGTCAGTCTCCCCGAACGTGAAGAATTATATTTTTCTCCATCCACCCACCGAACAAAGGTGTGAGTGTAACTGAAAGTGAAGGCTGAGAAATATATCGGCAGGTTGTGAAGACGTGTGGCGGGTTAGGGTTTCCAACCTGCTTGCCAGAGAGGTTTTGTTTTTTTCTTTTTTTCCCCCCCATATTAAAAACAACTGGCTTTCTTCCTCATGTTTCCATAGTTGTAAATCTCGGGGTTAACAGCGTTGGGCACCACGATAAATTACCTCGCCTTAAGCTGAGGGGTGCATCAATCTGTTTTATATCTCTGAAGGTGCAATTTCTGTCAGGAGGTTGCTCCGTCACTTTCAGACTGTTGAGGTTTCTCAACAACCTAATTGATTACCTCAACAGTTTAGTCATTGATCGGAACCGAGGCTGACGGCTAATGACTTCGGAGGCGTTCTGACTTTTTCTCTCATGCCACCATTGTGGACTTTTTTTTGTTTTGTTAAACACGTATAAAATATTACCATTTATTTTTTCAGTTTGTCATCAAAAATCTGTTAAAACTACATGATTGAAAGTCAATACTGATTTTATCTCAGTGATGCAACAGACTACTAGCATATTCAATTCAACCCAACTCTGTTTTATTTCTATTGAGCCAAGTACAGCATTTCATTTCATTTCAAGGTGAGCAAGCAGGAGAGACGGTGGAATGGAAAAACACATTTTAACCGGAAGAAACCTGCAGAACCAGACTCAGAGATCGAGACTTTCCGTCAAGCCAGGCTCAGTTTTGGTTGGTTGTTTGAAGATAGAAAGATATGTTAGAATAGAACACACAGACAGCTTGTGGGGAGGGATTCAAAACCTGGTTTTGGTATATTATTAGTGTATTTTTCACAAAACCATTTAAAAAAAGAGTGCTATGCATTAGGCTGTACCCAACATGAACAGGTGCATTTAATAACTGCATAGCTTATTCATTTAACAGTTTATTGCAATAAAATGTACAACATTATCTTTCTTTATATAAATAACAGAAATTGCCGTAATTTCAATTTTCTGTAAGTAGCCATGAATACTTCACATTATATGTAGTTTCTTGAAATATCAGTCATTCAAAGTGTTCTTTTTTTTTTTTCTTTAGTAAAGTTCCACTGATTCAGTCTGTTTCATGCATTGACAATAGAATCGTTTGTAAGGTTTGCACTCCTTCACTGAAGATCTAAAATACTACAATACCCTGTTGCACACACTCTGACCTGGAGCGTGCAGGAGAATCCTCTCTCCCTCCGGCCTGAATATTCTTTCACAACTTGGCTGTGAGACGGGAAGTCAAGCTGGGCTGTGCTCCCATTTTTACCCCAGGCGGTTGACAAGCAACCGCTACCTGAATTAAAACACACTCCACTGCAGAAAAAAACCCTGCTGTCAATTAAAAGCCCATAATTACACACCTGGGTTGGGAGTGGGGGGGGGGGGAGCTTTATGTATTTTGAGGGAATAATAATCCTGGAAAACAACTTGACCAATGACATTTAACTGAAATAACAATCATCAGTCAAAATCCTTTGTGTAATTCCCCAGCTTGAAGAGCGAGCTTGTTACCAGAAGCTGGTTTAAAACAAAGACTGCCAGACGATTTCAGAGGGAAAAGAATAACCCATTGTTTGTTCCTTCTATAAAAACTACTGTGGGCCCTTCAACAAGAATCCAAGACCTGAAATGCTCCCCTGGTGAGGAAAGACGAGAAATCAAAGAACTCACTCCTGCTACTTTAGGGTTTTTCGTGGATTGTTAAAGTACGAGACTCGTGAAAGTAGTTCTGCTACAAGTATTTCTCATGTTGGACGAGTTGATTGTCTTATGATCACAAGGGTGGTGGTTCAGTTTCCCTATCCCATCCACATGCCCTTGGGCAAAGGCCGTAAACCCCAAATTACTCCTATGTGTCGACTGCCACCACTTTTGTGTGAATCTCAAGTCAAGTTTGGTCAAAGAAGCTCATTTAAAAATAATTTACTGCCTAGGTTATTCAATGCAATGCAAAAAAAACCAACACCTGAACAGGTCAATTGAAGATTAAAGGTAAAACGTGCGTTATGAAAACAATGGTGTTATTTACAACTTTTTTTTGTCATTGTTTTTAATTCAGTGTGTCTGAAATTCAGACCTGCAAACCAGCAATAACACAGCTACTCATACTTTTAAAAATATCTTATTTTTCTTCTTTTGGGTCCAAGCCTACAAAAAAACACATCAAAACGTGAAGACATTTTGGTGTGCAATGTCTTTTGTCAACGATTCAGCAAGCCATTTTAGCAGAAATCACAAAAAGAAAAAAGAAAATTTTCCCATTCGATATGAATGGAATTTTTGTCGTCTGTGGCGGCATTGTTCATTTTGCTCCTCGCAGATAAGAGGACATTCATCTTTTGTCTTCTGTCGAGTAATAAAATGATTAAGTCAATGAAAAGTCCGCCAAGTTTCTCTGCGTGGAAAAGCTTCCCTCGTGTTAAATTACCAAGCGTTTGAGCTCCGACACTTTGATAGTTTCAACAGTGTTCGCATCCGTCAAGATACAAGAGGACATCGGGTGAAACGACGGCTGCATCAATACCATTTTTTTCAAAGTAGAAGTGCGAGTACTAATCCTTTAGCTACTTACAAGTACTAATACAAGTACTCATTAAACTCCACTAAGCCCGATTCACACTCCACATGCCAAAGCATGATGTCACGTAAGACTTGTGTCTGAGAGCTTTTACGAGTATGAGCAAGCTCCGATCCCATTATCTTGAAAAAGTAATACGATTACTGATTAGTAGCTACTCCTTAAAAAGTAACTGTTACTTTACAGATTACTTGCTTTTAAAAATAACTAAGTTTCACAAGTAACTTTTTTTAGTTGCTGACAACACCGCCCACACCGTGTCAACATAAAATCTGCAACCAGTTTTGCCAAATCTCATGAGAGCGAGGGGGCCTGTGATTGGCTGAGAGTGGAGGGGGGTGGGGGGAGGCTCAGGTGTTCAAGTGTGACTGTTAATTTCTTGTCTGTTCAATTCAGCAATAAATTGGCTTTACAGACGACAAACTCGCTCAGCGGGACACGACAATAGTAACACACAGTGCATGGGTGTAATGCACTGGTTGCATGATTCCACTATATTGGTAGGAACCTTGGTGGCAGCAGGTGTTGCCTGACGGAGAGAGAGCACATGTTCTCTGACTGCTACGCTCTGCAATGTTACGCAACATCGCGCTTGGTTTGGACTCAATTGTGTGAGTAAAATAAAAGAGTTTTGTACAAAACGCAAAGTCTGGCATCATCTTCAAGACGGCGCCGGTGTGCATGGCGGGTGCGTCGGTTATGTATTTTCCGTCAAGGCAGCTGCAGCATTGGGTTACAGCTACTGCAGTGGCTAAGTAACTTTAATCTGATTACTGGTTTGGCAATAGTAACGTGTCGGGTTGGTCATTTCACAGGAATGCGTTGCGTCGCCGATACCCGCTGCATTCCTCTGTGTAACGCTGACTGATGAAGTGGGACGTATGAAAACGGTCACGACCTTCACTCTGGGCGTGATGGAGGTTATTTTTTTCTCTCTCCAGAAACGGCAAACGGCGCAGGTGTGCGACAACAAAAGTGCTAAATCAGCCGTTCTGCTCCTAATAGACGGCACGTCGTTTCACAAAGGTCGCCATCAGCCTGGTCAGCCTGGAACTATGTAAAGGTCCGCCATGCTGCTCGTCAGCGCGCCTCTCCATCAGCCCGGGTTCAATGACAGAGACGAGGCTGGGAGCCATCAGTCCAGATGACAACAGAAACCATCTGCCCCCCCCCCCCCCCCCCCCCCCCTCTCGTCATTAACCCCGCTGGAAGTGTCGCCGAGATATGGATGAGGCGGCCTGCTGAAATAGCTGGCAAAGAAAACTTGACACATCCCGGCACAGACGGACGATCCCATCATGGCCTGGCACATTTTCAAGGAGGACGCGACAGAACCGTTCTTGACATTTGCTTTTTTTATAAAAGCGCTTCAGTGCCACCGCCTGCAGAAAATGTCTGAAAATGGAGCAGATATGGATATTTTTTTTCCCTGTCGGGGACGGCGAGGATTTCTCCTCCCAGCATGTGTCGGGACACCAGCTGCACGGAATGAAGTCACTCTAATACGTTTTATTGCCATATGCTGTGATTACACGTTTGCACAATAGCACAGTTGCGCAGCCATTATCTTTCATTATCCGTAATCTTCCGTGAATGTAAATCGGATCTAAACGCTGCGGCAATTTGCGTGCATGTATGGAGCGTCTGAGGCAGCAAAATGGAATGAAACATCTGAATGTGAGTGGCGAGCTGTTTGGTCCCCTCATAGGCAACGTGGACCAACCAAATAAAAAGGGGTTGATGACCAACAGCGCCACATTTTCATTACCAAACAGGTGGAGAGGAGGGGTGGAGGAGGGTCAATGACACAACCCAGTCCCACTTTAAATTGTGAAATATCTACATCCGAAGTCCACAGCTTCACAATTTCACAAAATTACACAAAAATGCTCTAAAACATGAAACATGGGTACATTTAAGACAACAAATTACCTAAATCATATATTGTATTAGCAGTAATGTCGAACTATAATACAAATATTTTCACACTTCATAGCTTGGTGTGATGTGTTGATTAGAAATAGATTTTAAAAAGATATACTCGTGTTTTGAAAATCAAACGGAAGTTATTATTTAATGCATAGAAGCGTTTTTGTGGTCATTGATTTTTAATCAAATGTTATTTGTGGTCAAATGTGGTTTTGAGAGCAATTAAGCAGCATCAACTTCCCTAAATAGCGTCTGAAGCAATGCCACAAATAAACCCCCCAAAAAACAAAAACTAGGTTTGTTGAGAAATCTAAATGAATTTACATCAGACAGAAAAAAAGTAGGATCGTATACAGAAACCGAATGGACACTGAAAATAAAGTGTATATTTGTCACAAGAAAAGATCTCGAAACAAAGATAAAGCAAAACTCTATATTAAAATATGGCAATTTTGACTGAAAAAAGAAGGGATGTCCGCCATGTTTTGTTGAGTCACGTGACCTGAAGTCACCTTTTTTTTTCCCCCCGTATTTTTTAGATGACGTTGGATTTTGCCCGTTTCCATGGAGACGCAGGCGGAGCATTTTTTAAAAGTTACTTTTTCAGTGGTTCGTTAAAGTACTGTCGAGACTCAGATATTCACTAAAATCAGCTTTCATGTTTTGGACGTATTAATTATCTTTAGAATCAGCCTTTGTTTGGACAAAATTGACGACACAGACTCTTGATCCGAACATTTCTGTTTAAAATTAGCATAAATTCACAATTTTCATGGTCAGTTTCATTTTGCAAAGTGTGATTGGACCCCATGTCTGCATGTATGTTCAACACCCTCGTTCTCGGCCATGATTTATGTCGATCATTGGAGTTAATCCCTATTTAGTTTGTTCCCACTGAGCCACCCGAGGTTGTTTACAGCTCAGCCAATCAATGTGCTTGATTCCTGTGCATGCGGTCGGGTGTCACTTCAAGAGCCACAAGTTTGTTAAATAAATCTTTCCAGAAGACTGTGTGATCCTTGACTCACACAAAGGAACAAGTTTCAATAATATGTTTCTTAGTTTGTTGATAAAATAGAGGAAGATGTAACCCGACAACATTACATTTCTGCTTGAGGAAAAAAAATTATGTATGAAGCGACTGGGATGAGAGGCAGATGTGAATTATTGAAGTGTTTTTATTCAGCAGATCACATGAGCCAGTTTACAGATGAAGCTACAACTCTTTTATCTCCCTGATGTACATCAATATTTACAACTTTCTTTCATCTGAGGCAGTAATGTGATATTAATGACACAAATCTGAGAACAAAAAAAAAAAAACACCATCCGTCCTTGGAATACATTGTAGAAAAGATTTTAATTGACTACTTCAGCACAAGTCTTTTTTCGTTGTGTCTACTTTGTCTTGTTCTTGTTGTTTTTCCCCGAAGCTGCTGCGTGGATTCTAGCAATCTGATTTTAAACCCATTCACGGTACAGAAATCCCAACAACACGGATCAAAAATAGTTACAAAGATCTCCCTCAGGCACGTTGGAGTGGATGTACGAATTCTCCGCAGCATTGTGTTGCGAAAGAAAGCCGTCAGCTTCAAGCAAAAGCCACAAACACTGGATTTCACAACCTCTTGAATTGATCCGAGAACACTCTCTTGTATCGCTGAAGTCAGTCTCGGCTGTTGGAAGTGGGTGGAAGTGGTTCGCGCCCTCAGCTCACCGAGTAACGATCCAGGTTTTCGTTCCATGGTTTGTACTAAGATCTATCATCACAGATCTACAGCTCTACTATCGCAGATCTACCAAGGTTTGCAGAAGGGAAAATTTGTGCATTGTTAATTAAAAAAAATACTGCGAAGTTGCAGTTGAGGGTTTTCATGTTGAAGAGATTTGTGACATAACATTGATGTTATAATACAAACAGTTGGATGTTCTTTTGATATATTTGTTGAAGTTTACATTTTGAAAAATGTATGAATTTAAATTCAATCGATTAAATTTAAATATTTTGAGGGTACGTTGGTAAACAAACTGCATAATGCAACAAGGTTTTTTGGACATTTAACTGTATTTTGTACAATAAGTTTTCAATAGAATTGTTGAGATTTTCGTCATTTTCTAAAGTAATTGGGGTTTATTTTTATGTGAAAATATAGAAATGTTGATCATGTCACTACTAAATTTTTAAAGGTTATGATGATCAAGATATGTGGCCCCTAAACTAAAATGTGTTTTACACCACTGGTGAAATATATTATTAGAAATATTAGTGAAGACACAAACACAACAGAATTTTACACAAGTTCACTGTTATATGATTATATACGTATACAATTTGACAGTTTTTTAAACAAGACCAGTCGAACTCTGGTTTAATGGCCAAGCGACCGAATGAGGAAAAAGAAAGCTTTGTTGGTTATTTTCCTCTCCACTGAAATAAAACCTTGAGGTGGTTACTGCAGTTCGACAAGAAAAAGAAGTAAAAAAAAAAAAAAAAGTCTTCAGCCATTTGGTTTCCTGACGGTAGAAAGTGTGAGCACTGCTCGGGCTGATATACGAGCAAATGGCCTTGAAAGGAGCAGCGTCTCTCCTGTGTGCGAGCAGTTTTCAAACAAACGGTAAAAGCACCTGACGGGAGATACGATCTGCCTTTGAGAACATATTTCTTTTCTCAAAAACTGCAGCTGAGGCTTTACAATGAAAGTCACAGTGATGGATTAATGGATAAATGACCTGTGATGTATGCAGTGGCAGATTGGAGTTAGGCCTCCTGCCTAAACCAGGGGTCGCTGACCTTTATGACCCGAAAGAGACACTTTTGCGACTTTCCACCAAATACATTTTGTCTGGATAAAATTTTTAACTAAAAAAAATAACATTTTCAGCTTGTTTTATACCCAGAAGCAACAAATCCTTTTAAAAGAGATTGTACACTCTGCGAATAAAATGACTATAACAACTCTCTTTACACACAGGTGTTAGGCCTCAACCCCTGCAGTTATTAAAGATACTTAAAACTGTATGGATGCACCAATACCAGATGTTGGGTCCAGTTCTGCACATAGTACTGTTGCTTGTTAAAAAAAAAAAAAAAAAAGAGTCCACCTTGGGAATCATTTATATAAGTGAAGTGGAAACGGATCTTGCACTGTCATTGTTGTGATGAACCGTGTTTTCTAGCAGATTGTAGATTTAAAAATCATCGACGGTGGAGATTTTAGGCTTTAAACCAGTTTTTGAATGTTGTTGAGAAGCCAAATAAAACCAGTTATGATAATGATATCTGACGTGCTGCTTTTGTATAAAGACACCTGGGAATTTCTTGTTTTCTGAAAATATGCATATAAATGTGTTTTTTGGATACATGTGTGCATTAGTTTGTAGATGTACTAATTGGATGTGCTTTCTCAGTTGTGAAAATCTTTCATTACACATGTTTGTGGCTCTCGATATAAAATAAAATCCAACTTCCCATCGACTTTACCGATCACATTTTTATTTTGTGGTTTTAGGTCCAGTGCGTTCAGCCAGTATTTCAAAAATTAGTAAATAACTGTAGAACCACATAGGTGAGGTTGTGCCGCAAAAAGCATTCAAGTTAAATAGTCATTAATAGTTAAAAACCACAAATTGACCCCCTGACCCTAAACTGTCATGGCCAGAAGAATCGGCAAAGTTGAGTTTCATGATATAATAATAAAGATGCTCCTGCATTCAGTCTGAAGACGCCTTTTTTTTTTTTTTATATCCTTCCATTTATTCAATTTATTCACTTCATCTTCGTCTCTGCCTTGAACTGCTCTTGATGTCTTTTTCGATTATACGTTTGCTGCCCTCCGTCTTCCTCGCCCACGCGCACTTCGCGAGTGGTGAAACCTTGCCTTTCGAATGGCGAGTCGTTCACGTGGCGCGCTCCTCTAAAACTGAGAATGAGCAGCGAGGGGCTCATCCGGCGGTGCCCGTCACGAGGAGAGCCCTCGATCCGGCCGCCGTCGCCGTGAACGGCCGCTGAAGCACTCTCGTGGCGATCGCCTCGCCAGCGTATTGGCAGCTCATCGCAGAAGGGCAAGGGGGGGGGGTGGATTTTGGCTCAAGTGTCTGTGAAGGAGGAGGAAACTTTGTGGATAATGTGTAAATTTGAAGTGAAGCGGCGAAGGCGGGGGTTGAAATAACAAACATTAAAGCATTACTTCCAGCACAACAGTGTGTAACAAAGCCGTTTAATTGGCTCAATATAATTAAGAATGCAAAATGTCAGTTCTAATTAAAATGCATTGATAATTACAGTCCCTTCCAAGAAGAGGTGCCAATGTGTGTGTGTGTGTGAGAGATTCTACGCATCTGTTTATCATATTTAACCCATTGTCTTTTAATTAGATGTTGATTACTGCCTGTGCCACAGTGAAAAGACGGGAAGAATAAAAGTTAAAAATCCAGCCTTGCACACATCACAAACAAGAAAAAAACAAACAAAAAAACATCTAACACACACTCACTCCAGGTCACTGGAGAATTAATGCAGCCTCAAAAGGACACAGAAAATAACGTTTATTTTTCAGTGCTTTCAATGAGAAAACTCCTGCTGGACGAGATTAAGAAAACAAGTGATGAATGTTTGAGGGGATTTTGCTGTAATCAAATTTGGCTGACATCATTTACACTGCCAGTATATTAAATATATTGTATTGTGTTGCTCTGTTTACATGCTTTCAAGTCAAAACGGAATGGTTTTTTTTGGGAGGTTATTTGTTTAATTGCAACATCGTCTCCATGGAAACAGGGCGGCAGTTTCACAGCGACGTGTAGCTTTCGCACATATAGAGTATGAATAAGGCTTTGAAGTTTGATAAGTATTGCTATTGGCGTGTAGCTACAGGTTAGTACTCGTAGTTGTTCTTTTAGAAAAAGTGGCATTGGTGCATCTCTATTTTCACAAAACCAACTATTTATTGCCAAAAATGGTGCAAAATACAGTGAAATATCCCAAAAAAATCGACGTATTTGTATGATTTTCTTGGTGGTTTGGTGGCTGTTTGGAGCCTCTTGTCAGGCAGGTTTCGCCCCACGGGTCTTGACACCCCCGTTCTCGCGGATCAGGCGCGAGTCGGCCTTCCACATTGTTTGACAAATGTGGCTGAAACTCCTGATTGGCTGGTGTGAGTCAGAGAGGCGGGACTTCCCGCGGTTTCTCACTTTGACCTACTTGCAGCAGTCTTCACCCCGGAGCTTATCGGTGTAATGGCCTCAGTGTGAGCGAGAGCAGAAATCGATACGATTCCCCCGGGCGCTTGCGCTGCGGAGGCCCACGCTCAGTACGGGTATTTAAGCAGCGAGCTGCGGAATAAGAAAACCTGCGCTGTTCATTTTTTAATATTGGAGTCTCGTGAAGGGAGAAAAGCACCGTCTGTGGGTGAAACATTTGATCCTCCTTGAGACGTAGATCACAGGTGGTACACAGGTGGCCTCTGAAGATAGTACCCCATTTAACAGTAATAACTTGGAGATGGTTTACATTACTGCCCCCCCCAGCTTCCTGCAAATTACCTTCAGCTGCAGGAAGTCCGAGGATTTTCTTGCACGCACGGCCTTTTTCACCTTTTAATTAGATATTCGTCCGGGTTGTGTTTTAGACAAGGTCGTCACCGTGTGTTGCCGTTTCACAGTCCACTGCTCGTTTAAATTCAACATTTGGTTGGAAAAGATGAAATTAGAGAAAATTATGCAGATCACGATCATCATTTTCCTTTGATTTGATGCAGAATTCGTGGCTCGGTCGCTGAAGCACTGTTTAAATGTAACAACCCGTGATATAATGGCCCATAATGTAAAAAGTTTGGCCCTTTGCAATGTAATAAGGCCAATTATATAATATGTCAATCATATAATGTTT
This sequence comes from Blennius ocellaris, assembly GCF_963422515.1. Taxonomy (NCBI): domain Eukaryota; kingdom Metazoa; phylum Chordata; class Actinopteri; order Blenniiformes; family Blenniidae; genus Blennius; species Blennius ocellaris. The sequence continues at coordinate 24,527,740 of NC_137663.1, forward strand.
CAGTTCTTGAATATAAAGGCTTTCTTTCAGGTTTTCTGAAGGGAAAAATTGGTAGAGCGGATGGTTTCTCAGTAATAAAAGTGAGAGGCTTGTGGTGGATTTTAACCAAGTCAAATAATCTGGTCCTCATTCAATCAAACTGGATAATCCCAAATAACAGTGTTTTCTTTCCAACCTCACTGGACGCATAAACATCACACATTTTTATGTTTTAAAGTGAAAACGTCTGTGTTGTGTTATGTTTCTGCATTTACACGACAATGGTGCTCAAAAACACAACTTTTTGAAAACGTTTCCTGAGGTGGAACTCTTTGAAAACGCTCCGACTCAGTTCACATGTAAACGGGGGAAATTACAACACTTTTGAAACGCCATTTCTTCTGCCCATGCGTGAGTAGATGGACAATAACAACATTTGCCTTCATGACTCCCAGTCCGTACAAATCTCCTGGGACTTGGTAGTTTTATATGATGGAGTCAAACAGTAATTCAACTTCACCGACTGTCCAATGCGAATGAGCAGATGATGGAAAAGAAAGCATAATAACTTGGCATTTTAATGTGACTGTATAGATTTAACTTGTGAAGTCCTTGAGATGAGCAGCAGGCCATTTGTAGCCACGATATCATCTGCAGATAAAGCCTGCAGCTGCTCCAATACACGGTAAATAATGAAAAATCCTCCTCAGATTTTACCGGTACACGGCCTGGAAGCCGAGCATTAAAATAAAACTCATTTGGAAACTGCAGAATCTCTCACAGAGGCCTCACTAATCTTATTTTACACAATGTCACCGGACAGCATCGTTCCCGCTCGTGGATATTGAGAACGCTCTTGAAAAACATGCAAATGGAAGAATATTACTCATTAGTTGTTGGGTTGTTTTTTTTTTTTTGGGGGGGGGGGGGACTATATGTTGTGTTTGAACTGCACTGCACTGCACTTCAGCTACCCGGAGAGAAAAAGTGATTAATGGAAGCACGGGCTGGAACCCCACCATATTACATCCTGCAGAGCCGGGGGAATGCAGACTGAATGTATGCCGGCCGGTTAGTTATTGGTTGCTGGGCCTGGCAGAGAATTCATTCTCCATCAGTCTCATCTCGGGGTTCACGTCGACTCCGCTCGCTCCTGTGATCGCTCAAGGAGAAATGAAAACACAGCCACTTCACTGCAGTGCTGTTCAGCATGGAGCCACGAGCTCAGCGTCTGATAATAGATAAACACTGTTCCATGTGACGGTTGACTGTGTGGAAACATACAATATGTGGGTCTTCTATTTAAAGGTAGAACTATTTCCACGCGGTCGTCTTTTAAAGCCGCTTTATGCGAGTGAACAACGCGGCACGTTGTGGCCATGCTTTGACCCGTTTCTGGTTTTCCTCATGGTGGTTTTGTTTCGTGTCGCTCTGGTTTTTTACTTATAATACGGGTCTGGTTTTAAGTTGCCTGCCTGCATCAGGCCTCGTTTACACGCCAGCGTTTCAAATGAAAAAGCTTCTTTTTTTTTTTTGAGTTCTCGTTTTAGGGAAGTTTTGCTTTTACATGACGTCGTTTTGAGGAAAATGTCCCTCCAGTACCTCCAGACAAGTAAATTGGTTCCCCCATAGTCAACAATCCATCAGCTACAATACAAGTCCAACAAATAAGACAGAAAACTAGTGAGAACCAGCAACGTCAACTAGAAAACCCAAATTGACTTAAAACCTTTTCTCTGATCGTCTTTCACTCATGGTTTTGTTCCCTCCTCGTTCATGCGCCACAGCCGTGTTTATGTGTGTCAATCCGTTAGCCTAACATTTCACACGGAATAATAAACTCGTGCTTTCTGTTTCCCTGTGCAGCAGTTTATTTTGATTTGTGTGATGGTGTGTGATTATAGCTGCAGTGACAAACTGCATTCGACTCCTGGCGCTGACGTAATGATGGATCCAAATAATGTTTGGCCCCGACGCGAACTTTCCCGTGTTCACGCTGGAGGACGTCAATCATCCTCAGACTGTTTACAAAATACGGGGAGAAAAAGAAAAAGCCTTCGGAGAGCAACGACAAAATGCATGACTGGAAAGGCTTCTTAAAGGGATTGCATTACAAACGTAGCCGTTTCCCTCAGCAAGAAAAATCTAATGCGGAGCCAGAATTGCATAATAAGGGCAAACAGACTGCAGGCTACATATTTACACAAACAGGGGTCATAAAACCAGCCCTCCTGAGTCATTTGTGCTCAAGGCAAAGTGCTCTCAAGGAAAGGAGATTTATTTGGCTTCATTATGTTTGCATGGCAGGAACGGCGCAGCCATCATTTCTATTAGACACTTTTCTGGCCCATTAAACCTCATTACATATTGATCCAGTTCCCCGAGATGATAATGTACCATTTATTTCCATCAGTTCCACCTCTGCCTCTTTATACTTTCATTGTTCATAAAGTGTCATCGAGTGCCAGAGGAAATGTTCTCGGCTGTGTTTCAGAGCTCGCCGCCTTGTCGCCCCTCGTCCTTCCCGCTCGCCAATAAAAACCCGTTTTACATCGTTTTTGACCTGCGAGCAAACGGCGGGGCCGGTTGTTTACGACGCGCGTCGACCGGCGTTGTGTTGACTCTTAACTTATCCGGCAGTCATCTCCAAACACACTATAAAGTGAGTTGATACCTGCAGGCGCTTTGGCCAAAACAAACCTGCTGACTGTCCGCCGTACTGGACTTCCTCACATTAATCTTCTTTCTTCTTCTGGGATTTTTTATTCTTTCCATTCAGCAGCATTCTGCATTCAAATGTGTTAAAGCGTTTAATTACTGAGAATCTAATTTATGTATTTTTCCACAGAAAGCTGCTTGTTCCATTGTACTGGACGGCATCTGTATCATTAACACCTTCTAAAGACGTCCTGCTTTGCTGTGTGTGTTAGTACAGTAAATACTACTGAAACCTCATCTATAAAACTTAACTTAGAAAATTAATAAATATATAGATATATATATAGAGAGAGAGCTATAATATTAAGTCTGGGTAATAGCATTAACTGATACTTTACATTTTGGGCAGGGTGTGATATACCATTAATGACCCATTGAGTGACTTCAAAAAGATTTGAAAATGATAATAGATATAATAATCACAATTTCACATTTGAAACGAGGAATATTTAAAGCAGCACAATGTTTAGTTTCTTTGTAGTTATTATTTTTGTTATTGTTGCTATCCAAGTCACAACTAATACCTTGCTGTACAATGTAACTATTTCAGATATTTGAAATCGATTTATGAAAGAGCGTATCACTGATACACTCTTGTGAGTACTTCAAGTACCTGCTTGTCTGGTTCAATGGGCAACTTCTTGAAAATGCTCCATCTCTGTGAAAATGGGAAAAAACTCAACTTTTCTGAAATGCTGTGACTGTGCATGCGCACCACGGACATAGAGAATAGTTGTTCTGCACGTGCAATCCAAGTTGATCGTCTGTCCACGTGAACGTTCATGTTTATCGCGTATTGTTTTCTGCGCACGTGTTGTACTTTCAAAAATCAACAACGGCACCAACTCGTGGTTAAACTTGCTAAATGCATCATTTTCTGCGTTTCTGATGTTCCTATTTAAACGGACATCGTTTTCAAAACAACGATATTACCGAAACGGAAATGCGAAAACAATGCGTTTTCATGTCAACGGAGCTGCAACGGGACCAATTAGCCTCAGATTGAGCGAGGAAACCGGAGCATGCACAGGACATTTAATTTCTTTTTGATTTTATCAAACCAGATCAAACGTATTCACCCGACCGAAGGTGTGGCGGTTTGGGGACGGAGCGATGGGGCTAATCAACACCGTCAACCATCGTCGATGAACCAGTAAAAGAGAACAAACACCAAACCTGGACTCCAACCGTGTTCCTGCTGCGAGGTGAGAGTTCTCACCGCTTACGCCCACATTTTCAGCACAATATGTGTGAGATACAATTCTCATGCCACTCCATCGCCACGCGCCAAACTAATGACTTTCCTCGGTGCATGTGTCGGGAGGGGGAATAATACACGCGCTTGTTCTATGAGGCTGCGTGCGACACATTTATTGGACTGTGTGTGACATATTTATGGGAATACATATGCTGCGTTGCCATGCAGGCGTCTGCAGGAGAGTTTCAGCTGCCCCGAATTGTGCATCTCATTTCAGACCTGTTGGTTCTCCTCGTGAATGTACTTCACACGTCATCATATATTCATCTGGTTCTTCATGCACGTCGGCGTGTACCTATACATTTTCGCCCACCGTGACCAGGCAGCAAACGACTTCCAGTAAGTGATATTTCATGTAAACACAGGTATTTATTGTGCCGCTCTCTGCATCCTGCCACTATATATATCAGAGCCGGGGCTTTATTTGATGTTCTCTTTTTCGGCACTTCTGCTGCTGCAACGATGCAATTGCCCTGCGGGGATCATTAAAGTTTCATCTCATCCCATCTTACATAAACCAGTTTTACTCCCTTCTCCACCCTCTTTAAAGTGCCTCACACTGCACCGGATCACCGCCGTCCTTTAGCAACCCCACCTTGACGGAGACACTATTTAGCATTTTCACTCTGGACTTCTTTAACGATGGTAGAAAATGGGAGGTTTTCTGCCACATGCATTTCAATAGAAATTGTGATGTTTCGTCTGCCTCGTTTCTCATTTTCTTGTCACTTTGCAGTATAAAGCGTCTACCTGTTAGTGGGCGTATCAGTCAGACTCTAATCATGTGTACCATCACCGGTCTGTGAGCTTCGCAACTCTTTTAGCATGTAGCGTGTAGCACGGCTCAGTTTTAGTGGATCCACCAAGCAGTAAGACTAAACGATCAACATCGGGATTACTGTGCTGCTCCAAACGTCTCTTCTGATTAACTTGCTTGTGTTGTAAGAACCATCGCTCTTCTCTTGATATTTTGGCAGAACATTCTCATTCTCTTTAATATTAAAGAATCTACAAACGGTCGCTATCCGCCACACGATGTCGCTGACGTTGCTGCCAGATGATGTCGCGTACGACACGCGACTGGTATCGGGATCCCTTCAGCCCTCAGCCTTTTGTTTTTCCAGCTGATAAAAGACATGCTGATCTTTTCCCAGCATGCACTGCAGGGACACGAGCGCGGGGACGAGGCCTCCGTGGTCATCCTCGCTGTCATGGCGGTGAGGTCTCTGTCTGAGGCCACCTGCTTTCCCTTGGGGGGGTGGGGGTTTAATTTATGATGCTAATGAAATGTGAGCATGCTTAGCCCATCGGAGAGCAAGTGATGAATCTCCTGCGCCGAGCTCGCCATCCATCACAAAGCCCCCCCCCTGCCTGCAGCAGCCTACAGGAAGCCCGGGCCTGTTCCTCTCTGATTAATGTTTAGACTGATGCACCTCCAAGATTATCTCGTTTGATCGTGTCATCTCTTTGTTATTGCTGCTGCGGGCTTTTCTCAGATTAGATTCCCAACTCGGGCTTCTGTTTTAATGCAGAGTCATAGTAAGAAATATTTCACTTCGTCTGAAGAAGAATTAAATCATCAAGCAGAATAACACATCCACACACACACACACACACACACACACTGCCTCTTTCCTCATTTAACCTTGTTTATTTTCCGTGGAGGAAAAACATAAAAAAAAAAAAAAAGTTGAGTTATGCGCCAAGTTGTGCCAGATAAGTTCTATTGTTTAAATGCAGATTGGCGCCGTTTATTTCCACTCAAACATTTGAACAGACAGTGGGGATTTTTGCAATTACTATTATCTGAGAATGTCTCCCTCTTTGTACACGGAAAAGTCATTTTGGCCAGCAGAGATTTGCCAGCGCGAGCAACAGCAGCTGAATTTAAACAGACTTTTAGGCGTGTTTATTAAAGCCCTGCAGTGTTTATCAGTGGGGAAGAAGTTTGGCCTTTCAGAATAGCAACTTCAATAAAGAATAAAGTGCTTCAAATGTGTACCCGTCCCATTTTGTCCCCTTCTATGTCTATCAGTGGAGACAAATTTAATTTTACATACAAGGGAGGTTGCAAAGATCATTCTAGATTCCTCAGTAGTGCAGAGTAGTTTACATCTAGCTTTTTAATAAGGTACTTTTTACTACAAATGCAACAAAGATGACCGTTTTTAGATCCCTGCTAGAGAAAGCGACAGCTTTAAAATCTGTATTGTGATCTATTGTGTCAATCAGCTTCTGCAGCTGCAGGTTTTCAATGCAAAAACTTCACATGATAAGACAAATCTTGACATTAGATCATTGTATCGTCAGCCTCACTGTGTGTTTGACACGTTCTGGTGAGGAAATAAATATCACAATGTGGAGGGGTTAGGGTTACAAACAATGGCGCCCAACATCAAAACGAGATCGTTTTCAGCCTTTCTGCCATTTTCCATGGAAACGCACATCATTTTCAAAACATTGCTGTATAAACGCCTAAAACTTTCTGAAATGAAAACACAAAAATTATGCGTTTTCAATTCAAACGTCTTGTAAGCTAATATTTCAAGTTTTCTTAACTCGCAGCATCTGATTTATTAAGCAAAAAACATTTTGCATGCCAAGCTTGAGATCACTCATGTTTCAGCGAACTAGTTTTATTTTCATGATGTTCATGCATTAAATCAGAGTTCATCACCCTCCTTTTATTGAAACAAGCCATTTTCTCCTGGAACTTCAGGCACTCTTATGCAACAATTTGAGTTTATGACAGTTATGGGAAAATAAAAATCCATAGTATCAGTACGTCTTGTCCCCAAACCAAGAACTAGAGCTAAAGATGTATTAAAACATATTTAGAAGACATGTTGAATGAAATGAGGCCATTGGAGGCAGTGCCAAGATACAGTTTGTACGCCAGACAATCAGGCTCCCTCGAGGAGTAACTAGTGGTAATCCTCCGGATTGTGTATCATCTGGTGATCATTTTCTTTTGTCCTAAACATCATGTTATTATTAAATTCACTTCCTGTAAAATCCAGTGCACTCTCCTCTCGCCAAACATCTGCTTGTTTCTTCAAGGAATTGACTCCACATGACCTCCATTTAACAGGCGATCTGCAATTTGAATCAATATAACCCAAAAGCAAGATTATTTCATATTTTCTATGCAAGCGCCACAAACCATAGCTGAAGCTGACCAGTATGAATGAGTGAGACAGACACAAAAAGAGAATGTACCCCCAAAATAAAGTTGTCTTCATTTCATTAACCTGCTACACCTGTTAACATTTTTGCAAAAAAAAAAAAGTGTATGTTAAGTGTTTCTAACTTAAGTACACAAATTAATGCCTCATGGCATAATAATTCCAGTTGTATTATCATTAACAGAGGTAATGGTACTTTGTTGGGGGGGGGGTAAACAGTGGTGTATAAGGGCTCACGCCGACCTGACAGTGAGAATTTCTCCAGTTTGACTTGGAGACCTTTCTGTATGGAATTAGTATTTTGGAAGAGCTGTGCATGTGTAGCTGTTCAGCCGATTGAAGAATGTAACATTTGTGAGTGGAAAGCAGGTCCATACTTTGTCCATATTTATATAATACATCATGACCTTACATTCTGGATTGACGTGCATGGAAACTTGAGGATATTCAAGATATAATTCAACTTGAAATACTGAAGATTCTCATGGCGCTTTAAAGATCTCCGATGATACATCGTTTCAACACTTTCACATGCTCTCATTGGCCCACAAATATTTTATTTTGAAGTTTTTTGCCCCAAATCCAGCTTTTCCTAGATTTTCCTCCATTTGAATATTGGATCATAGGAGCTGCATTCAGAATCTGCAGTGTCTGTGTGAGCTGGACTGGCTCCGCCCACACATGCCCATCTTGGGAAGAGGAGGAAGTACTTCCTCTCGTTTTCAAACATTTTGCAATGTGCAACTTACAAAAACACAAACGCGACGTGTCTTTATTTAAAATGTTGTTTTGTAAATTGGGCCCAGAGTCATTTTTATGGAAAACAGCATTTAGTACATTTTATTGGTTGATTAAATTCTCGTTACCAAAATGTGTCCAGATCCATTTTCAATTCTAAGAGTCTTTTTCCATATTAAAATTAAACTAAAAAGCCCAATATTGTGCAGAAATATGTGTACTCATGATCCCAAAAATTATTTTTCTCTACTTACCCTCTTGGCTGTAATCTGATTACCTCGGCCTGTAATATCTGCATTAACTGATCACTCCCACGATGCCTCACTTGGAGCAGAAGATCTGAAATGCGTGCACGCTGTCAGTGCATCTTTTTTTTTCAGCTGTATGAGAATAGCCCCCATGGTTAAATGAAAACTTTCTTTGATAATCTCGAGCTGAAGTGAGCTGTGTGGAAGTTTGTGTGATGAGGCGTGGACAGAATTCACTTGTTTTCACTCAGCGCGTGACGAATGACGCCAGGAAGTGACACGAAAGGTTGAGAAAGCCGTCGCCGACACCGGCTGATCGAATAACGTGTATCAGGATGCCGGTTTGCATGATGGGATCAGTGAGGTGAACATCCTTCTCCTCACATCAGTGGTTACCATGACACACACACACACACACACACACACACACACACACACACACACACACACACACACACACACACACACACACACACACACACACACACACACACACACACACACACCCTCCACCACCCCATCGTTGTGGTGAGTCTGCAGGAAACAGGCCACCTCCTCCTTCTCTCGCTGTCACCTCCGATGGCGCTCAGCTTCGCTGTGATAGAGTGAAGCACTGTGACCCCCCCACCCCACCCCACACCCCCACCCCCACCTCCACCCATTCAGCCTGGCGAGCCAGTAGAACAGGCACAGCTGGTGTGACGGCGAGAGGCAACACTTCCTGCAGCCGGTACAGATGATGATGATGATGTGTCACCGGGCCGCACGTTCATCAAAAGCAAACCACCTCCAAATTAATTAGCTGCAGTCGGGACGGTAATTAGTTTGACGGTGCCAGGGATTTCCTTTGTGTTTGATGAACTTGGGCTTTAATAAGTGGAGGAAAAAGAAGAGTAGGGGATTCTCTTCCATGCAATGTTTGCCTTTCAAAAAAAATCTGCCGTGTCTCATCTCATCCCATCCCTCCTATCACAGCAGGTTTTTTTTTTTTATTCACTGTGATTCTTTGTATTTGCTTACCCATGCATATATTGTTTCTGAAGTCAAAGCGACCTTGAGGCTGACACTAATTAAAGAGTGGGAGAGAAAATAAAACACCCTTTCTCCTGTAAACAGATTCTAATGAATTCCCGTGGAAATGAGAGGTGAAGGGTGGAAAAGCCCCCGTCGTTAAATACCCAAGGTTCTCTGAGCGTCTTGTTTGCTGATAAATGTGAGCACGCGTGTTGCAAATTAACACTTACGATGCGGAGAGAAGAAATATCTGAACGTCAGGTATTTTTAAGTATTTTTTTTTAAAAAGAAAAGAAAAGATCACGGTGCTCCTGTTATGCTTGGGTTTGAACTCGCAGCTCTGCAGGAAGTGCAAAACATCAGTTTGATTCACACAGCATCCGAGCTAACAAGCTGTGTTGACTGGGAGACATTTTTCAGATGTGTTGTTTAACCGCTGTAGTAGCCGCCTCGTATTTGTCAGACGAGGCCGTTTCCTCGTCTTCACATGCCGCTTGAGGGGCCGACGCGTCTGTCAGCCAGCTCACGACTCACAAATGTACATTTCTGCTGTGTGGGTGCTTACTGAGAGATTTTACACACAATGACTCGTGGCATAACTCAATTTTACAGCAGTCAACCCGAGTCTGTCACCTCATACAAATGCGAAATTGTAAAAGTGAGAAGTGTGCTCCTCGCTGACACATTCATAACTACTCTGGATTTGAATAACGGCTGCAAAAGACATGATTTAACGGTCACTGTACGGCTTACGCAGCCAGTTTTATTCTTGTTACTCCGATGCTTTTCTGACAGCCGCCATAACTGAGCTGTAATCATTGTAATCTAAATGCCTTCAGAATGAGATCAGCTTCTGCTGCTGTGAGGAACAAACTGTTGGACTGAGTTTTATTTTTAACATTTTCTACATTTTAGTTCAGGCTGGATCGGATCATGTTCTAGTTTTGTTGCTCTAGGTCTATTCTGCTGGGAGAAGTTATTTTTGACTCGTCAATGTGTTTGTTGCTGGTGAAGTTGCTTCGATCAATATCAAGGCAGGAATTAGTTTTATACCACCCTGTATATAAATATTTTCACCCCCATTTCCCTCTGAAAACCCCACCCTAAAGATGATGGAGTGATTTCAAAAGACAATTTATTCAGCAATTATGAATGACATGCAATTATAGCGATAAGGTTATAAATAGAGAAAATTCCATTTAATCAAAGCACAAGAAACACAATTCCTTTTGACAAAGTTCCACTTTACTGCAAACCATTGAGATTTGTGGTTGGCAGCATTTGCATCATTTGCAGAGCAACACGCACAAGTGGGAGAAGATGTGGAGCAAATACGAGCTGAGGTCGTCCATAATTGCTCCGCCACCTTAAAACGATCAACGTGCCGAAAGGCAGTCGTCCTCCAGAGACTTTCCTCGACGGAGTATTACCTGGGTCAGGTTAAAGGTGTCATGTCTCAATGCGCGGGTTTTGATAACCTCTAGGAATTGATGGGTTTGACGTGCGAGTGTGCCACACTAAAACCTGTGGGGAAGAAGAAAAGCAGATACAAGCAGAGAAAAGGTCAATGTGAGTCGAGTCTAATACGCATATCCTGATTGAAAACGCTGCACTGTGTGTATTCAGAGCATTTAAGATGAGCTGTGGACTTTAAGAGGTACTTCATAGGTTCAGTCCGTGGTATTGTTTTTGAAATGTCATCTAAAATAACTTTGTGAAACAAAAACACTGGGGGGGGGGGGGTATAGCTCAACAACTTTATGTTCCGTGCAACTCTTAATATATTTACTGAAATTGCTATTAAATGATTCCCGGATTGACTGATTTGCTTCCTCACCAATGTGGGTGTGTAAGTATCCACTTCTACAGACCTCCAATGACTCCAAGAACAAATATTGCTATTTATTATTAAAAACGTCCCTTTCCCTTTCTCACCTTGGTGCAGTTCTCAGCTTTAGGCTCCAGGTCGCTCAGAGTGACCAGACCCTCTAAGAACCTGGTCTCCTGATGGCCCGATGGTACCCCATACAGCTTGAAGTTAGCTCCAGGTTTGGACAGAATGAGCTGCAGGTTCACCGCAAACCCTGCCATGTCAATGGCAAAGGGTCGACTCCGGGCATATTTAACGTTCCAGCCGTACACCTTGCCCGAGGCGTTGACTTTGGGCGACTCGAATCGCACACCACCCACAAAGCCCACGGGCCACACGGATACTTTTTTAGTGTAGCGCATCTGAAAGGTAAACCAGAGATAGACATACCAGTCATTCATTTAATATAAGTGAAATTCCATGAAATACTGCAAAAGACACGTGGAATGGATGTGGAAGCGGGAAATGATGCGCTGGTCACAACGAAAAAAAAGTCCAAGTAACAAGCTGGACACAACAGAAATGGCAAGTTTTAATGACAATTACACAATACTCCTGCTGCTCTTCAATGTCTCCAACCGCTCCACTTTTCCATCAGCTTTGTTGCAGCAGCATCTCCATTCCCAACTTTATATAAATATGCTTTACCTTTGTTTTATAACACTTCAATCAAGGTTGTTCTGCTGAAGGATCAAGCATGTGAGCTTTAGAAGAAATTTCAGTATGTCCCTGCCAGTGTTGGTCAAGTTACTTGGAAATAATTACTGATTACTTCCCTGAGAAAGTAATCCCATGCCTGAATACGCTGTGACGCAATAGTCCACTCAGCCTCCTCCTATTCTGCAGATTCCATTATATAAAACTGAAACAATGAATGCAACACCTGTCTTTTTTAAAAACCTCTTTTTTTTTTCTTTTCAATCTTTTAACCTCATCCACATTGCATCAATCAGAAGTTAAATTAAATGCGACAGTCTCTGACTTTAAGGACATTTTTTTTACATTTAAACCTATTTTCTGCACGTTGCACCATATTTGAATGAAATATAGCATGCAACAATCACTTAGTTTGTGAAGGTCTGGTTATGTAACAATCCCCTCACCTCGTCGAACAGCTGCAGACTGTACGTGTTGTCGTCGTCTCCGAAGTAGACGACTCCAGGACGGCTGTCATTCACGCTGAACGTGTCCCGGAGCCACTTCAAGCCCACGTTTCTCTGGCCGCCGCCCCTGGACTTAAGCTTCTTAGTTATATGCACGTTGAGGTGGGTGTAGTTCAGCCCCGTGTTGTCGAGGAGGCGACGGACAAAATTGGACTTTCTGTCGGCGTCTTCGACCACGATCCAGTGCAGGTTGGCCACGTGGAGCAGAGTGTTGGACATGTGTGTCAATTCCGCCTTCTGCACCAGTCGGTAGTATGTCGGCGTGATGACGTAGATCGAGGGCAGGCTGTCGGACCAGGGCGGAGGCCGAACGTAGACATTATTAATGGTGACCTTGTTCCCCCTCGGGAAGAAATTCCCTAAGATACCGATATCTGTTCAGGAAGTAAAACATAGACAATAAGCTCCTCGTCAGATAGAGTAAATGTTTTTTTATTGTGCTTCATCCAGCTGATGTATGCTCATCTAATTCATCTTGCAGTTCGGAGAAAGCATTGCTCACAGAGATTTTCTTCAGATAATTTGAGTTGTTTTAATTTTTAATTCAATTATAATCTCTATTAATTTGCAAAGGTGGATTGCAGAGCCAATTATGTGTATGGATGATGATGTTCCTCTCAAACACTTTCATTTCTGATTAATGTTGGGCTTCCACCCAACACAGACGATCTTCATTTGTCATGATAGTAAAATCTTGCATGCGGGTTTCAGTGTCTGGTGGTAAGAGCTTAATCCAGGGGGTCGGACACCCCTCCCTTCTTCGAAGACACAGAGGAAACGTGGTAACTACTGCGCATTAGAGGGTTAAACAAGTAAGATATATAGTGAACTCGTTTGTTTCATACAACTGTGACAAATATTACCTTGTCCTGCGCCGAGCAGAGGTGCGATGGTGCCGCGGTAAGAAACAAGGAGCAGTGTCAAAGGCAGCACAGTGACCAAAACAATGAACATGTGCTTAATATTCACCGTTGGCGGCATCTTGACAAGTCGTGCACCGATCTGAAAAACGGATATGCGATTTGGCACACAGTCGGAAAGATCAGTCTGAACCTTCCAGTCACAATGAGTAGACCTCCCTGAACTAATTATACAACTTTGTAGAATATAGAGTATATATAGCTTTATAGAATATACAACTTTTATTCACAACACTGCGGTAACCATTGAGGAAGGCGCAAAATGGGAGTTACGTGTGCAGTTGTCCTAACAATTCTGCTTGCGACGATCGTTTTTTAGTTTACCTACTGTTAAACAGCGTGACGGGCCAAAAATGGAAGAATTAACAGATTTGACATAAAAACCACAAGCTACAAATACACACACATGTATGTGTAGAGCATTTTGTGAAGGGTACGTTTTTTTTGTCCATTACTAGCCTGATTACCCTGAAAAAACACATTTTCTTAGTTTCTTCGTTTACTTACCCCGGCCAATATTATTTTCCTTTGTTTGTGAGTCTCTTTAACTACAATATTCCTCACCCATCCTGACACAAACTAGTATTAGGGGAGGCTTTTATACGCCTTCATCTGTCTCCCTGTTACAAAACTTGTAGTGAGTGTGAAGTAGTTCACAATGTCCGTGTAATTTAGACTCAACCACATAACTACCTCATCCTCAAATTTTAACAAAATGCTATAGGGGTCAACACCCATCGCACTCCATCTGGAATATTTAATCCTTGATAAATTTGGGAAAAATCACATGAATCCGCCATTGAAGATACATTGTTATGCATCGATAGACATAAAAGATGGCAGACCCAAGCGAATCTGAGAGGATCATGGGAAATGTGGCGTCGGTTGCAAATGATCTACAGACCCTAAAATTGTTCTAGTCGTTTTAAAGAAAAATAAAAAATATGGTGGAATATGTATATATTTCACAAGCTTTTTCACATAAACTGGCATCAGTAAATAAAATCCTTCAACGTGAGGCAACTAAAACCACATGAAAACATTAAGACGAACTACAACGCTTCACATCGGGGCCGTATTGCGACATCGAGTCTTCTCTGAAATGGCACTGTCATTTTCCACATGTTTGGGTCACCGGTCAAACACATTGTAATCATTCTTCAGCTTTTCTTCATACAAGTACTTGTTTTTCTGCTGTTCTGGTTGCGGTTAGGGAATAGAAGGAGATAAAGAGATTTGACAGATAGTGGGGAGGAATTCAAACCCTGGTTCTGGTAAGGGGGTGGAGACTCAAACATTTCCCTCATGAAGGAAATGAACCATGTTAGCCAAGGTGAGTGGTAAATAAAACAATGAACAATAGTGCTGATGTTATCAAACATATTTCTTCTTTTTGGTTCCTGAAACTTGACATGCGTCTCTACTCTGTCCAATGACACGTCATCCTTATACACAAAGCACAAAAACAAATTTTGCCAGAATGTAGCATTGCCATCGAGTAGCAGGGACGGTATTAACAGTGGCAACGAGTTTCTGACCCTTGAGTTTAGGGAGGCAAATATCTAGATGCATACAATCCTTTTCTTCTTCTTTTTAAAACTAGTCTTAAAACCCATTTTTATTCTTTGGCTTTTTATGTTTTTATTGTTTTACCATCTGATTGTTTTTATTGCTTTAACTTTTGTTTTTTTTTAATTGTTTTGATGTTTTTCTTTTGCCTCTTATATTTTTATTTCAATGTACAGCACTTTGTCTCAGCTGCGGCTGCTTAAAGCGCTTTATAAATAAAGTTGAGTTGAGTTCTTCTTATAAACATGAAAAGAAAGGCAGCCATTGATGCTTTGGGATGTTTATCAGTGGAACTCTGTGACTGCTCAAGTGTTGCAATAACTCTCAGGATCCCATTTTCATTTATTTGAAAGCCAGACAATATCCAAAATATATGGGGGAAAAAAAATACTTGAAAGTACATGCGAACCAGTTCTACACCAATTGTTTGCAATGTCTTTCTTTTTTCATGATGTTATACTGCTCAGTCCTCGGCTCTATCGTGCTATTGGAAGTGAATGCTCCTGGTGAAATCACCTCACGGAAGGAAGGAATGGAGTGAAGATCCAGAATAACATGATCCTGAACACTTTATGGAAGAAGAACTTAATTTATCACAAACCCTGTCCAGATTAGGCTCCCGGGGGAAACCATTTGAAGCTGGTGTTGTGGCGTTCGTTGGTATCTGGGTAATAAATCAGTGAGGCTTTCAACTTCATCCTC
The DNA here is from genome assembly GCF_963422515.1 of Blennius ocellaris. Taxonomy (NCBI): domain Eukaryota; kingdom Metazoa; phylum Chordata; class Actinopteri; order Blenniiformes; family Blenniidae; genus Blennius; species Blennius ocellaris. The sequence goes on from NC_137663.1 coordinate 24,543,104, forward strand.
AAAGTCCTCATGAATGTCGGCGTATGAGACGGAGACAGTTCTTAATTTTACGTCAAACCAAATCCAAGTCCTCCATTTCTAAGACAACTGTGATGTAAAGGTAAAGTTAAATCACGCCCATAATAAAAAAGATTTTTATCAGCATTGAACCACACAAACCAAGCTAAAAAGAATGTAACCCTGTTCACCGACACCGACCATGAAACACCTTCTGCACAGTCAGAAAAAGAGTATCGCCAAAGACTGATGGCTCAAAAGAGAAAAACTTAAAAAGGTTTCACACCTTAATTGCACAACGAAGCTCCTCAGCATCCACTTCCATACAGGTGGTTCTCTTCCTTGAGTCTCAGCTCACACTGAGAATACGCGATGGCAGCTCTGACATTCTATCAGGGGTGTTGCTTACTGGCGTGTTGTGAATCAGCTGTTCTTATCAGTAGGAGAGGTTTATATCTTGATCTAAAACAAGGAAATGCACTAAAAGGACCGGTTTTTGTCCACAGATAACCTCAGGAATTTCCTTCTTAATGTTTCATCATATTTATAGCAACTCGCAGTGACGTGTGGCGAGGTTTGTGAGGCACCGGCACATTATGAATCAGAATTATGAACATATGAACCCAACAGAGTGGATTCTTTAACAATTGATCGGCAGCAGTTAACATGTTAAGAGTTCATATCAACATTGTCCACACAGAAAGATGGGTTGACAGCGACATAGAGAGAAAGAAAGAAAATACCTTGTTGATCGAAGAGGGAAATTCTTTACATTTGCTCCACAGTAGACTAGAAAATTTAAACATCAAGGAAGGAAACATTAGAGAAGAAAAGAAGAAATCTAAATATGTTAGTCGTTACTGGAAAAAGTGGTATCAGCGACAATATGAGTTTCATTACCGTCATTTAAATAAACATAAAAAACTTTACTTTAATGTCTGAATAATAACTTTGTCACACATGTATGTGTAGTTGTTTTCTATTGAATACAATTAAAAATGTTCCAATGTAGCCAATATGCTTCTGGCAACTGTTGTTTTTGTTAAAGTTTTTGTATGTGACGTCACATGACCGCTCGGAAGTGAAACACAAAACAAGACAGCGAGCCAACGAATCGGTCCCAAACAAATAAGTCACTAAATACTTTTTTTTTTTTTAATGTTGTCGTGTAAACAGAGTCAACCCTCGTACCTTAAAGGGGTCATATTATGCAAAATTCTCTTTCTAAAGGTTTTCCAACCATAGTAATTGTCTCTATACCTGGAATGACGACCCTGAAGTGAAGAAAGTGTTTCTCTCCCTGGCTTGTTTCAGTTTTTAAAAAGTGTGTTGCTCCAATGAGCCAATTCAAACTCGAACCCTATATAGTGTTAATCCCAATCAAGTTAGGCCCTCCCTTTGACTCCTCCCACAATTAGGCAGCTCTGCTGTGGGTGTGTGTGGGCGGAGCCAGTCCAGCTCACGCAGACGCAGCAGATTCTTTAAGACAGTTTTCTTCCCCATATCTGATTGGGAGAAGGTGGGAATTGAGCAATTTTTCATTACAAAAACAATCAGAATAATGAAAGTTGATTGGAAAATCAAGTTAAAGTTCAAACCATTGGGTGAATCTAACAATTTAACTTAATTCTTCCATGATGAGGGGTTTTAATGAAGTGGTTGTAGAACATGGATGTGACAACTCGTGGTCAGAATACTTTATAGTGCACTGTAAAAGTAAACAACTGAAAAATAGGCATACATTGATTTTGATTGATTTCTGGCTTGATACATGCTAGTTTAGTGTTAAATCCTTTTTAGGAGTGTATATATTCATGCTAATTTAACAAAATCTGTGACATTTTTATTTTAGGAACAGAAACTTATACTGTATATATAGGAGCATAATAGGCACCCACGTTCTGTTTGTAGCGTTAAGACAGCCAGAAAACGGCTTCCATATGAACGTGGGCCCCAGAGCGAGTCATGGCATGTGATCGCAGCAGTTAATACCATTACGACGGAACACAAGTTAACATGCAGCATGTCAAAATATTATTTTTCACAGCTCATTAGCACCAACTGTTTTCCTTCATGCTCCGCATCCTGTGGTGTAGCGATCTGGAGGGAGGGGGGGGGGGGGGGCGGTGGTTTGAGCTGTGTACCGTAGGCTTTGTAGTGGAACCAGATCTTTGTTGTGGCTCACCCTATAAGGCTTTAGGGGGCTTTAATGCCACGTAGCAGAGCACCTGCGTCCTGAAATCCACTCAAAGCTAAGCAGCTAGCCCCCGTGTGGTCAGCCTGATTACACTAATACGATTAGCTCTGGCTTTTCTATCCTGTCTGGATTAGAATATTGGATGGCTGAGTGGAGAGAAACATATTTCAGACCGCAGTGATTGAACAGATTACCATCTGACTGCCCATCCTCCATGCCTACATACTCGCACAGTGACGCGACTGCAGAGTGCATGCGGGCCTGTATACACACACTCGCTGTGTATCCGTGATGGATGACAGAGGATAGGGGAGTCTAATCTCGCCATCAGTCGCCGGCGTCACGCTGTTTGCCGAAGACATTCTGAAGCCACGCTGTGCTTGCTCACTTTCAGATAATCTTTCTCAAACCATGTGTTTTACAGTTTTAGAAACTCCCCGTGTGCTGATAAGTTGAAGACATGCTTAGCGCCATTTTCCTTTTTGTTGTTTACTTAACAGCTTTTTCTTTAAATAGTGAATCACATTCTCTGTATGCGTCAACACAAAGGGTTAAAGGGTTGATTAGTCATTAATTGTGTTTTGAGATTGCCGTTATAGGGCATCTTTTTGGCATTTCATTGTTTTTTGCACCAGAACGTATCATTGAAATTTTCTTCATGTTGAAATTGTAGCCACTGTCAATACTTATTGAGTGGTTTTATGGAAAAATGTAGACTTTATTAAATGCATACAACAAAATAATCACATTGAAGTTAAAGTTAAAAGGTTATTATGGCTCTATTTTCGGCCCACACAAAATGAAATTGTGGTAGATGTGGCCCCTGAGCTAAAATGTGTTGTAGTTGGTCTTCTTGAAGGAAGAATAAAATACATAAGACAAGGCACAGGACAATAAGGTGGTGTGAGTCCATATTCAGCCGACAAAGACGAAGCACATTTCATAAACGACTCAACCTGGCAGCTGTACGGTTGTTTCGTTGAGGTTTTTTTCTGTATTACCTTGCGATACAAGTCGTCATCATTTGCATTTGCTGGTTAACAACAGTGGGATAGTTAAGATGGTTTTCATTTTCATTTTCACTGAGCTAATGTGAATCACATCGGACCACCTTTGAAGAGAAATGCATTATATCATTAGACAGCAATTAATAACATTATCAAACAGGTAATTAAGTGGTTATCTTTGGTTTGAATCGAAGCTTGCAGGTCTGTCCTTGCTGAGTTCAAGTGTTCATGGATTAAACCTGTTTCTTCTCGCAGAGTTTTATAATTTGTGACACTGGCCGTCGTTGTGAATATGGGAGTTTTTCAGCCTTTGATGTTGATGTTTTCATCTTGTATATTATCAATATGCAATCTGAAACCATGAAATATTTTCTCATACTAGAAAAAGTAATTAACAAACATTTACTGATTGTTTGTGAGTCGTTATATTGTTTTAACAGGATACAGTTGGTACACACACACACACACACACATATATATATATATATATATGACTGCAGCCTGTATTTAACTGTATCCTTCGTTGTCTGCCGAGCACTACATTTTCATCTCTGCTGCCTCGAACTGGCTGAGTGGGAATCTGCTCATTATTGACTCGACTCGGGTTGTGTTTAAGAGAAAGTGACAGCACGATGACTTCTCAACAACATGCAGCATTGTGGGGTAATGCCTGTATTTGTAGCCCAGCGGGCCGAGCCATAACACTTAGCATTTAATAAGCAGCTCGCCTGCAGGGAGCCCTGGGCTTTATTCATCCTCCGGCAGCTTTCTGCCGAACACACGGCGCTCCGCTGGGAGCTCCAGCAGACCAGTCAACTGTGAGCCGACCCCGGGCCCAGGATGCAACAACATCGCCGGACGAGCCAGAGCATCACTTCTGTGGCTTTTAGTCCGCGTGTTCGGTCAAGCGTCTCAAATGCACTTCGATTTGACACCTGAGACCGACTCCGTGTTTGGTCCGGCCACAAACGTACCGGCGGCCGCATTTACACGTGCAGCCCTCCGGCCAGACTCTGGGTACGGCCACATTCAGCTGGTTCGGCTGTTTGACCCTTGTCACCGCTTCTGCGTGAATGAACTGAGTATTGACGTGTTATCTATTTGTGCCTCCTGCTCAAAGACAAACCAGAAATAAAAAAAATACATATATATTTTTATAGCACCAAATACAATACAATCTTTAAAGAAAACAAGAAAGCCCAGCAATTTCACATGAGCAAGCAGAGGAGAAGGTAGAAAGGGAAAAACTCCCTTTCAACAGGAAGAAACCTGCAGAACCAGACTGGGACATGGAGAAAGTCTGCTGTTCCAGTTGGGGGATACAAGGAGAGAAAAGTATAGGACAGACAGTTGCGGGGAGGGATTCAAACCCGGGTTCGGGTAGGGAGTCAGAAAACATGTCGCATTTGTGTTCTCTGACTAAAACAAAGATTGGTACAAACAATCTCAATAATGCAACCCGATAAAAGATGAGATTTGAACTTAACATCAATATTTGTGTTTTAAGGCCCTGATTGTATTTTTTGGCTTCATGAACTTTCTTGAAGGAAACTCATAAGACAACAAAACACTTGGAGAAAAAAAAAAAGGTCTCTGGCCTTGCTTGCGCGCTACACATAGTTGTAGTTTTCTAGAATAAAGGCTGCAACTAATGATCCTCCCACTCATTGTCATTATAGTTGAACTGTGTTAAAGCAGCTCTGACCTTTACAAGCAAAGACACATAGACCTTATTAGTAACAAAACTGGTGTGTAATCGATGGACTGGAACTTCCTACACATGTTTATTCATTTGTTCTTGGTAGTCTAGGGAGCTATTTTTCATAAATGGTGAGTTTTCTTGTATCACACCCCACAGTGAAGCCGCCTGATGATTCCCAGGTTTTCTCCATCGGTATTAATGGTAGAAAGTCACCTTCTGATCCTCTTTCAAGCCGTTTTCACGACAATGGTTCAAGTGAAAACGCATAATTTTTCCAATTTTGTTTGAGAAAACTTTCACGTTTACACGGCAGCGGCAGAAACGCTACATATCAATATGGTTATGTAGGCCATATCAACTATATGGTGTTTGTTTTTGTAATGAAACCACACACACACATATACACCCAGACAACAATACGCTAAAAATCGGAGTAAACGGACATTCGTATGGACACGATCCACCATCTACACCAAGAAAAAGACCCAGCGTATACACGACGATGGAATCGGAGCATTTTGGAAAATATCCATCTTTCCAGTGACGAGAGGACCGTTGTCCCGTATACGAAAACCCAACCAAAACATTGCGTTTTCGAATGAAAATTCAGCAGTGATGGCTCATCCTCCCTGCTGCCTGTGCTCGACTCCCTGTTTCTCTCCTCCTATCTCCTGTTCTCTGGCCCCCGGCTACACCTTTCCTCCTCAGACTGGGCCGTGATGGATCGGTGTTGTGCAGCGAGGAATGATGGAGCTTTCACAACACAGTAGATACAGAGTAAAAGCAGCTTGTCACACTCGGTGCTGTTTCCCACGCTTTACCAGATGCTAGATTTGCTATCGCGGGGCTTTGTCTTCATATCTGACGGAGAGATGACTCTTGTCAAACGCCCTGGAAAAGGTTACAGCGCCCCATTGTCTCTTTTCTCTTCGGTGCTATGACAAGAAATCAAATTTCACAGCATAATTGCAATCATCCGCTACAGAAGTATTGTACGGCGTGCTGACAGTGTGGAGTTTATCATCCTTTTATCCTGCCATTTATCCTGGTATTTTCTTTATTTAACTACACGGGTAGATAAATGCTTCCCTCTTCCATCTAAGCTCAAACTTGTTATATAAAAGCTTTTCTTTCAGACTCTCCCCAAGGCCCATTTCCTCTTCTTTTCGGAGGCTATTAGCAAGGATAAAGAACTACTATGAAAAAAAAAAGCCTGCACCACCATGACTTATGGGCCCTAATCCTCCACTTATGCATTGACAATTCAGCCCAAATACACAAAGCATCCCTCTCTATTCCTTGCTCTGCACACACAGTCTAATAGGATGAAGAGAATAGGGCTGCATTTCCTAATGGCTTTTATCCCCACTCTTCTATCAAGTTCTGCTTCTCTCTCTCTCTCGCTGCACACTCATGCAGGCCCTGTTACACGTGTAGCTGGAATTAGGTTAGCGTCTTATCAGATGACAGTGTAAGTCCCGCTGAGGTTCACCTTTCATGGAGGTGATGTCGGGGTTAAAGCGGCAAATTTCCGCAGCTGCTGAAACACGCCAGAGAGAGGTTTGACCTCGGCGTGTCGGAGGAGGTCCAGGTCTTGTCAGGGAAGTCGACTGCAAGCCTTCGTGTGTCTACTTTTACCTTTTAAGTCTTTGGTTCCTCCCAACAGACGTGGCTGAGTCCCGCTCCAAACGGAACAATGTCGTACAAACACCTCACTCCGGTTGGAGCGGCCGAGGTTGAATTTTCTGTCTCTCTGATGCATCCTTGCCTCCAGAGGATTGGAGAGCCTCCCGGTTTTTAAAGGGCTCAGTGCAGCCTTTTCTCCCGTACCCATGGATCACTGCCAAAACCTGCCTGACCTGAGCGGAAACTGGAGCTTAAGAGAGACTTTGTTTGGGCAGACCCTTGATGGAGAGACGAGCCGGTTGTCTATTAAGCTCTGAGACACGCTAAAAAAAGAGTGGCGGGGTGAAACACCCAGCTCTGATTATTCTGTACGGCCACATTCTGACTTTGATAGATGAATCCTTTTTTTTAAAAACGGCAATGGCACTTTTCACTTCACAGCAGTATCCCCCTGACACGAGTTACTACTCCTGTCACTGCGCTTCACCAAAGGTCCTTGCCTGTGCCGTACAATGGGCTGAAATCCAATCAGAGAGAGACGGGCTTGCATACATAGGAGAGGCTTTGCTTGGATTAGATGACCAGAGAGCGTCTCGGCTTTGATGTCGTCATCTGGTTTGTTTACACCTCCGTGATTTACTGTGACTCCACTGGATTACAGACCATAATCACACTGTCAGCCTCCAACTGTAGGAAGACGACGGGGCCAAATAAGATATTAAAATGTGACCCCTCAGAAATCACTTAAAAATGTCCTCATGGCCACGATAGAGAGAGGGAAGTTTTTCTCAAAATAAGGACGTCAAGATTTTAACATTGTGCCTTCATTCAAATCCGGAAACTCGAAAGCCAAAACAGAAGCCAACACAAAAGAGAACAGTGGATTCTACCTGTTCAGGAATATTCTCATTTGTCCAGGTGGGAGACATCTGGAAGACATTAAATCAGGTCAACCGGACTTTTCATTTGCCAAATATTCATATCATCTACACATTTTGTACAAGTTGGGCAGCGCAGACGATGACAAAACGTGATGACATCCTTGTAAATTCCCATCCAGGTCTCCTTCTTCTATGCAGGTAAATGCCACAAACGTAAGAGCTTCGGTGTACAATGATATATATTGCAGCATCCATCACCATGGATAACTTGACGCGCAGTGATTAGATCAACAGGAGACTTTTTCCACCAGTTTCATGTGACATAGGACTTTTTTTTTTCAGTCATGACAAGCTTGGATTTTCACAAGATTCATTTTCTTTCCTTATTCCTCATTGCTCATTCATCTCCTAGTTACTTTCCTCCTTTCCTGTGTATTTATACTTGTCTATTGCAGAAACTCAAAATAGTCTTACAACACAAGCTGTGCCCATAATGTAAAAGTGTGAGACCAAGTCAATGTCTTTACTGGGATTTGCACAACTCTACAATTTGGTTAATCTTGCTGTGGACTAAATAGTGTGTGAATTCATAGTAGATATTATATATGTTTTGTTTTATGTTTTGACTTAAGTTAATAGATTTCCCTTTAAAACTGTAGAATTCCACTTGTCTGTAGTATTTCGAGTGGATTTTGTCAGTAATTGGTTTCTTGCCACAGGGACGAAAAGCAAAACAAATACTTCTTCAATTGCTGTTTTGTACTTTAATGTTCGGACGAGAACAGACTGCATTCATAGATCTACGTTTATGAAAAGCACATCAAAGTTTTTGCCCGTCGTTGCATCATGCTCGCCGCGGGCTCACTTCATCGGAATATTCTAACTGTTTGAGTATTAGTTCTACAAGAGGTTGTATCCTTCACCCCTGACGAGGGCTTTGCAGTGACGAGACGGCTCAAAGGCTCGAGTGACTCCTGTGCATGCATCTCAACAAGTACTGACCTCCTTCAAAGACTAATAAACACACCGTGGTCATCGCTGATGGAGCGGGAAAAAAAATGGTTTCCCTTCTGTTCTGCTGGTCTGAAATCACAATGTGATAGAAGTCGATGGATTTAGGTTTGATGGCAAAATATAGACAAAGAAGGGTTTATTCCACCTCAGATTTTTGTTGTGTATCAGTGGACAAAGGGAAAAAAGAAATGTGTGCGGTAAATCAGTTAGATGGCAAAAAATGTAAGTATACGTACAAGTGCCTTGGCGTCAAACACATGAAACACTACAATGCCCCACATGTTTAGGGAAACATGTGAGTGATGCCGTTACTCCTCGTCATTACGTCCAAATGCATGTTTGCCAGCTTTTAGACGTGTATGTAAGAGTTAAAAAGCCCGAGGCAAGCGTCAGTTCACTCATTCACTCGTCACTAATTGTGTTTGTGGATGGATGGAAGCAAACATCAAAACAATCTGCGTGGATCATTAGAGTTTTATAAGTTGAACGAGCTCAAATTGCGAGTGTGAAATATCAGATGAGCAAAACTAATTGTTCTTGCGATTTGTAAAAGTTTTTGTAATTTTTTTTAAAATTTTGCTTTGCAACATACAGGACGAAAGACAGATGCAAACAACAACGCGAGACCCCGACAGCATACTCCCAGAGTGATCTTTACAAATCTTTACAGTTGTAGTGTAAAGAGACAACATATGATATAATAATGAAATCACAATGATGGTGGCAGTAATAATAGTAATAATAATAGTAACGGAGAGAAATTGAAAATAAAAAAGGAATTAAGACAAAGATAAAAATAAATAAACAACTAATTCGGAAAGATGTCAAGAGTGTAGTGCGAGTGCATTTCTAACCCTGTTCAATTGAAGAACAAGAAAAAAGAAGAAAATCATTTTGTTAATGTTTAGTAGAAATAAATGAATTTCAAGTCATCTACAGAATGAATGAAGTTTTTCTTCCGGCGCCCGCGTAGTCTGTAGTTATTGCTGTTTACAGACACTCGTACCACACACGCACACGCGCACACGCACGCACACGTACACGCACACGCACACACGCACAAATGCCCTCAGTAGCTGATTAATAAGAGCACAGCCCGAGGCATTTACCACCACTCCATTATTCAGTTTGATTATCTGGAGGAAATGATAGAGTATTAGAGCTTTTAATGACTTTGGCATCCCCTGGTGAATTACTTGCTGATGAGGATGGTTTTAATCATTGTGCTGCACTAACTTGGTCCAGAATCACAGCGGCATATTAATGCAGTGCGTTGCAAACTGCACACAGACACAGGTTAACGGGCCTCATAAGCAGAAAAAGAGCAACATGGGGACGCCAGCAAATTAAAATACATGATTAATATGCCGATACTTCAGAGGGGCTGGGAATTTGTTCTATCGGACCTCTGACACCGACGGTGGGGAAAATTATCCTGCCTGCAAAGGTAAATAAGCTCACGAATGCTGACAGTGGATGCACCGATCATTTCTAATTCCCAAGCTCTGACAATTTGTATTATACACAGGAGTGTGGGAGATGAGTCATTAGACAAACATGGACTGTGGCCCTCTGTATTTGTATTGCAGTTGGTAAAAAAAACAAAAAAAAACATTGTTATATCCAAGTTTGTGAAGCTTAACCCTCTGCCGTTGGAGCATTCAGCCACTGAAATTCAATACGCTCTGTCTACTGTGATGATGGGAGTTTGTTCCCTTTTCACAGCGAATCGATGCATTACAGTCACAATGTCTGGAGTACTTACAGTATCATATCAATTCTCAGCAGAATAAATGTCAGACTGAAGAAGTTGATGCACTTTATGGTCTGTCATTTGAAATGCCAAATTGTCTGAACATGTTTGGAAGTGGGAGTGAATTGTCGACTTACTGTAGTCGAACGTCCAAATAACCAAATGCCTGACGTTAGTCGTTGCTCATATCGTTGTTATAGCGGCTTTTAAGAGTACTCCATTTTAAAATCCTGCTCTGTTGCCAGAAGAATTAACACTAACGGGTGCAGAGGTCACGAGGCTGGGTGTGAAATAAGTCGATGTTTCGTTAATTCAGCCCACATGCAGAGTTCTTGACTTCATCTGATTAATTTGGCCTCTGTGGGATTCAAACACTTTCTAAATGTTAAATGTAATAGTATGTTGGAGTCTGTCAGTGGTTCCGATCATTGATCCTTCTAATCTTTAGAACAGCGGCGTCTAACACATTTCATTTCAGTCATTCAAACCTTGATTGGGCTGGAAAAGCAATTAAAAGCAAATCTAAAGTTTCCCTGAACGTCACAAACCGACACCCTGTGAATTTTCACATTTAATGCACTATTGACATAATCAATTATTAACAAGCTGAAATTTTAATCACACGCCCTACTTTATGCAAAAACGCCTTTTAGTGTCACAAAAATTTGCATTTGCTCTGCGATGTCCGTTTGCATAGGAACGGAAGAAGTGCTGCCAGTGATGTAGTTTTCATGTTGGGCCACTAGTAGGTGCTGTTTTTTTTTTTTATGTGTGTGTTTTTTTTTTTTAAATTGAAACTACACCCAACAGCACCCACAAGTATCCCTACATAAAAACTACATCAGCACTCAGTTTAAATGGAAATTATTTTCGGGTAAAAGTCAAAACAGGATGCTTGCATTACTACTTTCTAAGTTTTTAATTACGATTTAAGAACGATTTTCTAAAAACGATATTATAATTATTGTCATTGCGCTGTCCTGCAGAAAACACAGAGGAAGTTTGGAGATATTAGACTGAGAAAAGATGGTGAGACTGAAGTCAACAGAAAGCTTCAAACCTTCCGGGTCAATGACTTCCCCGTAGTTCAAAAAAAAAAAAAAAAGTATTGCCAGTGGAATGAAAAAAGCCAATTTTTAAGTATTTTTAGTCCCATTTTCTGGCTTTTTTTCAAACTTTCTGCAGACGGATGAACATAGAGTCACAGTTGCCAAAAACCTGCAAAGGGACATTAATTTTAATATGAAGTTTTTTTTAATCAACATGGACAATTTCTGTATTTGGGGTTTGTTTCCACCAGGGGTGCTAAACATGAGGCCTGTAGACCAAAACAGGCCCACAAGAGGCTCTAATCCGGCCCACAAACGCCAAAATTGTAAAAAAAAATAATTTTTTAAAACAAATTTCTTAAGAGTAGAGGACACAACACAACGCTGAGATATCAGTGATGCTGTCATGGAAACAAACGAGCATTATCCTCAAAGTCATGCTGTCGGGGTGTTTTTGTATTTTAAAAAAACCATGCATAATGCAAAAGCTGTGGGAGATTTATTTTGGACATTTCACTGTATTTTTCACCAGACAAGTATCATTAAAATGATCTTTAGATGGAGATTTTAGTCATTTTCTGTACTTATTGTTTAGTTTTGTGAAAATATAGACATTTTCATCACGTATACTCTGCGCCACAACAAAGAAAAACTTTAAAGTTTAAATTTAAAGGTTATTCTGGCATAATTTTACCGGTCCGATCCACTCTAGAGGAGCCGGGGCCGTATATGTGACACTTCTGTCTGGCACTATTTTAGTTTTAATGAAAAACTGCTTGTGAATCACTCTGGAACTTGTTTCGCACAGTTTTTCTGGCACTTTTTCTGACCGCGTTATTTTTATTTATTTATTTATTTTTACCTCAAAGAAAGGCGTTATGTTTTACTCTTAAACATGAAGCATCTTCTCTCCAGCTCGACGCTCGCTGGCTGTGAGCGAGGCTCCAGCTCGCCCGTCACTCTCCAGCACATAAAAAAAACACACTCGGCACCGAGGTGGCATCACCTCGGGCACGTCTGCCATCATCATAAATACATCTGAGCGGCAGCAGAATGATAATGAAGCCCGGTACTGTAACCATACCGTCTGTCTGCCTCGGGCTGTAAAGAAAGAGCAGAGCGATCTCCAACTATAACGGTGATGGAAACCTCACATAATTGACTGAGCGATTGTTTGATTGCCTGGATGTGACATTCGTTTACACAAGCCAAAGCGATATATGGAAGGTCATTTCCACGGGTTCAGTCAGGTGGATGTGCGAGCGTCCACAGAGGGACGGCCCATGTGAGGTTAATCCCAGTGGGCAGGACAGCAGGGCAGGAATTAATGTGACACGTAAATGACAGCGGTTTCCTAAAAAAAAAAAAAAAAATAGCATGAGAATCAATTTTCAATCTTCTGCAGCCTAGACTGACCTCCGCTGGCAGTCAATACACCCCCACCCTCCCTACTCCCACCAGAGTGTGTTAAATCCAGTCCAAGCGCGGGGCTTGAATAAATCTGCATTCAATTAACGGATTAGCCACTGTTTAAACATGGCTTCCTCTATTTGCCACTAATCCGCCAAGTGGGTGTCTGCGGCCGACACGACGCAGCATTTCAATAAGTTTGCACAGGAAATGGTTGGGGGGGGGGGGGGGCGACTGCGAGGGAGACGACGGCCACGCGCTGGAGGAGTGAGTAACGTGATCGGAAAAAATAAAGACGTGACGTCTCGGATAGTGTTGACGGGGAAGGGGCGACGTCGGGGTAGTAAATCATCCTGGACAGCGCGGATGTTGTCATGTGAAACACGGCGGCGCGGAGACTGAATGTCAGAACGCATGCCGGTTATAAATAGGGATGTCAGGGTAATTCTGGATTGTTTTATGAATGTTCCCTCATTATTTTCCTGCCGCAGACACATTCCCTCTCCTTCGCTCACACTCCAGCGACTCGAGGCTCACGAGGCCGACGTGTCAGCCTCCCGGTGCCGTGGCGTTTCCCCAGGACATTGGTTCACCGTCGTTAATATCTGTTCAGGGCTCATCTGTTCCATCTTGCCATCTTTAGCCCCGACCCTTTCCTTTCATGGCTGACAAGGACTCTGACCACATAAACTTTTTTTTATTCCCTCCCACCCCACACACACCCGTCCATCACCCACTTCCCTCTCGCTTCTAATTAATTGGGCATCACAGTGAACCGTGGCTCAGTCAATCCCATTTTTCAAGGATTAAAAGATCTTTTGTGGGGGAAATGGGTGGGGGGGGGGAGTTTGTGACATGTTTGCGTTTAGGATGGATGCCACCATTAAGTTGCAGAAGTGAACAATGAATATCAAACCAATCGACACCATCCTCGTTACGTATTAAAATAAAGTTGCCTTTAAAATTCACTTTCTTTTTGTAGTTTCTTAAGCTGATTTGTTTCGTTTCTCGGAGGTCCGTATGGATTAATTACTTGTTGAAATACAAACTCAGAGCCTTGTTGTCGGTCTGATTTTCTGTTTTACACACATAATATCATGTTCCACTGGGCTATGAGCTTTTTCAGCTTTTTCAGCTTTTTCAGACATCCGTTGTTAACAACTGCTCTCTACACCCTTTCCAAAAAAAATCCCTCCAAATCCCCTCTGACGTCTAACTTTCTCTCTAATGCTTCTCAGTACACTCCCAGAAGATTTATTTAGTTATTTTTGTTCATTTAACTACAGCAGTTCAAATGAATTAAGCCCCGTTTCCACGACAACGTATTCAAGAGAAAGGAGAACACTTCTGCTTTGTTTTGGGTGACAATTTAACCTGAAAATTTAACTCTTTGAAAATGGCCACCAAGGTGGATCTTGTTGAAAACACTCCGACTCTATGGAAACGGTGGAAAATGCGACTTTTCTGAAACACTACGACATTTTGGCATTTTCAAAACGCTGCCTCGTAAACGGTGCCTGACACTTAGAATTTGAGCTGGTTCAAGTTTAAAAACTCTAATGATCCACGCAGATCGTCTTGTGTGTTTCCATCCATCCAGAAACACGATTAGCGACGAGTGAATGAGCAAACTGACATTTGCCTCGGGCTTTTTAAAGACTAACATACACCCGGAGTAATGCAAGACAGTCATTTCTAAAGTGAAGAATTAGGACTTAATTTGGATGTAATTATGAGGAATCCAAATGTTGCAGGTTGGTGTCATTCTCAGGCTTTAATGAATCTTATTAACCACTTTTTAAAACATTTGATTGACTTTGACCACTGAAGTTAGTTTTTGAATTGTCGTCTAAAGGTGACAGATGATCATATTTTTGCAAAACAAGGATATAAAACAGAAACACACGAGGCCAAAAATGAGTAAATAAACCTTTCAGAATGTCAAACCTTGAGATCTGCAGCCCGGAGTGTTTTTCTGCGAAGAAGTGGAGTGACATGTTTTTGCACAGCGATGTTCCCCGCTAATTAGCACAAATGACAAATGCCTGGTAATTTGAAGCGAGCCACAAGTGCTCCCTTGTTCTTCTGCCACCGGTGACATGTGTGCCGTGTAATCTGACAAAACCCTGCAGCTTTATTGTCGGCAGAGCCTCGCCGGTGCCATCCAGATGTGCGCTCTGGGGCTTCGGGCCTTCTGGTCTGCCGCAGCCTCTTTCTGTGTGGCGTCTGCTCTCCCCGTGCCCGTGCGGATTCCCTCCAGGTCCTCTGGCTTCCCTCCACAGTCCAAACTACACGTTAGATTAACTGGCGACTTCAAGGGTGTGTTTACAGCCGTCAGATCCGGGCCACTTAAAGTGAACTCTCGTGTGAAATGCTGCCAGCTGAAAATCTGGCGAGCAACAAACAAGCAGACAGTCCGTGCAGCTCTCGGTTTCGCCTTCCTGTTGAGCTCCGTCCGTGTTCGGATTGGAGCTTGATTGAATTATGAGTTTAAACGGAGCAAAGGAAGAACATGGCAGGCCATCAGCGGGCCGGATGCTTTTCATTGACGTGGACCTGATGTGTTTAATGTAAAACAGCAATTTCTGAAAGTATTTTCGTTCCTTTGTTCAGTTCTTGCTCAAGCACGTTTTGGTTTTTTCTCTTCAACTTGAAGGTCATGATTTAGGGAGTCAGATCGACATGCGATGATACTGATATTACTCGCAATTAGTATATTAAACGTCAATGTCTGCTTTGTACTATCAACATGACAGTGATTGTTTCCTGCTTTGATCAAATGGACGTTTCCATTTTACCAGAAACATAAAAAAAAAAAAATAGAGGTGGTGTTGAAATCTAAAGCAGTAAGGCTCCATCCGGTCGGGTAAATAGTGTTGACATGAATGCACAGCGTAGGGAAAATTCAGATTCATTACAGTTCAGTCATTCTTTGCTCAATGTTTATTGGCATCAGGATTACAATATATTTTCAATACATAGTGCAGCCTTACAGGACGTGGCTGAAGGGGTTTGGAGTCTGAGGAGGCTGCTGGTGCATCGTTTACGATTGAAGCGACTGTGGCTCGGTTAGATTAATACCTGTCCAAGTTGAAGTGTCCTTGAGCAAGGTGCTGAACCCCAAACTGCTCCTCTTGGATGGACTGGGCACATTGCATGACACACTCCACTGGTGTGTGAATTTGTGTGGAATGCGTTTAACAATGTTCAGTTGCTCGTGGTCGGCTTTCAATCGGAAGGTTGCAGGTTCGATTCCCGATCTGCCCCCATTTACATGTGAAAGTGCGTCTGAGCACAACTATAATGTACTGTAATGTAAAGCAAACTAACCAATGGATGGATAAGTTAGTTTACCTTGCATGGCAGCCACGTCCATTGATTTGGGTCAGTGTTTGCAAGTTTGAATCCGACAGCCGACAGGTCACCGCTTTTCAATCCCTGATGAAGACCCTTGGCCCCCACCAGCTCCCCGGAGAGCCCTAATCTAGCTTCCCAACGCATCCAAGAAATGGGATGGGCCAACGCGGGAAAATTAATTTTCTCAAGGAAATTAATAAACTATGTTTAGTTTAGTTACTGTAGTTTCTCCAGGTACTTCACACACGTTCTTAAGACATGCTTCTGTGCTTATGTGATGACTCTTAATTGCCTGTAAGTATGTGCGGTTGTGTCTCTGTCTGTGCTGAGGATGTACTCTACCTTCCCCATTAGTTCTGCAACACAGCAAATCCCTGACTGTGGTGTGAATGGTTACCAAATTGAATTTGCCAATGTTTAGATTAGCAAAACTGTCCTCAACCACAACGTCATGCTCGTATGAATGTGATGTATTCCACGCCAGTGAGGTGAGTCTGTGTCCGTGTACATACACATATAATCACTAAACCGTTATTAATGAACACTGCAGCCGCCACAACTCGCGAGCTCTGCGACTCTCCAACAGCAGTTAATTAACAGAGCTCCTCTCTGCAGCCCAGGAAGGACAAAAGTGTGTCACACTCAATTTGCCTCCGCGACACAACACGCCATCGGAACAAGAGATGAGGAAACGGAGCCTGCGCTCGTCCGCATGGTCAAACCCTTGCATGTCCCAGTTTGACAGTCTGCCTCAAACATACGGCCCACACACACTGTGAGAAGACATATCTCCTGAACCGTAGCCGACATCATGTACTTAGCGTGTCATACAGATGTCACAGCGATGCGGCTCACGCCGCCACAGCGAGCAGCCAAGTATGAATGGCAGAGCCTGCAATGAATTCCTCCGTCTGCCACAGCCAGTGGACCGTCTCACGCCCCCACAACTCCCCCTATGAATTACTGAGATAAGTGGCTTTTGCGGGCCTCGCCTGTGTGTGTGTGTGTGTGTGTGTGTGTGTGTGTGTGTGTGTGTGTGTGTGTGTGTGTGTGTGTGTGTGTGTGTGTGTGTGTGTGTGTGTGTGTACACATCCTCAGCTGATAAGAAACTGCATATCTGACGATAAATGGTGTCACATCTTCCTTTCTATCCAAACATAAAGGAAGAGTTAAGAAGAAAAAAGAGAACATCACACAAGGTCTCGTCGACTAACCCGTGTGTTTAATTCACAAATGTGTGTGTGTGTGTGGGAGTGAGAGAAGGACTAACCGAGTAAGACGGAGCGAAGCAGAGAAACATTTCTCACCGCTTTTAAGTGGCTTGAAGATCTCTCAAGTACTTCAGCTCGGCTCCGACATTCATTTGTATTCAGATGAACTTCTTAAACCTATTAACTTATTCACGCCGTCGAGCCGCCATTAAGGTTCCCTCTCATTTCCCCGGCATTTGGAGGCCGCCATGTTTAAAATTCTGATAAATGATTGCCAGACAGCGCCAGAAGAGCGGCGGTGCCAGGCAAAAGCTCAATGACTCGGTGAAAAAAACAAAATAACATGGCAAATAATGCTAGGAGTCGGCGAAGGAATAAAATGAAAAAAAAAAAAAAAAACTGTTCCTGGGAGTAAATGGCAGGCTGAAGGCAGGAGAGACTCCCCGCCTGCCATCGCTCTTGGCATGCAGACAAGCGTGGCGCAACGACACTGTAATAGGAGCTAATGAACCATTCATCAGGGGAGATGATGTGGTGCCGAGATGTGCTGGTAATATTGATGGCCGAGGAGAAGGTAGCCACAACAACACGTCAGACCACCCATCACATCGCCGCCGCCCCCAGAGGGAGGAAGAGACCAATTAATTACTGACTGTTAGTTCAATGGCAATTAGACCGCTGCAACCACATCTTACCTCCCGGTTTCTCCTTCCAAATGAGTCCAAGTTGGAAAAAAAAAATTTAAAAATTAAATGTAAGAATGAGCTGAGAATTCAAAAGCTGGGGGGGGGGAATAAAACTGGGAAAATGACAGAAAGTACAGTGCAGTGAGACGTACACCATCCCAAAGGAAATTAAAGTGGATGTGTGCTGAAGTGGAAAAAAGGCAAAGAAAGCTATTTAGTCAGCCGTTGGCAGCTGAAAAGAGTGGAAATGATGCCACGGAAGTGTGCTGTAACATTTATATAAATATATCACAGAAAAGTCCATGGAGTAGCAACACCGGATCCTACCGTTGTTGTTGGTATTTGAGGTTTATGTGACAATTCTGCTGTCTTCGCTTCAACAAGCAACGACAACAAAAATCGGTTGAATCGCACAGTGTCTTGTGTCAACAGGAAGTCAGACGATCCCACTTTAACCTCAGCTGGATCTCCAGTAATGAGGTCTGGCAAGCACTAAATGTCAAGGAGCCCTTTCTTCAAGACTCAGACACAAATTAATTTGACTTGCTGCAGTAAATCCAAAGCTACTTTAGCAATCTATCTCCGGTTGGATTAAATTAACTCAGTGTATTCTTTAATCAAACAACGTTTAGCAAGTCGTTTGTAAGTCGTTGCCGCGGTCGTGACCAAACAAGACAACCAATAGCCGCTCGGGGTTCATATTTCAGTCTTGACCTGAGGTGTCAGCTTAGTGACTCAGACACTTGAGGAAGATACTGTAAATGTGTTTGTGGACAAGAAAAGTCAGGCAGAGTTCAGGCAGTATCTGTCAAGTCTTTCTGAAATATGGAACACATGTTTACTCTTATCCAAGACTGCAGTGGTTTTTTTTGAAGATGGCCACACGTGAGGTTTTTACTGCAGGTTTTCTTTGTGCAGTGCTGCAAAGATGTTAATTTAACAACTTTCATTACATTTCTGTGGACTCCGCACCACATGTAATAATAATCTAGATTATTAATTCACAGCCACACCAAGTTTCTCAAGCAGACACGGATCAGGTTTCTTTGATATTAATCATAATATGACAGTTTTTCTGCACTGGAAGTGAAATTAAACTATAATTTGAGTCAACCGATTGACTCTACATTAAAGGATTACCTGACTATTTTTCACTCATAATTAATTGTTATGAGCTAAATGCTATAAAAAAAATATATGAATCAAAATGTGTTTATTTTGTACCCAACAGTGCATGTACAGTTTCAGAAATATTCTTAATTTGTTTTGTTTGGTGACGATATCAATGTTGAGGAAACTCTGCAGCAACTTCTGTGAAAGGTCACATGTGAAATGGGTATTTAAAAAAAAAAAAATCTCTGTTAAATGGATATCGTGTTCAGTACTACTGTACTGCACAGAGCGCTATGAAGGCCCTGGTGACACGACAATGGTCTCCAGTGAAAACGGAAAACATTCACGCGACATTGATGCTTTTCTGTAATAACAAATAAGCAATTTTCATCTGAAACGTTGCTGTGTAAGCGTAGCTGTGACTGTTACCAGACTGTGACATGACTCTGCATGTGTAAACGGCAGGAACCACACAGACGCTCTGTGATCTGCGTCTCCTGTGATCACACTCGGGACGTTTGATCCCCCCCGTCTCGTTTCACGTCGAGGCTCCGGCAGCCACTTCTCATCTGGTTGAGTCAGAGCATGAAGGACTTCATTAATCCTCCACGGAGGTCTCGCAGGTGTCGCTCTCGACACGGGGAGGTGAGACGCGACCCCCGCGAGTAGCCGAGTGCTACGACGGAGAGCGATGACTGCAGACGAAGTTTAAAGAACTTTGCTTTCTGCTGCAGGGTTTTTGACTCGGTACCGCAGTTTTATCGTGACAACTGAGTCGGAGGGTGTGTTCACGTCCCCCCCCCCCCCTGGTTGGGGCGATGTGAACACGCCCACAAACAAGGAAGATATATCGTGGTTGTTGATGGCTACACATTAGCCACGAGCTAACTAACCTAGCTACCGCAGGCTAAAGAGACGGGGCTTCCAGTTTTAGTCCGGACCAATCAGTGAGCCGCGTTTCTTACATTGTTTGCATCGTTTTTCAAAACGTTGCTGTGTCAACATGAAACTTAAATAAAAATGTAAAAACTAAGCATTTTCACTTGAAACGTTGCCCGAAAGGAAACTTCTCCCACGAGTGTGACTGACTGTGAAACACTTTCACTTTCGCACAGCGTGTTTTTGTGAGCATATTCAGCTTTTTGCTCTCGTTCTCAATGTCCCATCCTGCGTCGTGTTTTTGAGCAAAGGCATCTTTTATTAGTTGTCAATGAGAAAGGAGTGCAACGTGGCCATCTTTAGAAAAAGTGCACCATCCAGTACATTTATTATGAGCTCTCAGACAAACGTGTCACTGGGGACATTTTTCATTCGACATGGGATGAGAGTCGTCACTCCGGTGACCTGAAAAATGGAGGAGTAACATTTCATTGTATTTTTTTTTTTTTTTTATGTCTGATAGAAATAAGAAAAATCCTATTCTTTGACTGCTCCTTCTACGCTACAGTAGCTAACATTTGGTTAAAGAACGTGGCTGTTGATGATGAATAGTCACTGATGACATTATATACCACAGTGTTATTGCTCCTCCTGGTTTCCTGCCAACAAAAAGTGCTTTGTAGACATGGACCCGAAGACACGCACTTCTATTTTATTGCCATTCAATAAATGGAAGCATCCATTTTTAATTTATAGCAGAACAATGAGTGTAGGATATTGACTGAAGTGGGTGCTCAGCAAGCCGTGATAGTTTACAGGGGGAGGCAACAGTGTAAGAGAAATGAAGACGGGAGGTATTGATTGCCAGTGAATGAACTCTGCTTCAGTTCTCCTGTTTGCCTGATCAAGGAAAGAGAAAGCCTCTCTCTGCGTGCGTCGACTCTTATATTGAGACTCCGTCTGTCAGATCTGTCGTAATGAATGAATCTGTCTGAATGAACAGCCACAGAGTGTAATTATCATGACAGCTGTTTGTGTTTGTAATGTGTTGGTGTTGTGACAGGCGGGATTGTATAGGTGCTGTCAGGCTGAATGTGCTTCTTGCTGCAGGTCTGTGTGTTTGCTGGTGTCTTGAGTGCCATTGTTATGTATCGGGGCCGGCCACCTGTTTGAGCGGCTGACGGGCGTTTTCTAACCTGAAATGGTGACAAACGACGGTGACACCCCATCAACAGCCCCCCCCCCCCCCCCCCACACACACACACACACACACACACACACACACACACACACACACACACACACACACACACACACACATCGAAGTACTCGTTCACAGCACAGCCTGCGTAGAACTACTTAATGTGTACATAAACTAAATGGCCCTCTTAATACCAGCTAAACTAATGGAAGCAGGCAGAGCCAATATGTATGCTTGATTTATATTTCCCTGCTCTTTAAGAGAGCGTGAGAGTGGTGGGTGAAAAATAAATTAATCTTTTGGGACCTTCGATGCAATCTCTAATTGGATATTTACAGGCAAGACGGCGGTGATCTAAAAACGAGCGGCTCAACAGGATCCTGCCTCACTTTGCAGTTTATCCTTGTGTTGTGTTTCAATCCATCATAATGAGCGCGCTTCGGCCGGCCGTGCAAGCGCCTTACATTGTTTATTGAGAAACGATGATGTACCTTGGCCGCGTGACGGATGACCCGGACCTTAAGAAAACAAACGCTACACGCTTGCGGTGCATGACTGAGTGTTGCGGAGCAGCCTTGGAGAAAGGAAGCTGCCTCGTGTAAAGCAAACTCCACAAGGGAGCCAGTGTTTCTAAATTTACACAGCAAAAGGTAAATTGCCCACGGGGCACCACCGCGACTCCCCCAATCATAAATTGCCTCGTTTTCTGCAAAGAAATCTGCTTAATTCTTTTGTGGTATTCCTCCAGAGGGCGTAGGTTAGGCCGAAATCCTGATTAATGGCGGGTGTCTTGAGTGCTTGTGGGAGTATGTTTGATTATGCTGGGTGCATGAAGTCAGATTATACAGGGGGAAATCGTTCTAGAGCCAGTTTGGCTCACTGGTCTCCTACACTGTGAAATGGTTGGAATGTAGATCAGCACCTGCATGTCTCAGCCCGTGATGGTCTCATGAAAAAAAGATGACACGCGCTCTCCAAGTAAGGAGAAGCTACCCCAGCGGAGGAGCATCTCAGGGTGTTGTTCAGAAGCAAGAGGAGGAGGGATCATGAGATCAGCTGTTGGTTTGAAAAAGCTGCTGCTACACCAAACTAAACAAAATCTAAACTAAACAAAACAAAAACACAATCTATTTATACTAATATAAGTGTATCTGTACATATAAACCTACCTACCCACATACACACATATATACCCTTGGACATAAACTATATATATATCATGTCACAAAAAGGGAACAAGTAAAACTTGTTTAATTATACCAGTATTCAATAATTGCATTTTATACTTTAAAGGTTTTTACTAACCTTGAAAACACATGTTAAAATGATAAGACCTGCGTCAACCACTTTCTTAAGATGCATAAAAGCTTCACATATCTCAAACACGGTGCCCACTGTCTTGTTTTATGATATGAATTGTGAAAATTCCTTGATCCTGTTTCAGGTCTTAAGTTAAAAAAAAAAAAAAAATCTATTGAAATAAGCATCAGGTTCTGCATGAGAAATATGTGACGTTACTTTAAGGTTTCAGGACTGATTGATTCACGAGTGTGGAGCAGCTGGAAGGAACTGGACGAAGAACAAACCCAAAACCTGCACATATTGAAAAGCTAACAGGTGTTTACAAAAAAAAAAAACCAAATAAAACCCAGCCAATGTTTGGCTCCGGGTTCCGTGAAGTTTGAATATGAAATCCTTTCTCCTTTATGAAAACTGCATGAAGTGCTCTTTAGTATTCCCTCGGATAATCCTTTGATGGCAGATTCAGTGCATGCTTTGTAGTTTAAAGTAAAACATTATTTAATGAGACTAAGCCGGCCTGTTGGCGTGTGACGGCCAGGGAACAGCTGCCGTATACTGCCGACATCATTTCACTGCCATCGGCGTGGCCGGGGACAAAACAATATACAAGCTGAAACCACACGGAGACATGCAAATTGAGAGCAGTTTGTGAGTCCGGGCATAAATCAGACTGGAGCAGAGCTCTTGTGCAGCCGGCAGAGTGGCAGCCGGCACTTTCTTTTGTCACTCGCCCTCCTCTCCTTCGTGGGTTTTATGGTAAAGCAGCTGCGCAGATGGACGGGTTTAATCCATCAGTTCATTTATGACGAAGCCGTTCCCATATGTGGGCCCAGTGCAGCATCACGGCCGCTCTCCTTCACCCCCCCCCCCCCCCCCCCCAGGTTCCTCAGGTTCATTTCAGAAAAAGCATCGCTCTTTCCTTCCTCCGGTGACAATCTAATGAAGCAAACGCCGCTCGTCTGAAGGAGACCCGCTTTTATAACAAAGAGCGTGCGGCGTTACGAGTGCGGCGGCGGCGGGATTAGCTGCCTGCGTCTGAAGAAGAGGCCTTAAATATTCTCCCCCGACACTGTCAGATCTGTGTGATTGGTTATTTTCATTTACATATATGGCGAGAATATGCAAGTAAATGAGGCAGGGAAATTGGAAGAAAGGGAAGCCAAAGTGGTTCCAGGTGGTGCACTGTGATTTTAACAGGGGTGGAATAATTGGATGTATTATGAAATCATAAAAGATTCATTAAAGCCGCTATGCCGGAAATGGGATGAGAGCGAGGCTGTTTGCTCTGTGTGGCGGCGGTGTGCAAATCAGGTGGCAGCGGCATGTGGCCGTCGCACGGAAGAGTGCTAAGTGGTCAGGCGACAGTTTATTTCGACGGTGGATGATGAATAAAGGTTGAATCGGACCTCCACCGCCATCATCGTTTGATGACGTTGTTCGCTGCAGTGGAATAGATTTTTAATGGGTGGGGTTGAGGATCCAGAGTTCCACTTCAAGATGAATAGTGCGAGTTAAATCCAAACATGACCAGGATGCCTTGTGCCGGCAGTGATTGGGGAAAAAGCCTGGATGGAAGTGTGCACTCGTCAGAGACGAGAGAGTCTGTGTGGGTTCAGCGTCGGGGTCGGCTGTATCGAGTATCTCCCCGATTCACTTGTCAAAGTCGCTCCCGTGGAGGTGCTGATGTCAGATTCCTGCGGTCACAGCAGGATGGAATTGGATAAACAGACGTCTTTCCTCATTACCGGTGGAAAATGTATGACGGGTACAACAATGGAAAATCTATGTTGTGATGTAATGGTACGATAATGTATGTCTCACACACAGTATGTCTCACAAAGCACATTTTCACTGCTTCGGTGGTTTTAACCTGTACACGCTGTCGTAGTCACCCATTCACAACACCAACCGAGATGTGCAAAGAGCCCAACCTCCATTGGGGGTTGATTTTGTGATTCATTGCCTTGCTCAAGGACACTTAAACAGGTGCAAAGGGCACGTTGGATACCTGTAGCAGCAAACTTTGGAACCAACCGGAGCCTGACAGAGTTCATGAATTATAAAACATTTGCAATGCACATAAAAAAACACATAACACACACGACATCATTTTATTAAAGTCATTATAGTTATTATTCCAAGGGTTAGATATTGATTCATAAATCCATCCATCCATCCAATTGGACTTCCGTCCTTCGCTTTGTGCAGTTGCCGGCAAGTTGCTGAACACACACAACCGAACAGGATCGGCTAATATATAAATATCCAGCATCTGTGGATTGTGAAGAATTCATGAAACCTAATTAAGTCTTGTCGGTTTAATAGGCGTGGGGTATGTTCATCATTAGTAGACTCATCACATATTAATTATCGACCTAATTGTGTGTCTTACTTCCAGCTTTGCTCCAAAAAAAGCTCTCGTATTAAAATAAAATTGCTCCGCTTTCATCCTCTCGGTAGCGAATGAAATGTCTTCAGGTTGCATGTTGAAATGACTCTTTAATGGCGTGTCGTACCTTTAGGCTCTGACTGAGACTAAAAACTCTGTGTGCATTATGCTGCGTCGCCAGTAATATCTTACCGAGTGGCTTCGACTGTTATTTTACTCCTCAACCGAAGTGGTTTGTTTGCCCAGTCATTTCATTTCTGACCGTTTACATCAATAACAGCTTCAGTGCAAACAGAAAGCCACACTCATCCTGGCTTGTGCTCCCGGTATTAAAATTGACAACGGGCCAATAGCTCCGCGCTCTCGCCGAGGACTGAAACAAACAAATGCTTATGAATAAAACTGCTGATCCCTGAAGAGGAGGAA
The DNA here is from genome assembly GCF_963422515.1 of Blennius ocellaris. NCBI lineage: Eukaryota > Metazoa > Chordata > Actinopteri > Blenniiformes > Blenniidae > Blennius > Blennius ocellaris. The sequence continues at coordinate 24,568,304 of NC_137663.1, forward strand.
AGAGCAGATGTGGGATATTGTTCATGTGGAACAAACCCTCGTACTTCGCCTCTAAGGCCAGTTAAAGCTGCTCACGTAGGGAGCGCCGCCCTACCATGTGGCTCGTTGGTTTCTAAACATGGCGTCGTGTTATACCACTATAACTTTCCTCTATATGTCATTACTGTGTGCGCTGAAAAAACCCAAAACAAAACATGTTTGGATGTTGAAATACGAACAGATCTATATATACTGTGGACTTTAGCTTCAACATCAAAAATAATGGCAAACATTTAAGCTATTTGGATTTCATTTATATTTCTTCAAGATCTCAGAAAAAGAAAAGAAATGAAAACTATTTAGTTAAATACAAAGCGGTGATGACAATCAGTGGTTACAGCACACAATATGCTGCAAAATGTACCTCGACAATAGAACTCTAAAACAGCTGCTCATAACCATTTCATTTGACTTTTCCTTAACATCACCATCAATGATCAGATTTTTTTAAGGAATTGCCATCTTTTTATTTTTTGCTTTTTTTTTTTTTAAAGAAAGTTCCTGCAAGACACATTTTTCTGTCAACTGAACAACATTTTCAAATCGATTGGTCCCACGAAGCAAGCCTCAGTGAGGTCCATTATCTGCCTGAAGCCTTTATGTTTAACCAAGAAGGTAAATCTTGTACGTTTACAGCTGGGAAGTGCTGCGTTATCATCTCACGTGGAGGTAAATGGTGTCAAATTGGGAGGCTAAGCTGCGGGCAGCAGCAGCACAATTTAATATCTAAATGCTTCAATTGAATGCTACCTATTGTCACTTTCTGTCCAGCTTCCCACAGCGGGTCTGATGATTGGCAATGTGATAGTTGATGATTACCGAGAGGGTGAACGTTTAATCATTTCTCAACAAATCGTGTATCCGTCGATTTTTGCTTTATTCAAATGCAGCAATGCTGACTGGAAGCTACAGCGTCTCCAATAAGAGAACATCTGTATTATCTTTATATTAAAAATGTACCGACAGTGAATAAATCCCAAAAACCTGATGATTCTCAGCCAAACGTGCGACTTCCCGCCTCGTTCATCTCTTCCTTTATCATGTAATTATGAGATAGCGAGTAATAATTACAAAGCATGGATTCCAGATGCTATTTTCCTCTTGTAAATTAGGTGTGTGTCTGTAATTACCTGTATCATGAATGCACATCAGACAAACCACAAATTACAAAAAAAAAGAAAAGCAGTTATTGCTTGAGAATCTGTCTGATGTCACAGATGTAATTAGATTACCGCCGCCAGAATGAGCCGGCAGCTTCGAGGGAAGTTAAACACTGGCGAATGAAGCCAGGGAGAAAACATTTTCCAGACATATCAGTCACTCTCCCCGCACGATGTCAACAGATTGTTACAGCACACCTTTTAGCATTAACAGATTGCACGTGAAAGAGGCAGCTGTTGTTTTCACAGAGATGCGTGTAAATCCTGTTGGTTTAATGGATGTTGTCACGCCGTCATGGATCAAAGCAGAATCCCTCCAGCGCTCACATCTTATAGACCCCACTTACAGCCGCTATTCAAATGAGTTTTTGTGGCCAACAGGGGTCATGGGGGTCAAGAAAAAAAAATCTGCCTGTGTCTGTCCACACGCATGTTGGACATTTCCCTTACAAGCTAAACGATCAAAAACACACTGTGCTAAAGGTTTCGTTATTGTTCAGGTGCATGAGAACATCATTGTGAAGTTCTTGGGCACTTTTGTAGTGTCTTGCCGAACTTTTCACTGAATTATACCTCCATAAACATTTTATCTTGTTTTTATTTTATTTACACACCAGAGTCATTTTCAAAATGAGATTTATCTCTTGGGTAAAAAAAAAAAAAAAAGGCACAATAACTAAATCCGGAAAAGAAATGCTGATATCTGACATTTTAACTGTCTGGTGCTGCGGTTTCGAAGGCGGTGTGTTGCATTGTGCTCCACCTTTGTGTTTTCATAGTGCATTATTTGACTAATTTGAGGTCTTTTCTTTGCTTTGTTTTTTGTCCCTGATTTTCCTCCCTGATAAAAATGCGTCTCCTCTCCAGTCTCTCCTCCTCCTCCACGTTAGCCGTGCATGTATTGCTGCGGTCAGCGTTTAATTGACTCATGTGACAAAACTACTAAATTTGCACGTTTACATTGAAAGTGTAAAATGTGATTCAAGAGCACAAATATGAAAGATGAATCTGTCAAACAGAAACAAAGAGTGCACCAAGAGAGTCGCATACAGTAGAATATGACACCATTGAATTAATGGACGTAGTTCCAGCTGAATGCATCTTTTCTGGTGAAAAACTGTCGAATGAAAGTATGAAACTGTGCAGGCTGAAGCTTATGTTGTGCAATACATTTTATTCCTGTGTGTATCATAGTTCTCAAGGCTCTTCTCATTGTCAGGTCAAAACCTTGCGAAGCGCTGACAGCGCCGTGTGAGAAAAAAAACAAAAAAAAAACACAATACGTTTGTCTTTCCCACCCCCCCCCGGTACACTATCACTAACAACACATGAACCTTTAGCTGTGGCTTGATGGCACGCTGCAGGATTTTACAGCCCAATGCAAACAATAACTGATGTGGCGGTGGTTATATAAATAATGCATTTCATGAATGAATGCGCAGGGGATTGCTAAAGGTCAGGGAAAGTTTACACAGCAATATGTGGCAGATGGAGGGCAAAAACCAAGAGTGAATAATTTAAAAGGGAAACTGACAGCGGAGCGACAAAAAGGACAATTCAGAATTAATATAGTTTGCCGTCCTCTTCTGCCAACGTATCTCACAACGTGTCTCCTATGGACCCAAGAGCAAACCTTCATGTGATTTAACCTTCCGTTAACTTTGCAAAAATCACTGCTGTGTGTGTGTATGTGGGTGTGTGTGTGTGTGTGTCAGACACACAGCTGCTGATTTAGCGGATGGTTTGTGTAATAGCCTCTCAGGAAGCCACAAAGCAACGAAGGCAAACGCGCCGTCGATGGCGCTGAATGTAATAATTGAACCGGCCTGTCATTGAGCTGACAAAACAGCTATCAGACGAGCGCCATCACGACTTGAATGGTGGCACAGAATCCCTCATTGATTTCCTCTGACATGCCACGGCACACCGCCGCACCGAGGAGGAACGACGCTGTCTGTCATGCAATTAAATCTATGGCGGCTCATCGATCCTCCTCGCCGGCACAAGAATAACCCGCTTCTTTCTCCTTTCTCACAAAAAAAAAAAAGAAAAACAACCCGGCAATGGATTCAAAACGCCGATCACTTAGCGCCAGTACATCTTCTTCAGGCATCCTGTAACCTGCAGGAGAGGCCGGATTGCGAACGTGTGCGTACTGGAGGTTTGGATCCATGTCGGCTCGGGGCCGCCGCGGCGTGCCTGTAACTCAGCTGAAGAGTTCCGGACACATGTCGGATCCTTTCATGTTTTATGAGGGCGCCGGCCGAGGGCTTGTTCACAGTGTGAGCTAAAGGCACAACAAGGGCACCTGTCACTTGATAGCGCACCTATTGTGCTTTCCTTTCTCCCAGCCATGTTTGAAAGAGAAGCCCTTAAGAGATTGAGGAGGAAAGGAGCAGAGGAGGAGGGTGAGGTAAGAAAAGAAGAATGGCCTTTTTTTTTTTTTTTTTTATCTCTTACTTCTTCTCGCCGCTTCTCCAATAATGACCAGAGCTAATATTTGACAGTAAAAGCTCAACAAAGTAAAAAGGTGGCGTAATTCACTTTTACAGTGTCGCAGCCAGCTGCAGCCGTTCTGATGTTAAATGTTAAGATCCTCCAGTGAATGCCCGGTGGCATATAATTCTTCAAAGTGGATAAAGAGATCTGTTCTGTAACATATTTCCACAGAAGGCAATTATTTGAAAGGTCTAAATGTGATTATCTCTTTATCTCAGAAGGGCTTTCCTCTTGCCAGCAGTCGCCTCATTTCTTCTATTGATGTATCACATTTTCATTCCAGACTGTCTGGCACAAATGCCACACCGCGCTAATGTTGGTGCACGACGCGGCTGCAGTTTGTATGATAATGTTTTTAGCGGGAGAGGGAGTGTGAAGCTCGCCTTTTAATTGGCAGAGACGAGAGGGAGAGCGTGTTCCTCTCCCAACACAAACGCAGAGGAAAGTTTCACAGCCGGCACGTTTTGCAGCAATTTGTCTCACCTCTGAGTTGTTTACATATTTTTGGTTCATTTAGAGCAAGGGCCTATTAACTTTGCCTGGATGGAGCGCAGGCGACCGGCGGCAATAAACAAGCAGCTTGCGCACTTGTAGAGGCTGTCCGTTTGATAAAGTGTCCGGTGCAGACACTAAATGAGCCGCATTTTCTGCTGCGATTTGGCAAGAAAACAAGACTAAAAGCTCCTCTCCAATGGGATTAGAATTAAAGGGGGAGCGCGAGAATAAAATATTATTTTTTGCTTCTTTGGTAATTGAGCTCATTGTTCCAAGGAGGGTTTTTAAACTCGTGTCAAATTGCAGAATATACTGCGTGGCAGTTTTATTTTACACAGTGAGGTAAAAGAGAACTGCAGCAGGTGTCTGTCATCACAGGTGTGTGGGCGAGAGAGAGAGAGAGAGAGAGAGAGAGAGAGAGAGAGAGAGAGAGAGAGAGAGAGAGACTCTCTTTGCACCAGTTTCTAAACAAGATGTTATTTTGTTTACATATTTCTTCAAATTTCCCACACATCTAATAAAACAAATCTGTTGGAAATGTGCATGTATGTACATATGTGGAAGAAAACAATTGTGCAACAAATGTTTAATGTATTAGTCGGTTAAATGCCTCAACAATTTAATGGTATTTGATGGCGTAAATGATAAAGACAAAATACACCTTCTAATACACTGCCATTAAAGGTCTCATATCATAAATTTTTTCAACAATTTTGCATTGATGTCAGAAGTTCAACATTCAAAGAATTTTCCCCCAAATCCAGTCTAAAAGTCCCTCAAGTGAGCTCGACTGAGAACAGACTGTTTCTGTGTCTGTACCTTTAAATGTTAATGAGCTGAGTCTACGCCTACTTCATGTCTTTTTTCCGTGAGCATTTGCGAGTAAAAAAAAAGTGGCTCCTGCTGGTGTTTTTACATGGCAGAGCTCAACTACCTGTGGGAAGGTCAAAGTGACTGTCCACTACCGGAGGGAGTGGTTATTTCCCCAGGTGATGTCACGAAGGGATAATCTCTGATTGACCTTCATGAGCACATATTTGCTAAACGAGTGGAGGAATCGAGTTAGGGGGATGACAGACTTTCTTCATTTCCGTGTCCTCAAACACAGTCGATCAGGACACATTTTAATGTTAGCAAACCGTTATAAAGTAATATGGGACCAAGTGAAACTGGAAAACGTTTTGGGTGTCGATTCACACAATAATGGTTCTCAGAGGCACTGAAAACTTCACTTTTGGAAAACAGTTCCTAAGGTGGAACTTTTTTTTAAAACAATGCAACTCCTTCACCGTGCAAAAGACAACTTTTTGAAAACACTCTGCCTCTGTAAAGAAGGCAGAAATGCTTTTCCTGCTCCTGCACACCACGGCTGTAGTAAACACTTCTCCTGCACATGCTCTGCAGATTGACGATAACAGTGTCGTGACTCCTAGTCCGTATTCTGCTGGGACTTGGTAGTTTTATAGTTGAGTCACCGTAATAACAGCCCAACTTCAGAATTTCTGAATCATGCCGATGTGCCCTTCGCTTCATTATACTCAAACGTTGATTCGTATAGAGAACGCTGTCCATCTTCTTCTCGGCGTGCACGCGGCGCCCGTGCAGGCGAGCTGATTGGCTCTTATCTTCCATTTGAGAGGGACAGTAAAAGCCCCTCAGGCAAAGACACAGCACTTAATAGGAGGAGAAGTAGATGACATTGATAAGACTTTTTAAAGAAGCACTCCAAGGGGCCGTTAAAATCCCTTGACATGTGTTCTTGTTAGTGCATTAAACACTAACAGCTCTTTGTTATCTGCGGCGCTGCGAGCGGCTCAGGCGCTGGGAGCTGCTTCCAGTTCATTGCAGTGCCTGAAATATAATATGCAGCCATGCAGCTGGCTCTTGTTTCTCCTGTGAATGCGGATCCCTCCCAATTGTAATTTAATCCAGAGTGCTTTAAAGCCTTTATTGCAAATCATCTGCTTACTGTAGCTATTAGCCGGGGTTGTTACTGTGGCATTTATGGTTCATAAACAGTGTTTTGCTTTCATACTCTAATGATTATTATACACTGGTAAAGCAAAGTGTCAGAACATGTCTTTGCGCTGTAGAGCTACAACAATAAAGTTGCTTTCGGACTTGTTAGAGGTAGGGAAGCACAAGGACAAGTATACAAGTACTAACCTTTAGCTACTTGACGATGACAAGTACCGATGCAAGTACCTATTAAATGTCATAAGGTCTAATTCATGCTCCAGATGTAAACGTGACATGAAGACTATGCGTTGCCGTGAATCACATCTGAATGGCCTCTGTGTCGACGCCACGCAAACCGAGTGTTGATATTTTGTTTACAGGTTACAGTTTTTATTACTTTTATCATTTTCATTGATATCAAAGTTGTCATATTATTCAAAATTCCCTTTCTTATGGTTTCCCAACAGTACTAGTCGCCCCCATACCTGGAACGACGCCCCAGAAGTGAAGAAAGTGTGTCATCAATCTCCCTGGCTTGTTCCAGTTTTTAAAAGTGTGTTGCTCCGACCAGCCAATCAGAAATCAAACCCTATATACTGTCATCGGGGGTTTAGCCAATCAAAATCAAGGCAGGCTCCTCCCCTTTGACTCCTCTGGCACATGGCACCACGAGAGGAAGTACTTCCTCCTCTTCCCATAGATGGGCATGTGTGGGCGGAGCCAGTCCAGCTCACACAGACACAGCAGATTCTGCATGCAGCTCCTATGATCCAATATTCAAATGGAGAGAAATGAACATTAATCAACAAAAATCCGCTGCTGCTTGGTTGAGATTCGCTCCAGAGCGGATCGAAAACGTGACATTTATTGAAAGTTATCGCTGCTGTGTGTGCAAATGTTTCTGCGTATTGGTGGTATTTCCTCTTTTTGATGAGACATCCACTTGCAAGTATTGCCAGTTGCCATGTTGTCATCCTCTCTCATGAAATGTGAGGCTGGTTTCCTGCTGGCTGCACTGGTGAACCACATCGCCACGCATGTTGCCTGGTCGATCTCGCCCACGGGAAGCGATGAGAGAATTCCAAAGGAATCGAAACACTGGGAACCGGTCCTCAACAAGAACAGCATTTGAGAATTTCCAGAGTTTTATGATCCTGCCGTATTTGCATTTGCAAAAGAATCTGTTAAACACACTTCACTGGTTTAAAACGTCACCGTTTTTACGTCTCAGACCGTTGAGATCGTTCTCAACCCGGCTGTCTGTCAGCGAGTGTCGTTCTCGCTCAGATGTGTGACAGCTGTGACACCGACACATGTTGGCTCGGCGCGTAACCACAATGGGTGAAGCAAAGCGGAAGGCACCGAGCATGAATTATTTCTCAACACATCCCCGACAACACACGTGCTTTTTAAACTTGAAGGCTTGGAGTCAGAGGAGGCAAACGGCTTCTTGACTCCTCGCTCTCCCAGCCCGGCGTATCTCCCCTCAGCCCTTCGTCAGACTCGGCGCCGCCTCGGCTGCTGCATTGTGGGAAAGGCCCGGCGGCGGCGGCGGCGGGATCTGCACGGGGCTTCACGGGCCTCGACAGGGAGCTCTGAGTGGATTTAAACTCTGAGGTCTTTAATGTGCTTCTAGGGGGAGGAAGGCAGGTGGATTCCCCCTCAGAGCTGGAGTGGATGGTGTCTGAAATGTGAATAAATTAAGAGGTGCTGCTTCAGGAGATAACCTGGGAAAGCGGCGAGAGATTCTTCTGTAAATATTTCCCTGAGGTGGGAGCCATGTGAGCTCTGGCAAAGTATTCATCTTTGTACTTTTAAGCAAGGCATAGTTGTGGTCGGAGCCTAAGGCCATGCGATGATGATTTATTTTCGTCTTCTTTGCTCGGGGCTGTTTCTCCCGTTCCCCGCTTGCGCCCCGCTTGCAGGTGAAACTGCAGCCGGTTAAAGGAGCCCGACAGTCCGCAAGACGCCGTGGCAGAGCCGTGTTGTAAAATGAAACCGAAATGCATGGATGTTGAAAGAAAGCGTTGAAATATCAACCGTCTCGAGGAACAAAAGCCCAAATGTCTCATTAAGCGACAACCAAAAATGCAAATAACCAGGAGGCAGGAGACCTCGTCAATAATGCATGAAGCGGTTCCCATAAGCAATAACAAATCAATATTCCTCCGCATTCACATTCTGATCTCTGCAGTTTTCTGCAGCGCGGTTAAACAACAAACAAAACTCCATTGTGGGGGAAACCAAAGGTGAATACAGAACAGCCAAACGCGTTGTGGTTTTTCTCCCGGCGAGCTGCAAACGGCCGTGGAGCTGCGGGGACTTCAGGTTGAGTCGAAGCTGCTGGGGTCATTTCAGGACGCCGTGCCTCTCGCACTGCGCGCCCCGCCGCATCCATCATCCCCGACCCCCCCCCCCCCACCACCACCATCGCAGCTCTTTTCCCACGTCGTCATCGCGGTCGTCATCGCCGCCGGCGTCCTCTCCTCAAAGTCAGGAGCAGCTTGATTGAGATCAGCCGGCCCGGCAGCGAGACGGCAGCGTAATATTAACAGGGCGACGGCGTCACGGCCATATGCCTCAGATGCCTCACCTGGAGCCGTGCAGATGTTTAGTATGCATGAGTTCGCAATAGAAAGACTGATAAACGTCTGCCTCGGGCCCTTCGGCTTTTACAGCCTCCTCCTCCTCCTCCGTTTGTTCCTATCATCCCTAATGATTCGCTCAGGACCTGATCTGAAAACCAAGTCCCAATGGAAGGTCTGGAATATGCCATTATACAACCAACGGCACGTTGTGCCCAGGGTCAGTCAAAGCCATTAGTGGAATTGCATCGGTTTTGAGGTTCATTACCTCTGTGTGAATTGGACGGCCTCGTTGGAAAGGTTTTCCTCTCCCAGCTGGTTCTGTTTAGGCGGCGCTGCACAACGGCGTTGCCCTGTTAAATACATACAGCACTACACAAATAATTTACTCCCAACCTGATAATTAATTAGGTAGTGGTCTTCACTTCTCTCGAGAGTTTTGTTTTTAAGGTGCTGAGTGCTTATTTAGATTAATTATACTATATAATTAGGAAAGCTCTACATAGTAGGTTTAGAGGAGAATAAACTTTAATGTTCCCGAGAGGAAATTTGTCTCGGGCACAGAGCTGCGATTCTAAAAACAACACAAAGAAAAAAAAGCTTTTGAGCAGGTGTTAAACTGGTCTTTTTCATCCTTTAACCAGACGATGAGTGGAAATGAACAAGGCAGAGAACTAAAGGTACAGTTGTTTAAATGGTATTTTGAGGGAAAATCTTAAATATTATTTTAACATATCCCAGCAAACCACAAAAAAGTTAGCAAAAACTATTCAAAAGTTCAAAGAAAAACACACATTTTTAAAACAAACGTCATAGGACAAGCTTGGAAAACACATTTTTGGAGTCGTACAATAGTGTAAAAATAACTTTGCAGGGCATATTTGATGAAAATGTTTATATTTGAACCAAAAACAAACTACTAACTCTAACCCTTATGCTTAACACCCCTGGAATATGGTATTTTAAACAGATCGCGCAAAACTAGTTGGCTCGGTATATGCAGCAGATCTTTAGTCTTGGGATTTTGTCCTCGGTTTTGCAGAAAAAAAAAAAGTAATTTTCTCAAAAATCTCAAACTATTTGGCCTCCATCTTTTAGCCACAAATTTCCCAGCCAATCCCGGCCAGCTCTTTTAACTCTGGCGTTGCTTGTTTGGAGCCTTCAAGTCAATGAAAGCAATTTCACATTCTTCACATTGGCGCATAAAGCAGCTGTCATGACTGCGACTCATGCAGAGGAAAATTGAAAATGGTATTGCTTGCAGAGTAGTACTAATGTCATGAGGCTCAAGAGGCTTCTCTTTTTTTTTTTTCCTTTTCAAAAGGGCTGTTGAAGAATAGATGTGAAAATCTCTCTCTCTCTCTCTCTCTCGTCGTGTCCTTGTGTTAACCGCATGACAATAGCAGCGCTTGAACGGCGGCACGCCGAGGATTTTGTTGTTGCTGTTACAAAAAAAATGTCTGCAAAATGTTTTTAAAAGCCCTTTAAACCCACTGCATCACACGGAGAAACCCTGCTGAAATTACCTCCACATCCTCGTCCAGTGCTGTGTAAAACACCTTTAATGATGATGAGATAAAACACCACAGAGCTGCAGAACAACAAATAATCATGCAACAGCAGAAATCATAAGAAACACTGACATGGCAAAGCTTATGGGGGCTCTGTTCGTAAACACTGTTGCACCATTTCAGTCTGCTTGTTTCTGCGATATTACATCACGTGTGCTTTTTGCCACTCGTTTCCTCTGTTCATCTGTACTGAAGATCTGTGCACACTGATGTTCAAACTAGTGAAAATCATTGGTTCCCAAACAGGAAACGCACACATGGTAGTTACTATCCAGATATGTGTTCTGGTGTAGTTTGAAAATTATCCCAAAGGAAATGTTTTTTTTGTGTTTTTTTATTCTATTGTTGGCAACTTAATGTGAGAGGAAAAACAAAAACAAGTGAGATCTGTTGATGCGACGACACAGGATTCCTCTCTTGTCACAGTAAATGTATGCAAAGCTATTCACGCACCGCAGCAGCTCAGATGCAAAGGAAGTCTCACACACACATGCACACACACACACACACACACACACACTGAAAACAGAACATCGACATGCCGACATGAGATGTGTATTGATTGCACTTGAGGGGAGGATGATTACTTTCCCAAATGGTTGTTCTGTCAGAAACATCATGAAGAGGCTGGTTTCTGGGTTGATCCGCTGCTTTAGCAACTTCCAGGGATTTGACATCATTCAAGTGGAGAAAAATGTGACGATTTATAGGTTTATCTGTTGATCATTGGGTTTTTTCCTGTTGTTTTGGTTTCTCTGTAGCTGTCTGCTGGTTATCTTTATAGTATAGCGTTGTCGCAATGAGTAATATGCAGATATACTCTATGTAATCTTCAAATTTGGTTTTATTATTAGTCTAATTTAGACTTAATCTGTGTATTTATTCTGTATATCGTGCCTTCGTTTGCGAAGTTTCTCATAGTTTACGATGTTTTTAAGTCACTATTGTCGTTCCACACAGCAAATCTCTCCTGCGTCATGGCAACACTGATGTAATATATCCCCATAGCAACCACTCTGATTATCCAGTGTTGCCATGGCAACGTTCAAGTATCAAACTCTTGGCTAATGTAAGATACACCCGCAACAGGTCACCATCCATCACAGAAAAAACGACAATCACACAGACTACGAACCATATAGAGTCGCCAATTAGCTGCAGCTGCGTTTATGTTGATTGTGGTTGGAAACGTACCCACCTGAAGAAAACCCAGGTACACGAGGAGAATGTGGTACAAATGCAATTATTGTAATGCTGAGAGTTATAAGGGTTGTTTTGTGTGAGCTGACGGCAAAATGGAGCATCTGCTTCAGCTCACATTGGATCATACCAACAAATTAGGAGATAACCCGCCGCTGTGCGTTCTACAATATATTCCTGATACAAACTGAACAGTGAGTTCTTTTTTTATTATTATTTTTTTTTTTCAAAAGCTTCCGCCCCAAACCTCCAGGCCAACATCCCCCTCATCCATCCCCGTCTGTATCGGCTTAATCCATGGGTGCCAGAATGGAGCATTCTGGGAAAATAACTAAGATTGATTCACATTGTTCAGTTTCTAACGAGACGTGAGCAACAAACCGCCGCGTTCATGTCGGACACGTAGAGCAAAATCACTTTTGCACGCAATTATTCACACCGTTCATGTTTGAATGTACTCTTCTCCCTACAGCTCGAGTGTATTTAACCCACTCATACGTGCTTGTAGAGCAATCATGCCTGAGAAGGCAGAAGTGCAGTTTATTTGCTTCTATATCTCAATTTACCATTTAATGGGTTCCTGTATCCTGTAAAGCCTGTTTGATTCACTCCCTCACACTTTCTAACCAAATCCAACCTCTTTCATCTTTCAACATTTAGTATGCACTCTTGCACACAACCCCCTATGTACATATATACGTGTTTGCATGTGCAATTAAACACACGTACATGAATACATATGTGCATTTGTTGCCATCATGTACTGCACGTACTGTACATACTGTGTGGTTGACATAACGCTGGCATTTCTTTGTACGGACCAGAACGCTGAGTTGTCAAATCAAAGCCGCTTTAAAGAATTTTCTGTGAAACACTCAGTTATGTTGTGTTTTTACACGCTGACATTTCTGTTTACCGCTCAGCAGGAAGCTGAACTGGAACACGTCTAAATAAAACAATGTAGTGTGTGTGCGTGTGTGTGCGTGCGTTTGTCTCAGCTGCATGCTATTCATATCTTTTATCTACATTCCAGCTTCACATTGACGTTTATCCGTTGTTTATCTTTCATTCTCTCTGTGCCGAGACAGTTCAGGGTCAACATCTTCTTCAGGTTGTTATTTATTTATTTATTTATTTATTTATATAGCTATTTTTCTTGGATGGCGGCTTTTCAGCTCCGTCCTGCCAGAGCAGAGGTGACTGTAGAGTGTTTCCTCCTCCAGTCCTCCCGTCGTTCCCCGACGTAGCTCGTCACATTAGCAGGGCTGCGTGGCTGTAACTTACACCTCCGGTATTCTGCACACAGACACACACACACACACACACACACACACACACACACACACACCTGGCTCAGTGGACTATAGCTGTGCTGCTGTCACGCACCAGAGGGGGGTGGGCAAAGGTTTGACAGCGTGCCGTTGCTTAACAGACACGCGGTGGAATGCACGGCAGAGTAATTGCAATGAAGGGATAATTTGACAGCCGCTTGGGTTATGATGGGATGCAATTCTCTCGTTCTCACCGAATCCCTCCACTGACACCTGTACACACACACACACCCACGCACACACTCACACTGCGTACAAACAAGGTGCAGAAGCCAAAAAGCTTCTCAGTGTTTCAGGAGAAGGTCTGTCATGTTTTAGTTTTGCCTCCGTTCAGATCGTCGTGTGTTTCACTGCGAATAATCAGCATCGAGACATCTCGACGCGGGGAAACATAACGCTTTTGTAACACTTTTTTGTTTTTTAACCCAGAAAAGGTTCCTGTTCCTATTTCATGGCAGCTGACAGCGCAATTCATCATTCCCGGAGGTTTATGCGAGTGGTTTCTTTAAACAGCACCAGCGCACATCGTTGCTCTAGGCCTGGGGAAAAAAAATAAAATAAAGAAAAAACAGAGTCCAAACATTTCACGGCGCTCTTTTTCTTGCAAAATGAAGCCATCTAGCTTGCACTTTTGTCTGCTCCTGCTGCTTCTGCGCTCAAGGACATGGACAAAACTGAATAAAACATGACGGACTTCTTGTCGGAGAGGAAATGGAGAAATCTCACCTCTGCTTATTTGTGAGCGTAAACATAGAGGTGTGTTAGTGTGTGTGTGTGTGTGTGTGTGTGTGTGTGGGGGGGGGGGGGGGGGGGGGTGTTCTTGCACCTCAAGCAGACTTTATTCTTCCAGCTTTTATTTCAGGTTGTGCTCAATTACATGCGAAATCACTTGAAAACCACTTCTCCTCCACCTGCGACGTCGCTCTCTCGACCTCAACACTGGCTGCCTCCTCAGAACTCGTTTACACGACGACGACTTCAAGGGAAAAGGCAGAACTTCTGTTAAGTTTTGGGGCTTGTTTACACGGAGCCAATGAAAATGCAACTTTTTAAAAACGCTAATGCCCAGTAACAGGCCTTTTACATTTTTATCTGTGAAAATTATTAATAAACTTTACTTACTTACTAAATGCAGTTCCATTATAGAAAGTGATATAGAATGCTATTATAGAAGTGTTGGACAGAGGCACTTCTCAGATAATAAAAATAATGACATAGTTCACACACTGTGTTATTCCTTAAAATCTTTTAATTGGATGAAAATAAGATTGTACATGTTAACAATACAGTGTTTAAATTCCCGTTAGTCTAAACGGACATCATTCACAGAACGTTGCTGTGTGAGTGCAAACATTTTCTGCAGCGAAAATGCAAAAATTATGCATTTTAACTTGAAACTCCTTTAGTTGGTGCATTAAAACTATATCTGTAGAGTACTCGGGTATTTACTCTGCGTTGTCGGGGCTCTGGTGATGGTAATGCTTGATGTGTCTGTGATCACACCTTAATCATCTTGTGATCTTAATCCATCCCTTTTTGTTCTCTACTCCCACGATCACTAGTTTCCCTTCAGTCTCCGCTTAATGCGTTTGTTGTTTTTTTCCGTTTTTCTTCCGGATACATCGGACAGAAAAGCTTTCACACGCTCTCAGCTGAAGTGGTATGATATATGGCTTTACATCAGGCCTTCAGGAGAGACGACCCGGGAGAAAAACACACTGCCGAGGTACATGTGAGAGCATACGTGCCGCACATGCACAGATAAATATAGGCTGCAATATCAAAGGTGATTTCCTTGAGAGGTTGAAAAATCTTTTAAGGAATACTGGGATGAAGCCCAAAAACAAAAAAAACAAACCTTGAAGAAAACTTGTTTGCACTCGTGGTTCCTTCATCCCAAAGTCTGTGGTTTTTCCACTGGTTTGTAATTTCATGCCAGGAATATAAGATCTGGGTTTAACATTGGATGGATGCATTTTGTGGTATTATTCAGCGTAAAATACATAAATGAATGCAGCATTTGAGCTTTTGTCTTTTGTCTTTGATGACGATATGAAATGATCCCCTCATTAATGATGTCATTGCACCGAACTGGAGAGAATTAAAGTCAAGTTCAAATTCAATCTTAAGAATAAACAGGTAAATCTTAATTACTTGTAATAAAACTCCCAAACTATTTCACAACTTGAAGATTGAAATAACTCAATAGAGGCTAAACTTCCCACGGGATGTCTTCAAATACCATTCACAACTCCTGTTGTTTTGTCATAATCACAGAATTCTCTGTATATCAGCATGTATATAATGACACGTCTCGCTATTTGAAGCTTGTGCACCGAAATTCTCAGCGTCGGCCATCAGCATGTTTCCGGCTCTTCCAAAGCTATAATCAAACAGTTACACCCTCGGCCCACGCTCATTAAAGCCGGATCATTGTTTTACAATATCCTACGTTGAGCCCAGAGCTGAATACATTACACATTTTTGAGCGTCCATCAGTGTGCAATGAAAAGACGAGGCTCGTAACGAGACGGCGGCTCAGACTCGCTTGATGCTCAGTGAAGTTAGTTCTTTTGTTGTGTTCTTGTGTTGTTTTCAGACTGCATGCCCCCCCCCCCCCCCCCCCTTGCTTTCCTAATCACTCGGCTCTGTAATGTGATTTCCTCGAGTCACTTAAATTCTCTGCACCAGCTGTGCCGCTGACCTTACAAGTGAGTTGGAGGGATCTCTTCGACTGGAGCAATTAGAAGAACAGCAGGATATAGATTTCCGTTGGCTCCGATAAATGTGGCTGGGAGAATTATAACGTGTGTGACTAATGGTATGCTCTCAGTATTTAAGCATGGCTCTCATTAATATGCTAAGCAGCCGGCGCAGGCTTTTGTCTTCAACATTCCTACTTGGATTCCTTTTTCCGACGCTGGGCGCAGACGATGCAGCCCTCGCGCTTGTACCGCCGCTCGGAGGCGTCCAGGGAGACTTCACACGCCTCGCATGACTTTTACACGCTGGTGAAGGGTCGCATTTGGAATTGGAGCGTCATTCACACGTGTTTTATTCCCCCGTGTGATTTTTAGATCCCGTTTACACAACGGTTCAAGTGAAAACACATAGAATTTTTTTTCATGTCTCAAATGTTTGCCGTTTCACACTGTACGGTTTGGAAATGGCGAAAACGCTGAGTTTTCAAGTTGCCGCTGCAGACGGAGTCGATGCATTTTCAAAAAGTTCCACCTTGGTAGCCGTTTTCAAGAAGTTGTGTCTTCAGTGGCTCCCGCCACCGTTTAAAGGGAACCGCGAAACGCAACGAAAGTTTTGCGTTGTCTTGCAAACGTGGCCTCATTACAGGCCCGTCAGTTACAAATACTGCAGGTTCATAAATAAGAAAGATAAAAGACCGAGAACACATTTTGCAGGATCCAATATGGTCTCCATATGGCATTACATTTTCAGTTTTGTATAGCGCCAAATAAAACAAAGTTATTTCAGGACACTCTTACAGAGAAAACCCCGACAAATCCACATGAGCAAGCAAAAGTATGCGAGTTTACGACAGATTCAACATCCATCTGTACGACAGAGTGGAAGGTTCAACATTAGAGTCCAATCATCTTCTAAACATGAAACAGACTTTGTTAATAGAGAACTTCTGTATTGCACCAGTTTTTCACATCCTCCTTCGCTATCTCCAGAGAACTCTCTGCAACCTGTCACAAGCAGTTCCTCAGCTTGTTTTGTCAAGTTTCCAGCTCTCCCGTCTCAAACAGCTGCGACGGAGGTGTTAAGTCGCAGCAGACCCACAATCAGCGCCGCTATCTCTTTCCTCCATGTGCTTATTATTGTGGTACAAACCCATCAAAGCCTTCACAAGTGTCCCATTACCTCTGGGCCCGTGAGACGCCGCCGCCGTGTAATTAAAAGCTGCGATCACAACCTGGAAGCTTTGAAATAAAGAGCCGCAAGACGTAACGTACACTTCACGTAAGATCGGGGGAAGATCGCCATGGCAACTTGAGTATGTTTTTAAATGAGAAGTGAGAAGTCGGTAATAGACCTCAATTTGCTTGGTGATCACATTTGCTTTGTGTGATTCGGGAAACCAGGAACAGGTGTGGAATGTTAATAATTCATTAGGTTCAGTTATTTTTAGAGCTCAGATTTATTATTTTTTTTTTTTACATCAGAACATATACATTTTCTCTTTAGGAAAATACATTATAGCTGCAGCAATGAAACATGGAAACATCGAGTTTCTATTGAGGTTGTTTTGTCTGCAATACTAATCTTGGACTCTAGCAGGGTATTTATTGTATTTATGATGTGGTTTGTGTGTCTACCTCTGTACTTATGGTGTTTTCTGGGTATTTATGGTTGTTTTTACATGACCCACTCATTGTGTGCTGTTTTAAATTGCCCCTAGTGGACGGTCACTTGAATATGATTGAATTAGCATTCATTAACAATTTAAATGGCAATAGCAATATTACATTTTTAGCCTTTCAAAAGCAATACAAGTCTTAAAATTGTATTGCTTAAAAATTAATCATATTTAACATGAAAAGCCTCTAAATTAAATCAATGTCTTATTGGTTTTCCCTACGATGTCATGTGTTTTCTTGAACCATTTCCTTTAATATGACGTCCACGTGTTCAGGATTCTTTCTATTATTAGTATTTCCTGCAGTTTCTTGGAGAAATAGGCAAGATGAAACTAGCTGGAAATGATCAGCAGCGCAGGAAGTGCATCAAAGTGGGTCGGACTGGCATAAGATAACCAGATTAACTGAAGATCATTGGGAGTGGATGTCCTCTTAGAAGCGATGAGCTTGTGAAGAAGAGGACGACTAATCACCTCCAGGTCAGGGATCAATGAGAAACCACGTGGCATTAGAATCAGTTCAGTACGATCCAGGACTGTGAGATTTCTTCCTCTGAAGTTGGATCCTTAATAATTCATTCATGTATTTGGCTGCATTGCATTTGATCTTTTGCCAGTAGGACTCCACATGTGAGCAGATGTTGTCAGATCAACGTTCAAGCCCTGAAGATCACGTATGTACATCAGGGGTGTCAAACATAAGACCCATGGCTCGCAAGAAGCACGGGTGCTCCAATCCTGACCAAACCTACCAAGCAAATTGAATTTTTTTTAATTGAAAACTTCAGAGTAGGAGACACAACAGTCAGACACTGAGCAAATTAGCATCAAAGCCATGTGATTTTGTAAAAACATGCATAATGCAACGAAACAAAAACATTTTGCTGTATTTCCCACCCAAAGGCATCATCAAAGCTAGACGATTATAGTCATTATCAGTAGTAATTACTTGGTTTTGCAGAGATACCAACATTTTCATCACATACACCATGCAACAAAATTTTAAAAAAGAGTTTAAATTTAAAGGTTGTTATAGAACTATTGTACCAGTCCGGCTAATTCAAGAGGGAAATTGGGATGTTTTTGGTCCCTGAGCTAAAATGTGTTTGACACCTCTGATTTACATACACAACCATGAGTGTTATATAATATGACTCCTTTATTTTTCTCCTGCAGCAACAACTAATTCACACTGAATTATCTGCTGTTGCTCTCCTCGAGGGGGAGGCACTGACATACCTTGTTTTCCCAAGCCGAGGCCATTATCATGAGTGAGGCACTTATTGTAAAAGAGGGGGAAATAAGGCTGGTGGAGAGTGTGATGCAGGAGAGATAGAGAGAGAGAGAGAGAGATCTGCAGCTGCACCGTCAGCTGTTTCACCTGGTGTGCCGCATTTGAACAGATGACGCCGCTGTTATGAGAGTAATTCCTCATCTGATTTGTGGATCCCACGCCTCTGGAGCGTCACGGTGTCCACCTAAGCCAGCAGAAACCGAGGCCGTGAACCGTGTAGCAGTTTACTCAGACAGACAGCAAGGTCAGGAGGAGCTGATTCCCGACAGCGCGGCTCTGAAGAGGCCTCGCCTCCAGAGTAAACAACTCCTCCTTCAAAGGAGATGAAAGCAGGGTTTATTTTTTCATAATTTCTTCTGTTCACATGAACACATGAACTTGCAGTTTGCAGGTGAGCGGGTTTGTATGTCCTATATGTTTGCATGTAAGTTTCTATACGTTGCATCTCCTCTGGATTAAACCGTAATTGAGAGTTAGTTCAGAGCTGTTAATTCGGAGATTTTCAAAGCATGAGAGGATGAGGCCACACAATTAAGAATTTTCAAATCTTTGTCACATTACATAGTTTCATTGACAGTTTCAACTGACAATAAAAGCAAATTAAACATTAACAATGGCTTCGCTGGTTCCTCCTCATCCTTTGATCCTGAACTCGGTTGTCTAGAATAAGTCTCACCACAACAAGATACGCTTCAACATTTATTAAGCAAAGATGGCTAAATGCAATGTTTGGCCTTGGACCCCGGAGAAGTGTCAATTGTGTCCGACTTCCGTTTGCAAACAGTTTTTCTTCGAGGTTTTGGCCAAAACCACCGACAGAACAGACGTCCCTTTAGTTTCCATGTGAAAATATTATGTGACGGCCGCAGAGATATCTTGACTGCATCATCCTGCCCCGGCAGATTCAGTGTTTCCATGAGATTCAGCGTTTATTGATGAATGGCTTTGGTTTACTTGTCCTGATAAGACACAGACAGAAAGACCATCTCGTAGCAGCGTTTCATAAAAGTTGTGTTTTACCCCATTGGAGCGTTTTCAAAAAGTTCCACCCTGCGAGCCATTTCCATTGGGGTAGAACCAGAATCCTGAACCCAACAAAAACGTTCTGTTTTCAATTAAACAACCGAGCCCGATGTAGCCCCTGGATCCCCCTCCATCTTAAATTATATAATCCATGTTATAAAATGGATAGAATAAATATTCCCTATCGAGCAATCCCTAATAATTCCTATAAGAGACTACTTGAATTCAAACTTTGTGTCACTCCCACAGCATAATTTGATTGTCACAGTTCCCCACTGTGAAGGTTTCACTTTCATGCGAGATTTAACAGGATTTACGTTTCATGGTGTCTTTGGCAGGTTTTTTTTTTTTTTCTTCTTCCCAGTAATCACTTGGCAATACATCCGTGTTTAACAGTTTGAGCAAATGTTGAGGAAGTGTGAGTGGGAGAGAGCAGATTTCTGCATGTGCGTATGTTCGAGTCTGTAAAAATATCTGCCATGTGCCATATGAGGAGCGCAAATCGTGTCTTTTTTTTTGGCGGGGGGTGGGGGGGGTATTTTAATTGCAAAGTCAGCCGAAAGTCCAGTGTGTCCGGGAAACCAAAGTTTCCATTTACCGTTATCAGCCAAAGGACTTATTAACATTTACATTCCAATTAATTTGTTCTGCACACAAACTATAAATTCCACAGCGGCTGACAGCGCGGGGACGGAGAGCTGGGCTTGTAACTACATCGTAGAGTTATCATTTATCGCAATACTTTTTTTTTTTTTTAAATGGATAGCGTGCTACGAGAAGTAGCTGGAGGGAAACTGCAAAGCGGTGTGGTGGAGATATTTCCTGCAGCTGGCATATGGACGAGATCGAGGCTGAGCCAGTGCAGATGGAGCCTCTTGTTGTTCATCAACAGTCTGCGCCGTCTCTCGGGGGCGCGAGAGACGAGAGACGGCTTGGCTTGTAATAAAAAGTTCTGCTGGAACCAAACAAGTGTCACCCTTAATAATCCACTTTTAATTGCAGGGATTTCCACGGTGCGGTTTGGGAGTGCTCCCAAATGTGATTTGAAGGGATCTGAGTTTAATCGCCTGCTTTATTAGACACCTTAAATTGGTGAACAATGGTCGCAATGGGTGTGCGATGTAGTCTTACAGAAGAAAGTTGTTTAAATAAAGTCTTTTAAAATATGAGGAAATTGAGCAAGTGATAGAAAACACCTAGTAGTTTAGTGGTTTGATTCCAGATTGGGTACTGTTTGCAGTTTGCATGTTCTCCATTGTGGGTTTTAATTGAAGGATTTGGCCCGAAACCGGAATTCATGTGGCTGAAATGAGTCAAGCCACTAGAGGAGCTGATTAGGATTTCCCTGGTTACCACGACGTCACTTGACAACAACAATAATGGCGGACTACATGCTCCAGGTCTAGCTGCATAAGCTACTGTTGCTAGTAGGTATAATAAGGCAAGAGGTTGGATTTCTTGAGTATGAGGATGAGCAGGAGTAATTTCTGTATCTTCATCACCATTCTTGATGTATTTCTGTGGCGGTTACAGCGCCACCTAAAGGCCTGTCGTACATATACTACGTCATTTTGAGCGACGAGCTACAAGCTCGCTTCCTGATCTTTCACTTCTCCGTCACTCCTGTTATCAATATAAGTTAAAATATCCAGTTGAAATGTTCCAGAGTGAATAAGTAGGTCAGAGAAATGTTCTGCAAAGGCAGCGAGACTTTAGAGAGCGAGTTGAGCAGGACTGCAAACTGTGAATATCAACACTGATGGTTGACGGTCACAGTTATGGGATTAAAGATCACAGCTGTTCCTCCTTCTCTGGCGGAGTGAGAGAACAGGTAATCTGCTGGAAAAGCTAATAAAGGAGTGGCATTGGCATTTACACCAAGCCAGGTTTCAGTCAGAAGCAAACACTACATATTTTTCTGTTTTATCACTAACAAAGTTGGTTTATAATGGATTTATCCAACATGAAGTCATTCAGACAATCTTGGTTTGATCCACTTTTGACTGGAATTATTGATGCAAATTGAGTTAATTTCTCTCAGAATAAGTGTGAGTTGTAGCAGGGATGTTACACACATTGTAGGTGCCACATGCAGTGTAATTTCATTTTGACAGGACCAAACAGGTAAAATAGTGCCATTATAACTAAATGTAAAGTTTTTCTTGGTTATGGCGCAGACGTATACGTGATGTAAATGTTGATGTTTTCACAAAAACACGAAACAGTTACCATCAAATGCTACTACAGCCTCAACATAAAGCCAATTTGTGCAAAATGCAGTGGAAAGTCTATATTCGTATTGGTGCTTTTCTTTATGCTGTTTGCATCGTGAGACTTTTTGTCTGTCTCGTTTCGGTTCAGTCTTGATGTCGAGTTTGCAGCTTTCAGGACCTTGTGGCTCAATAGTAGCGGACGAATAGTCGTCTGACTTCAGACGAGGAAGGTTGCGTATTCAAATCAGGTCCGGGTCAATTGTCTTTGAATTTCTCTCTGGACTAATGAAGTATCTTTCAAACACTCACAGTACAGTACTTGTGGCAGAGGCTTGATGTTTCTTGTCTCCATGGCTGTTTTACTCTGCACAGCTCCAAAGGTGGCTTTGTTTTCATATTCATCACACAAGTATATTAAATATATATCGACACACACACAATACAAGGTATAAATAGTGACTATTATGTAGTAAAATCATTAAAAGTAGATTATTCCACCCCGTTCTCCCCTCCAGACTCAACATCACAGCCTGGGGACGCTGACAGACTCCATTTTTTTCTTTCTGGCAGTTTTTTCTTTATGTGACATTTGGTGTCCTTTTTATGGCAGACCATATCATTCTGGCGCCAAATAAAATCCAGAGAAGAAGCGTACACTAGAGAGAGAGAGAGAGGGGGAGAGAGAGAGAGATCATCCTTCTGATCCTCATAATCTGCCAAAATCCCCCGGGACAATGCCTTTCCATTATGGAAATAGAAAACATGAACATTACAAGTTTTATCCTTGAGGGGGGGGGGGCTTCCTGCTCCTCCTCCTCCCAAATCCTCGTTTCTTTTTATTCTTTTTTTTATTTTATCACATCTAACAGTTTTCCATATTTCTATTACACTGTGTGTTTATGAGCATCTAATGAAACGCCTAGTAAAAAGAGTCACCTCACAGGTTTGCGTTGCGATGACGCCATCTTGCTCCATAATGGGCCGCTGGGCTGGTTGGGCCAGTAAATTAATGACAGTAAAAACGGACTTGTCTCCAATAACGCAGGCCGGTAACTCGTCGCAATTGGAAAGTGATGAGACTCAAATAGAGTCGTAATGTAAGCACTAACTCCCCCCCCCCCCCCCCCCCTCCCCCCCCCCCCGTGCTTTGCTCATTATTTTACCACCTCTCGCAGTAAGTATCCTCCCCTCCACCCGGACCGAGAAAGAAAGAAAAAAAAAATGTAATCCTATCTTTTACAACATTACATTTCCTTTTAGACGCTTGAAAATTCCATTAGGGTGATTTTGTGTGCGTTGCATGGTTGCTGCAGGGGAGGAGGAGGTTTTCCTACTGGAGGGAGGGGAGGTGGGGGGGGGGGGGGATACAAGCCCTAATACTAATAAACGAGTCGACTTTGCCTCCCCTGCGTGGTAAAAGGGGAGGCAGAAGAAGAAGCAGAGTAATTGGAAAATATCCCTACCTCCCATTCCAGGCCCTACACACACAGACGCGCATATATCCACCGGGGGGGGGGGGGGGGGGGGGGGGGGGGGTTGGTTGTTTTGGGTGTTCATTTAGATGATGGGAGCCACTGAAAACGCAATATTTTGACAGTCACCCAGAATAGCAGTCAAATTCGGTTCGTCTGTCCACTACACTGTCTGTGTTTATAGTGCATTGTTTTATACACATATGTGTGTGTACTGTAGGTTCATTACCAAAAACAACCAACAGCACCCACTAGTGGCCCAACATGAAAGCTACATCGTTATCAGGCTGTATGCGATTTCTGTGGAAACGGACATTATTTTGAAAACGACATGTTTTCACTTGAAATGTCGTCGCGTAAACGAGGCTTGAATATCAAAGCGAACAGAATTGGAGCTTCTCGCTGGCTATGTCTGGCCCACGGGCCTCATGTTTGACATCCTAGTGATAGAATGTGGATGAAAGTGTTAAACGAAAGCGATAAAATATTTCCTTTTCAGTGCTCTTGGGTTCGTTCTTAAAAGCTCGATTATTCACCATGCAAGAACACGCTGGGTAATGCAAAAGTCAAGCTCTTTGTTGTGTCGTGAATTGCTTCCCAAGCAAATCCATCCACAAACCTCGATACCACTTTATCAAAAGTCGTGACGCTGGAGCAGATCCAGCTGCCGGTCCATCGTCTTGCTTGTATGAAAAATTCAATTCAACTTTATTTCCATAGCACCACAGTCATTTCAAGGTGCTTTTTACAACGAAAACCTAACAATTCCACGAGCAAGCAGAGGAGACGGTGGAAAGGAGGGGGGAAAAAAAAAAAACCTCCCTTTTAACAGGAAGAAACCTTGTTGAACCAGACCCAGAGGGGGAGACTTTCTGCTCTTCTGGTTTAGGCCGGAGAATAGAAGTGGAGAAAAGCTAAATACTTGCCCAACATTCTCAACACTGCATAACCTCTGCCCAATAAAAAAAAAAAAGAAAGAAAAAGCAACCAGACAGAAGATCAAGTGCATCACGTTCAAGGAATCGACTCCGTGCGATTGTGTGACTCCAGCTTCCATTTGCATGCTTCATTATTAATGAATTTGATTTTTGTAGCGGCAGAAACGGCGCTGCACATTGGCAGCCGGGCGCCCCCCCCCCCCCCCCCCCCCCAACGTCAGCCTCTCCGTGACTTCGTTATATTGGAATTGAAAACACATGCTTCTGTCAGGCCGCCGCCGAACTCGACACGAGTAAAGCAGCCCCAAATCATTCCCCCTTTATCTCAAGTGGCTGAACCCGCTGTTGAACTTGTCATCTCATGAATTAGTTAGCGCTCAGTGTTTCTGTAATTGAGCCGTAGACGTGCCTCTCAAATGAGGAGATTACAGTGTTTTGTTTGTAGTGCGCGCAGAACTGACAACAGCTTCAGATGTTGTTTTAGTAGGTCGGCTATCACTCTCAATATTCCCAGATGTCATTCAAAGAACTTATCAGCAGCTTTTTCTGTTTTGTTTTTTGTTTTTTTCAGCCTCACATCGCTTGAGGTAAACACGGCAGTATCTTCTCTCTCCATCTCCCTTTCTTTTTCTTATCTTTCCACGAGGTTATATTTGGAAGTGATTTTAGCTTATTTGTACAGAAGACGGATATAGACAGTTACAGTAGCAGAGGACGGGAGGAGAAAAAAAAATAAAACGCTTGCATCTAACAGCTTAAGTGCATCAGCTCATCCACTGAAATGTACAATAACACAAGTGAAGCATCTTCTCCCGGCGATAAAACATGCCCCGAAAGGTCATCCTCTGCATTCGCGATGAGGACGAGTTCACAGTACAAGCAACTTCAAACCGCCGTGCACAATAGAAGCGGGAACAATTCAGCTGTTGAGGGCGGCGAACGGCGGTGCGCGCCCTTCCTCATTCAGAGAGTCAGGCGACCTTGAGAGAGCTGACTGGATGCTTGTTTGTCGGCGTCTCCACGGACGCACAGCAGACGCAGTGTTGCTCACAGCGCAGACAATGTGACAGTCAGCCAGCAGCTGGAAGTCCAGCGAATACCTGCGTGTTCACATTTTTGAGCACACGCTTTCCTGTTACGACATTCCGGCGTCGGACACGGACTCAAGAAAAGTCCGAGAATACGACACAACAGTTGTGAATGTTTCCCATTGCTGACACGTTTTTGTATTACGCCTCGTGAAATCTTTATTTTATTTTCAATATTTTACAATTTTCTCGGTTTGGCCGGATTGGAGCCCCTTGCAGGCAGGTTTTGGCCAACGGGCCTCATATTTGACAGCCCCTGGTTTGGAAATGGATCAGTCATCCTGTATTTACTTTCAGACAATGAAATGCGAGTGAAAGTGCCTCCTGAATTGTGATGACAAATCTTTGCAAATGTACTCACTTCTGTGTATTGCACACGTATACATGCATAGATACATTCCAATGTCTGCAGCACACACACAAGTCCAAAATTGGTTTATATTACTAAATAATATTAATGAGGCCAGATTGTATCAGTAAAAATCAATAGTCATGGTTTTACTGACTTATCTGCTTGAAATAGTTGACCTGAATGATTAATTATCAGACAATAATAATAATGTTCTCCCCGGGTCTGCGTGAGGTTTTTCTATCTGTAATTGAAAGACAAGCTTGTTAGGTCAACTGCAGACTCTGAATTGTACAAACCAGAGGATTTACGTGTTTCTGTTTTTTTTAATGTGAAATGCCCCCAGTAAGCATTTATCCATCCATCTATCTTCTCTACCACTTAATCCTGTTCAGGGTCGCGGGACACCGGAGTCAATCCCATATTGAAGGATTAACCCTGACAGGCCACCACTCTGGATCCCTGTTACCCTTGACCCCTATCCGGGTCCCCGGAGTGTCACACTTTCTCCAAGGGGATTAATAACGATATGATTAAGTGGAGATTAGTCCATCACAGGGCTGTTTTTGGACTGTGGGAGGAAACCCACGCAAACACTGGAAGAACATGCAAACTCCAGGTTTTGAACGTGGAACGACTGCCACACCGCGCAGATGAAGGTACAAATGGGAAATTCCAATTCATGCAGGGCGCACATGTCTTTTCTAACCTTGTGAATCCATATTTAATTCAGTGTGGAGACAATTTACCAATTCTAAGTTGTTTATTGATGTCTCACACAGTGTCTCAACCTTTTTTGGGAATTCAGCCTGTGAATATCTGCTGACAGATATTCGGGATTAAATGATAATTGTATTTCACTTGTAAAGTGCTTTTCCACCGTTCCCCAGAGCTCTTTACATGGTTAATCGCACTCACCCATTCATCCAAACCAATGCGGAGTGGCTGCCATGCAACCCGCTGCATCCATCCAATGTCTTGCTCAAGGACCTTTCGGCACGTGGACAGGGGGCAATGGGGAATTGAACCTGCAACCTTCCCAGACGAACAACTGATATTATGCAATGCCAAAACATTCATCCTTAATTACTTTGATTGTGCTGCTCGAGTGTTTCGAATGGGATTAAATCATCAGTTGATCCATGTCACCTCGTCCGCTGCTCACCTAAACTGAACCGAGCGCAATTTTTAAGATTTTCTCCCGCAGCTGCTGCTTTTGCGAACGTATTCCCGACGCGAGCGTGATCTCGACTGGCTTTTTGTTTCGACCTCTTGGAGAAGAGCGTCCACCCCGCGACCCTCGGCTGGCACACGTGTGGGTCTTATCGGACGTCCAAACATGTCAACACAGTGATGGATGGTGTGAGCCAGATGAAGAACCATGTGCTAAGAGGCTTTCTGACAGGCCCCATATATTAAAACCAGAGAGGCTTTTCAGTTCACATCGTCATTATTACAGGTACCAGCCTCGCTCGTACGGATCTCACAATCCGTCAGTGGAGTTGGAGAACAGTTTCATCTTCCCGGGGAAACACTCTGGCGCAACACCGCCGCCTCCCCGCTTTAATCTGACAGCGGAGACGCATTGACACTATTCATAATTTAGGTCAGCTCCTTCAGCAGGAGGTTGTGTGCCACAATTTAGCAGTGAATATGTCACGCGCTTGTCAGGTATTACGCGCACTTTAAGGGCATTAACCACTTCTAAGGCCTTCAGGGACAAGTCATTAGTGATGAATATTAAACCTCCCACACACACACACACACACACACACACACACACACACACACACACACACACACACACACACACACTGAAGTTCCCACTATACCTTTTGTTGTTGAGCATCAACAAATCTTTTTTTTTTTTTTTTTTTTTTGCCAGGAGAGCATAGAACATGAAAGAACAAAGTGAGAGGGATACATAACGCTTTATCTTACTCTACACAGCTACAAAGGGGAATGTTGGAGCCGTGCAGTACAGACTATTGTTCTGCACTCTCTGTGCCAGTAATAAGGGCTATTATGGGGCTAGTAGGCAGACCTGGGGGGTGAGGATTTGAGAATCTCTTTGTTCCCATCAGTAGTACAGCTTCAGTTGTGTCATTGCTTCCTACTTGAGTCTCTCTCTTCTGACAATGGGAAATGAGAGCGAAGTGGATGTACAAATAAGATAAAGGTAGCAGGAAAGTGTGATTATATAAGGATGCATACAACTCTGTTTTGTGAACCAGGCTCTCTTAATTGCCACCATCTGCTGCCTGAAGGGGAATAAAGGGAATGAAATGTTGCGTTGTGACTCTGCAATTAAAGATAAATAAGTGCCGTGAGAGAAGACAAGTGTTTTATGTCACAGAAGTGGCAGATTAGTTAGTTTAACAAAGTCTTTTCAGGCTTTAATACCTGTACTGTAAGACAAATCTGATGATCTCAGGGAAAAGAATAATACACTTTGTGGGTTATATGAGACTCTGAGTGTGGTTTTTTTCGCTTTGTCATTTATTTCAAGATTTAAAAAAAAACAAAAAACCTCTCTGGCGTTCTTGTTCATTTTTCTTCAGCCCTTTGTGTTTCCCTTGGTGAGAATCCTGCTTATTCGCCTGCAGTCCAGCTACAAATGGAGGTCAGGGGATCATTATTATCGCTCATTGGAAAGGCTACCTTTGGAAAAGATTAGCTGTGACCCCCTTTATCTTTTGCAATGTGAAGGTGCAAAGCCACAGTCCGCTGTGCTGTTTATGTGTCCGTGACCCGACAGCTCTGTTTTCATCAGTTCACACGGCCGAGGCTCAAATTCGTGTGCTCTCCTTTTGTTGTTGACACAATAGTGCCATCGCCAAGTTCACTGGCCCCCAAATCCCCACGTCCACGTCGGTGAGGCGTGGCGGCGAGGGACGCCGCGGAGGCAGAGGTGTAATTAAAGCTGATTACAGCGAGGCGGAGAGGAGGGGAGAGCAGTACATTGGCCTTCCCCGTCCTAATGGCTGCCTCGCTGTCGCCTCCTCCACTTTGTCACGAGGACACTCGTCCTGGATGGCCAAGGAAGGGTCAAGTGCCCGTGTGCCTCCCCCCCCTCGGGCATCAGTCTTACATGCCTGTGAGGGTCTCTGATCCACCGAGCACGGGGATCCAAGCAGGCTTTAATGATGCACCATCTGCACTGACAATATCTATGAGAGCTCTGATGTCATTTCTTTTTTTTCTTTTTTTTTTTTAAAGATGAACAATCGACCGCATTGACCATACAGCTCCAGCAGACTCAACCTCCCCTTCCAGTCCATGTGATCACGCTGTTGTGTTCGCACCATCACTGACGCTTACCCCCGGGTGCATCAACGCAGCGAGAAATCAATACACGTTGATCGGTAATGACGACGCAGAACAGCGTTGTCGAGATTATGAAACTGCGACCCCGCAACAGGATGCCGGAATCGATTGTTTGCTTCTGTTTATTTGTCGGTGCATTAATGAGGTTGGCGCCTCCATCCCGTGTTGGACTCCGGGTCGCCGGGTCATCACCGGGAACATTCGGGCAATTTTAGAGCCGCCAATTAACCTCAAACACGTGTTTTTGACCTGCGGGATCAAATCCAGAGAAAGCTCATAAATGTGCAAACCTCATAGAGAAAGCGTTCCAAAGTCGAACTGGGGAAATAATAATAATAATAATAATTATAATGACACATTTATTTTGGAGTCGCTTTTCAGGTCACCCAAGGTCACAAGAAATCCCACCTGTACAATGTCTTCAAGTGAAAACTGGGGTTGTCAAAATTGATGCATTCACACAGGTTAATCCATCATTATGATTAATCTGATTACAAATTATAATTTTAGCCCACCTACAGGCTCAAAATCCCTGAAACGTCTCTGGAAAAGCATTTCGGACAGTTTATCCACGTGGAGTTGCCTCCGGGCGACATTGATCCGGCGGCGACGGATCCGTCTTGCTGCCGGCTTGCAAATATCTCGCCTGAAAGCTGTTTCTGAGTTGCAGGCAACGTTATAAATAAGAAGTGGTCAACTCTCTTATCGGACAACGTCAACAAGTTAGCTTGTCTTAGTAGCTGCCGACGAAAAAGTTAGAGGAACACATTAATGTGGATAAATAATTGTCTTGACAAAAGTGTTTAATACACTCATGTTAAGTGTGGATATATATCGACTTTTTTCTAGATTAAAAATGAAGGATATTTAATTGTGATTAATCGAAAAATTCAACTTTTTGGGGGAAAAAATGCTCGGACTGTCGTGTAAACGAGCGAAAACGCATATTCGTGGAAAGCTGATTATGTGAATGTGCACCACACATAAATAGTTTTTCTCTATATTCTTCTGGTGGTTCTATAGTTGAGTCACCTGGAATAACAACTCGAATTTCTCAGTGCCACTCATTGTTAATGTTTGTGGTGTCTTGTTCGCTGTACGTGTGTGTGAGTGTGGTTTCTTTACAAAAGCTTTTCAGTGTTTCTCCAGTTTCTTTCTAAACAGATGTTTTCAAAACGTTGCCATGTCAGTGCAGAAATTCTCTTAAACGAAAATGCAATAACTGCATTCTCACTTGAAACATCATGTAAACGGGGCCGCGGTTTCTTTATCTTCAAGACTCTTTGTCACGCGTCCTTTGTGTTTTCAGAACTCTGTGCACTGAATGAGTTTGTACCATTTCGAATCTACGACCTCTTTCATGAATGCCGATACATTTACTCCTTGCATTGTATGGATTTTAAATAACTGCCGTCTTACGTAATCATGTTTTGGTGTCAAGGGCATTACAGTATTGATACAATACATCATACAGCGCATAATGAATCGGCTATAGAGGCAGCGTTTCCCGGTAACTTGTTGAGGACGCACATTGGAGTAAATATACCATTTTTTTTTTCTTTAACCTGTATTGTAGCGCGGTGGGCGCCGCAAAGGCAAGGCCCCTTAATCCCACGGCCCACAGGTACAACAGTAATCCTCTGACTGCTTCTCCAAGGTAAAACTGCATTCTATAAAATAAAAATGTGCTTTCTTCCCTCTTTGTTATTCACTACTGCAGTTGTCTAAGGTCAGGCTTGTTTGTTGGCCGGGGAGATGAGTTAGTTGGCCCCACGGCCGTCCCTGAAGCCAGAAGCTTACAGTCACTTTCATGATAATGTGAGACCTGACCTGCAGCGTCTATTTTACATAAAGGGAAATGTTTTACCCGTGGGTGGAAGTTTTCTAAACTATTTTGATAGTATGAGAACACAATGAATGAAGTAAAGGTCAGATGTAGTTGCATGTTGTTTTTCAATTGTTGGTTTTTATTGGGGTGAAGAATTGGGTGTTTAGTGGCCTCCTTTTAATGTCTGCAGCATGTAGATGAGTTTGATGTCTGACATCAACTTATATTATTGTGCCAGGAACCCAACCGGAGCAGCAGAAAGTCTGGTTCTGCAAAGGTTCTTGTGCTTACACTTTAGATCTTGTGGCTGTGTTGTCATTAGAGCCTCATAAATAAAAATAAACTGAACTGACGCTCTAAGTTCTGTGTATTTCCAAGTAGCAGCTATTGTTAAATGCCAGATTTCCAGCAGTTTTCCACACTGTGAGATATTCTTGTTACAATATCGAGTTTTGTATTGAAACTTTATTACACTTACAACATGGTAGGAACTGAATATGTTGTAAAAATATTAAGTGCTGCATGTATTTGTTTTTTTTAATCATGATTTCTTCTAAAATAAAATTTTATAGAAAATAAATCGCGCTGAAAAAACTCCGCAAGTATTATTGAATTATTGATTCAGTGTCTTAAACATTCGTCGGTTTGAAAACACTTTTTTTCTTTTGTTAAATATAACTTCTCTTTGTACACTAATATTGCCCTCCAGGGGAATGACTGTGCCCACATAGAGGCTGTAACATTGTCAGTGGGCAGTAATTTATTGCCATATATATGAGTAAAGCGCTGAAATTTGTTCTTGAGGGGAGTTAAATGTCTGTATCACCACTCTCAACTGGGTGCCACAAATATTATAATGTTCATACTTCTCACACATAACTTTTTTCCCCTCTACTTGATTAGCCATCCACTATTGGGATGGCTATGTTCCCATACAGGTTCTGACTGCGTGAATGTATAGTAATTTGTATAATTAATTTGCATATATGTGCATAAAACCATTGAAGGGTGGCTGAGATTTGTTCCTGAAATTGAGTTAAACATCTGCATGATCAGGCTGTCTTCATAAGCACCGACAAATATAGTAATTTCCATACTTTCAAACTTGTTTTCTTAAAATAACCATTCATTATGCAAATTTAATTATGAAAAAAGTGGTTGTGATCATGAACTAATGATTAAACTCAATTTGTTTGTTGAATATGAAGAAAATATCATCATTAGTGATCTGCCATAGTATACGACTATTTTCTTTCGAACTTTATTTATCACTTTGAAATGCTGCACCCATTTATTAAATAGTATTTGTGATTTTTTTTATTTTTTACAACTTGATAGGATGACTGCGCCCCCATAGGGGCTGTAACTTTGTAAATGTACAGTAATTTGAATTATTCATTGGCACATATGTGCGTAAAACCACTGAAAGGTGGCTGAGATTCACTCCTGAGGCGGAGTTAAATGCGAGTCTGATCGGGCTCCGTGTGACTGGAGGTTAGTGTGTGTGTCTCTGTGCGTGTGTTTTTCCTCCGCCTGCTCCGTGTGTGTGTGTGTGAGTGTGTGTGTGTGTGTCGGTCCTGGAAAAGGACGGCGCGTCCAGCGCGCTGCACTATTTCCGCCGAGGAGGGAGCGCGCAAGCCTGTAAAGCGGCACTGCGGCAGCGCCGTATCACTGCGCCGCGGTCTCCCTTCTCCGGGATCCTGAAGCAGCTCGGATCTGGGGAAGAGGAGGAGGAGGAGGAGGAGGAGGAGAGACACACTATTGCCTTTTCTTTTTCCCTTCTCCCTTTTGCGGGATTTTTATTCTGTCAGCTCCAGACCTTTGCGCGCTTTGTGTTTTTTTAAGTGATCGGAGGCCTTCAACTTGCCCGGACGGTCCCTGCCCACTCGCAAGGGTTTGCATTTCTTGGTTTTGCATGACGTGTCTTGGAGCAGGAGAGAGAGAGAGAGGCAGAGTGGTGGAGTGAGAGAGAGAGAGAGAGAGAGAGAGAGGCAGGGAGAGAGAGAGAGAGCCTGGCTTTTGTTGTGTGTCTTCTAGTGGAAAATGAAGCTGGGAGAGCCGGAGCAGGAGGCAGAGGAGCAGCAGTCCGCTTCTCCTCCTGCTCCTCCTCCTCCTCCTCCTCTTCCTCCTCCTGCTGGATTACTGAGCTCAGATGTGGACTGACAGCACAGACAGACAAAAAGAGAAGAAGAAAAAAAAAAGAAAGAAAGAAAGAAAAGACTCTCCAACAACACAGTTTGTTCCAATCAGACAGATCTATTATTATTATTATTATTATGATAATTTTATTGTTGTGCGTGTGTTAAAATGCATGTTTTGTCACGGTGGAGGTAGGATTTTTTTTGGGGTGGTGGTTAGAAAGCATCTGCATGCAGGGAATTATCCTGTTTGGTTGTGAATCCATTGGATCCCGTGCATGCTTCTAACAAAATGTGACTTTGCAGGAGTGCATGCGTCCATCCTGCAGAATCCAGACGAGCTGCATGACATGACAGCCTGTGTCCAAGGGGACAATGTAAAGTTGATCACGGTGGTGACAGATTGGTGATGCAAAGGTGTGGGGGGGTGGGGGTGTGATGCCTTTGCCTGTTTTTCCACTGGCCACCATCATGTATTTTTTTAAAAAGGCAAAATATCCCAGCGAGGCTTTGCAAATTGTTGATTTACTGTGACGTAATTCCACAGAAAAGCCTCGTTCTTGTGGACGCCGAGAAGTCGCACGCTTTGAAGGACTTTCGTTGACTCCGAGGCCCGGAGGGCGTTCCTCAAACATGGTGCGAAGTTACGACTGCAAGCTGTTGAATGTGTGCAGATGCCTTCAGTGTCAGACCAGCAAGGCTTTCTCTTTAGGCGATATCAGAGAACCCAATGTCCTTCCGGAGACGTTTCCTGTGCGGAGAACCCGAGTGAGGTGTTGTCAGGAAGAGTTGGGCGAGTCGGGGGGGGGGGGGGGGGGGAGGATGCTGGCTGGATGTTGACGTTGAGTCTGAGACGCCCGGCGTCGCTGGAGACGAACTCAAAGGGACCTGTTGTGTCTCGTAGTGTGTGGTTAGCAGGCGGACGAGAGCAGCGCAGCATGCAGTTAAAATGTTTAAAATGTACTGTATGTCATCTCTGCTCTGTCACATGTACGATTTGTGTTACTTCTAGCTGCTCACGCCCACAACAAGTTGTTTTGCTAGCAGCAAATTACCCAAAAAAAATGTATTCGTGGAATTGAATCATTGGGGGGGCGATATAAACAGTTTAGGTTACAAGCCTGGCAGAGCTTGAGACACCAGTAAAGAAAAAAAAAAAGGGGTGGGGGGGGGGGGGGGGGGGTGGGGGTGGACACTAACAACACATAATCATCTCATCCCAGGGCATAATGACCTGGCAGAGTAAGAACTCGGCAGATGCCACCATGGCGACGCTTCTACAATATGGGAAACGCCTCCACGCCAACACAAGCACTTTTTTTTGGGGGGGGGGGGGGGTCATTGACTAAATGCACTGTTGAATTTGCTGAGTGAACCTGTTGCAAATGCATGCTCTCTCTCTCTTTTTCTGTCCCTCTCTCCACCTTTATTTTTGTGCAGGAGGGGGGCGGTTTGCTGACCTCGGGTCCGTGTGAAGGAAGATGTGGCGTCGCCCGCCCAGCTCGCCATGGCAGGATGTGTCCGCTGAGCCGACACTCGCCTTAACTTGAAGCCCCCCTTTTTTTCCCTCTGGCGGAATTGACAGCTTGGTGATGATGATGATGCGTTTGTTCCGTCGTTTTACGTCGTAGGATTTGATGGGACTGCCTCTTGGGGATCTCTGCGTGGAGCCCAGCGTGGCTCAGTGACTCGGATGAGAAGGCCTCATCTGTTGGATGCTACTTGATCACGCTGGATCTTACGCAGCGCTAACGCCCGTGTGGATACTGTGGAGATATCCGACAAGCGGCGTCGTCTTTTTTGTTTTCACGAGTTTTGAATCGGGTTCTACCTGGATATTACCCCATGAAGGACATGGATGGTCCGCGGTGTAGCGGCCCGCGGAAGAAGAGGAAGTCCAGGTCGGAGAGGGACCGGGAGCGGCGGTCGAACGGGACGAGGAACGACCACGTCAAGGGCGCCACGTTTCGCTTCTCCTCCGACTCGGAGCGGGAGGGCGACCGGCGGCCCTCGTCGTCCCGCCCCCGGCCCCCGCGGCGGAAGCGGAGGGAGTCTACTTCGGCGGAGGAGGACATCATCGACGGCTTCTCCATCACGGGCTTCGTGACCCTGGAGGCCCTGGAGGTGAGTGCTGGAGAATGTCGCCTTTGTCGCCCGGGGGGGGGGGGGGTTTCCACACTTGGCTCTCCGCTGGCGTCCGCATGTGCTTTCGCAGAAGTTTTCACCGGCAGCAGATGAGCGACGTTGGAGCTCTGGTTGTTCGGGCCGCTGTGCCCTCGTACACTCCAAAGCAATTGGATCCATGTTGCTGCAGTTTATCCAGAGTGGGAGTAATTTATCGTGCGCCGCCGATCCGTTTTCCTTGGAATGCAAACCGAGCGCAGGCTGCCTTCCAGTGATGTACTTCTTGAGTTATGACTTAAACAACCCGAGTGTTTCACATCCACGGCTCCATATTTCCTGGAAATGTAACATCCAGATGTGGAAAGAAAAGATTGAAGGTGTTTTCAGCTATTTTTTCTTAAGGGAGATTTACTGGTTGTCGCTGGTTTATTTTGGCTTTTGGATGAAGATGAATAAATAAAAACTCCTCAAGATCTTCCAGTTATTTGTTTACTGACTTAGACTTGAAAGACAATTAAAGCTCTATATAGTCATGTAACTGTTGTTAAGCTGCTTTTTAATCTCGATTTGTGTTTGGGTGTGTTGAAGCTGTTGTTTCAGCAGTACGTTAAAATAGTTTTTCTTCACAAGGTCAGTGTGTGTTGGGTGGGGTGGGGGGGTGGGGGGGGGTCCTGGTGTAACAGCACCTGACTTGCACTTTCTAATATATTCAGTGCGATACCAATCTCTGGCCTGACGCGCCGACTCCCATCAAGGATATGTGCCGTAACACTTGTCCTCGCTGTTTCCTTTTGTAGAGCCGGAGCAACACTTTCCACTCTCTCTCTCTCTCTCTCCTGATTCTCTCCATTCTGAGGCGCTCTATTGAACAGTATGTCTGTGCGTCCTTTTCTTTTCTGCTCCTTGTTCTGCTCGACCTTCTTCTCTCCGTTGTCCTTTTCATTTTCTGCCTTCAGCCGGAGCTCAAGCTTCGCCATTCACCACAGAAGTATTTCGCCGAGCGGCGACTCGTAAATCTTTCTTCGATAGCTCCGCTCTCCGTTTTGTCTGGATTCCACATCACTTGATTTAGATTTCGAGCCGCACATAAACGGTTAATAATGTGTCACTTCTCCTTGACTTTCTCTTTGTCTACCTCCAAACCCACGCAGCCTCTTCAAACGACTCGTAAAGACGCCATTTATTCAGAGATTGAAGACTTGATCCAAACTATTTTCGTTCGGTGGCCACATAAAGCACTGGTAGTATAGTGTAATAACAACCTTGACATTTATTCTTTTAAGTTCTTTCTCTTTGTTGTGGCACAGCGTAAATGTATTTTTACACAACCAAACAATTACTATGGAAAATGACAATAAAGCAATTTTAATGAAACCTTATGGAGCAAAAAAACCAAAAACACACCCTTCTTACCAATGACGTCGTCAGCTTTCTTTCTTGCCGACACCTGAGCTCGCGTCTCAGCATCGTGCTACATCCACTACTCTTAAGAAATTCGTAAAAAAAAAAAAAAAGAAAAAGCAGTTTTCTTTAAAACTTTCACAATCGGCCGGATTGGAGCCCCATGTAGGACGATTTTGGGCCCGCGGGCCTTACGTTGGACACCCCTGATCTAAATCATGCTCACTCTAACCTCTTAGTGACTCTGTAAGTGAAAATAACACTGATTTTAACAAACTCCATGCACGTTGTCTGAACCTCGCTATGCATAAATACAGATCAAATTATATTCTCGGGTATCAAATTTAGTGGTTCATCTGCTTTAAAATCGCACTGACTTCCAGTGAGTCCAATTGTAATTGGCGTGCGTGCGTGTATGTGTGTGTGCGGCGTGTGTGCTCGCACCACGCTAATTCTCCCATGCATGCAGTGAGAAAGTGTCAGAGCTCATTAATGCAGTACGATCTCGCAGGTCGGAGGAACAACAGTTCTTCCACTTGTTTGAAAGCTTTTCCAGTGACGGTTTCCGCAACACCGCGCTCCTAATGCACCCGAAACGCAAACCGGTTTCTCATTTCTGTTCACGCAAGCGCAGGTTTCATAGCGTCGTCACCTATATAAGTCTGATTTTCTTCTGAGTTTGGGCCGAGAAGCACACAAGAAGGATCCATCCTGAAAGTGTTCACACTTTGTTCCCTTTTGACAAAACTTATCATGGAGTGTTTAACCTCGTTATTCCTGCGCTGTCTTGTTATAATTGAGGTTCAGTTCCAGGCCGACTAGTTTTATTTTGGCAAATCTTAGAAAGCTGTAAAATATAGCAAGATTAGTCAAGATTCACGACTTTTTTATGGTCTTTTGTACACTGACAAGTACAAAGAAACGAGACCGAGTGCAAAGAAATAAAATGTCATAGAGATAAAAAGTCTGCAAAAGGTCACGATTTAACAGCGACATCTATTATCTTTGAAGTTGAGACTTGTTTTGCAGTGGCATCCTCAGGGTCTGCAGTCGTTCTGGAGTGGCTCCCAGAAGCTTTCAGGAAATTAACAGTCATAATTTTTCTTTTCCTTTCTCAATATCAAACAGTATTTTTTGAATAAATGACCTTTAAATTATAGCTTAAAAAGGGTGAAAGTAGATTAAAAAAATGGCTAAAATCGCAAGTAAAATAAAGACTTAAAATGACTATAATAACTTAAATAGCTGAAATTGATGACATTTTATGCAAATAATCAATTTTCCTTTCTTTTTTTTTTTTTATACCAGGCTGTGAGCCCAAAAATAATGTCTCTAAAAGGGTTAAAATAGATAAAAAATGAATGAAATTCCCCCCCAAAAGTAAAAAAAAAAAAGCTAAAATGGCTGAAAGCAGTTAAGTTCAAGCTGCCGGAAAAGGTAAACAGACAATACAAGCACCTCGTTGGGTGAGCTATTTAAAGATGGTCGAATACGATCGTCGCTTACCGATCGGCAGGCGGCAGCTCGTCACTATGGAACCCGGAACTGGAATGAAGTCGTCAGACGAGCTGCTGATTGAAAGTGTCTTTGAGCTGAGGAGAGATCACCTTTGACTCCCTTTTTGAACCACAAGGTCCGCGGCGCATATTTGGATCAAATCTTCAAAACGTAGTTCCACGTCTAAAAGTGCCACTCGACTCCCGACTTATAGGCCGCGGCGCAGGTCGGTGAAACAAGGCGGCGCTCTTCACGTCAGGGCTGAGGGCGGCTCGGGGATTTGGAGCCACGCAGAGGTTAAATAGTCCCCCGAGGAAACGTGACTAAAATGAACATATTGTTTCTTGGTATTTCAGCGGCTCCGGTTCTCTGGGGCCTGAAGCATTTTGTGCCGTTTTTCACTACAATTGATTTTTCCTTTATATCTCAGATATAAAATCCTTAAACCTTGCCTTTTTTGGTGTCATTTTGTTCAGGACAACCTCATAAATGCATATCTGAAGTATTTTCATCACTTTGGCGTACTGTATTAAAACAGTGGATCTAAAAACACCATAAAATTACAAATTTGGGTGGTAAAAAACAGATTTATTGACTATAAAAGTCACAGACATGGTAAACGAATCATTTTGTTTACTTTTTGAGTAAATCTAAACTATAATTAACTAAAATATATCAAAACAGGACTGAAAAA
This sequence comes from Blennius ocellaris, assembly GCF_963422515.1. Taxonomy (NCBI): domain Eukaryota; kingdom Metazoa; phylum Chordata; class Actinopteri; order Blenniiformes; family Blenniidae; genus Blennius; species Blennius ocellaris. Next base: position 24,606,907 of record NC_137663.1, read on the forward strand.
ACAGTTGTATACAGATATTTACAGTGAAATAGAAGCACTGCCACAGGCGTTTTTGTAAAACTATTTATAAAAGGTCACATATTTTTCCTCATACCTATCAACGTCATTTAAAAACGAGCTTGTAGTTTTATATCTGCACTTTCGACACGGATTGAAACACTGGACCAGATGACGCTGTGCTGTGACGCTACCGCCTTTTCAAACGGTCATGTGACGAGGACGCACTGGTGAGTCCGTAGGCCCGCGTTTCGTTTGCTGCTTTGTTCGTGAGCTCCATGCGCGGCTGCGCTGCCGAGTTCACCTCTTTGTGTGCGCGACACAATTGCTCGCAGGCCGGATAAATGAAAGTGTGCACAGGCATCTGGGTAAAGTTAAATTGTGATGAGGTCAGACCCCCGGAGGTGGATGCTGGTTGCTCTCCATCTGTCACCACCGGGCTCCCCGGGCCCACCTTCCACCACGCGCACGCTGATGTCTTAGCTTTGCACTTTCTCCGGCGCTCTCTGGGCCAAAGCGTGCAGGATGAGGCTCTCGAGACACTCCAGTTGTTTTTAGTACATGTTGTTTGTCGTCTTGTTCCACTGGCTTTTATTTGTTGTTGCTGTTTTTTTTCTTCTTCCTCCCCCAGTCTTGTCCCAGTTACATACAAAACACATCTCCAGCCTGTTTAGTCGATTGTTTAAGTAAACATGGAATAAATCATAAGATTAAAAAGCCAATATGAAAATAAATGACTGACGAAATGGAAAAGGCATCCATGCGTCATACGTATTATCAACTGCACCGGCTCCACCAGTCCTCTGGGAGGACCGAGTCTTTTCTTCGGCGCGTGCCGAGGAGTTCGATAGCGGCATCCACCGCATAAATGCGGTGGATGTGCTTGATGGCTTATGGAGGGAGACGCCGTCCCTGCAAATTGTGAAGAACCGTGTGGTTCTCCATAACAAACTGCAGAGATGCGTCCAGACGACGCGCTTTATTTTGTAGGCCTGGGATCGTTGCTTTGGTTCAGTCGGACCAGTTAAACGGCAGCATAATTGTCCTTAAATACACATTTATTTGGGGGGAACTCCTAAGTATCTCTTATTTTGGAATTATTCTCCATCCTCTTGTGCAGAAGAACTGCGTACCATAACCGCAGCAGCGTTTTAGAAAAGTAGCGTTTCCTTTTGTTTACACACAGAGGTGGGGCGTTTCCGAAAAGTTCCGCGTAGGGAGCCATTCTTAAAAGTTGCACCCTCCGTTGTCATGTAAACGAGGCTTTAGTGCAAAATAAGTATGAAAATACAGTCGATGTTTTTACAAGTTCACACTTGTGCAACTTAAATGCTACTTAATTGCTGCATTACTGACATCTTTTATTATAACAGCAGTTATTTTTTATTGAGAAATTGATGTTTTCACAGTAAGTTTCACACTTTTTATCCCAGAATGGATGCTGCACCAGGCAGTCGTTTTTTTTGGTCCAAAGTGATGGTTAACTCACACTTTTCTTGCTGTGTAATGCTTCCTGGTTGGCTGGTTTCTGAGTGAAGAAATGGACATCAGCCAGAAAAAGAACAAAAAAAAGAGCTTATCGGGGTTGATTCATGTTCTCGTTCGGGGCACTCCTTTTAGTTTAGGGTTGAATTTCAAGTTAAATTGAAAACCAAATAACTAAAAAGCAACTCATCTGTTATACGAGTGCGAAGAACGAATAGCACGTCTTGGAAATATATACATTTAAGTCAAAATCTTTACAGAAGCCTAAAAAAAAATTTAGGCTTTTGAAGAAAATAGGTGGAATCATTGAAAAAATAAACAGTCTTCCACTTTGTGTTTCATTTGGTGGCAAAATGCAGTTTCAGGTCCTCAGATTTCAACTATTTGAATGTGTTGATGTTAATATCATTGTATGCTTCTTTTTTTTTTTTTTTTTATTGTAATAATGCCAATTATGAGCTCACACTTTTTCTGAGTGTGCTCCAATTCCCCAAATTACACTTTCCATTATGTCTAATGTCTCAAAAGCTTGGCGGTGCTAATTTTTTCATTTTTTATTTATTTTTTTCTCCAGAGAAAATAAAAACTCTTGTTTTCCTTGAAATTGACCGTGAAATTTAGAAAGGCATATTGAGTGTTTATTCACTGCGCGGAGATCAAAGTGTCGGGACAGCAGCAGCTGTCTTTTTCAAGGAGCTGCTTCGGCAGACAGATTTATACCGAGAGACGCCCGAGCGGCAACCTATTACAGCACTTGAAGAAATTACTAAATTATTGAGTGGCTTCTCCTGCAAAAGCCTCTGCTGTGTGTGGTGAAAGGGGTCCCCAACCTCGCCGTGGCCCCGGTGACCGGGATTATCTCAGAAATATTGCCTCGGTTAACCCGCCGCGACATCATCGCCACGTGATTAATGCCCGGCGACAGCTGCACGGTTTGGACTGATGCTCCCTGGCGTGGTGAAGCGCGTGGAGTCGCTCTCCGGTCCAGACGTGAACTTTAAATCTCAGCCTTCACGTCGAAGGTTTGAGGAGAAACCCCGGAAGGGTAACGGCGGTCTGTTACATGACTGACTGCCCCCGACGAGCCTTCCGGACGGCAACCGGGACGATTGTGTGAATTAGTGTGACTAGATTTCTTTATTCTCGATCCCCCGCAGAGCTCACGCAGCTTCTGTTGTTCCTCTAAATAATTTGCTCCTCCAGCTTAATTTGTTAGACGCCATAAAAACAGAAGGCAATACCTACAGGAAGACGAGGAGGAGGAGGAGGAGGAGGAGGAGTACATTGTTGTCACCTTTGGATGAACAGAAATAGCATTTTTTTCAACAATTAATGTTTTTTCTGATTGCGATAATGTGATTGATGATAAATACAATCATTTAAGTAGAGAAACTTGTGATCTTTGTGCCTTGGGATTTGTTTCTTTCTGTCAATCACTTGTTTTTAACTTAACTTAATTATTCATATTCGAGTAGAGCCGCCCGGTGCATGGGAGCAATACGCTCGTTAATATCACAATAATAATCCATTTGAGATGCGTTGCGATGCTTTAAACCGCAAACTCGAGAACATAATATGCATTCCAACACCAGTACAAACATTGCGACTTGCCTAATAACCTAATAAAACTCCCAAATGGCTCGAAAGCTCAATCACTACTAATATTTGCTCCGAACAAACATTTGGAGCGAAAATAATGGTTGGAAATGTTTTATTCAGACCGTTTCATGTTGCGTGTCAGTCCCTGTGGTTTTCTGTTTCCTCTGGATTACCTGAAATACTTGCTCCCGTCGCTGCCGCGCCTGGGAATAAAATACCGCGTATGCATGCTACCCAACACTCCGGCCTCGGTGATACATATTGCATGAGGTTTGCACTGGCTTTGTCACGTCGTTCCTAACTGGACCAAACAGCAGCCCGCTCGCCAGCCGACCACTGCAGGAGAGTCCCATCGATTACAAAAAAAAAAAAAAAAAAGCTTTTTAATGCATTTCACTGCGGGCTCCGCGTCACGCTGACAAAAAGTCCATGAGGATATGTAGAGCGCGTGCGTCTGCAGCATGTTGAGTCCGGTCAGGTGGCGGCGGTTATCTAATTTGCAGCTTCTCGCCCGTCCGTCACTCCCACACCGGCGTCTGACATGTGACACATCGGAGCTCCGGGATTAAGGCCTTCGTTTACACACAACTTTGTTTGCGTCTTTGGGGTCTGTTCGCACAGAAATTGTGCTCCAAGCCACTGAATATGAAACTTTCTGAACAAATGCGCGTAGATGGACAATAACAAACATGGCGGCCATATTCTCCAGCTTCATCGTCTGTCCCTATACTCGCCATTGTTAATATTCCTAGTGTATTGCCTTCTATGCATGTGTGTGTGGTTTCATTACCAAAAACTAACAACGGCACCCACTAGCGGCTAAACACGAAAACTGCATCGTTTACGGAGTTTCGTCTCTTTCCGTGGACTCGGAGATCGTTTAAGAGAAAAACGTTGCAGCGGGAATATTTCCTGAAACGGAAATGCACAAACGAAGCGCTTTCGCTTGAAACGTTGCGCAAACGGGATGAACGAGTTGGAGGGTGGAGTTCAGCGAGAATGACGATGGGCTCATTGATGAATTGTCAAACCTTCAGGTAAGAAATAATGTCAGGTTAATTAATAGCTCTTGACATTCGGAGCGGAGTTAAAGGACAGGTCTCCGGCCTCGGCCTCGGAGGGCCGGCCGCCGTAATCACGTCAACAAAAGGCTATTTCCTTTCATGCGGCCAAATGAAGATGATGAATTGCAGTTTAACAGTCTGGCATTTTCTCTGCTCGTACGCTTGTTTGTGGGACGATGCTGTCGGCTTGCCAGCGTTTTCAAAAACAATTGATTTTCTCTGGCACGGCCCCAGAAGTCTGCCTGGAGGAGGACTTGTAAGTGCAGGCGGAGACGTACACATTGATCGGGACTTCACTGCGAGAGAGAGCGAAGCTAATGCGAAATCAAATGTATTGGCAGCTTGTTTCAAAGAAAATATATAAATATATATATATATATATATATATATATATATATGAAAAAAAGACATTTCAAGCAATTAAAGTATCAAACCGTCTTTGCAGCAGGTTGACGGAAAACGCCATCGCTCTCCTCGAGACACGCGGCCTTGACAGAAAACCCCCCGTGAAGTGAGTAATACCACTTTACCGGTCTTTTTAATTAATTTCCCACCTTCATATGTATTCTCGCCTCGTAGCACGTATTCATTTAGCAGCATTTGCGAGCCTGAGCGATGTACAGCGTGCCGTAATACGCATAGCCTGTCATGTGTAGATGATAAAAAAAGCCATCCAGATGAGATAATCTCTGTTATTTTGGAGCTGCTTGATAGGTTTAGGGATTACTTATCACGTGCGCAGTAATATTTAAGTGCTCCTGGTGTCTGTTTCACCAGTAGACATTTCCCATCCCAATCTTCTCTTTTCAGACCGTTTTCACTAAGAAACCCGGTAGAATCAGTAGAACAAAGTTACAAAACAAAATAATGGATCTAAATACATTAGTATGTGCTAATTGTTTTAGAAATAATACAGGTTAAACACCTGACAAGTCACTTTAGGCTCTCTCAAAGGTCATCTTCTTCCAAATTTTTGAAAAAGATTCAACATCGTCCTAATGATATCGGAAGGGATGATTCTTTAAGCACCTTGTTTTGTTGCCAGATTGACACGATTCAGGATTTTTGTTCCACAACTCTGTGACCCCAACATTGTAGCTCGTTCACAGATTAATCACTATTTGATCGAAATTCTTTAAACATCAACAGACAGATTTCTATATATAAAGGTATGCAAAAAATACACTTTTAAACAGGAGTAATGAAAAGTGAAAACGCATCGTTTTTCGCCTCGGTTGTTGGTTGTTTTCGCTTAAAATGATGTCGTTAGCATGCCGGGAGGGCGTTCTTCTCACAGACGCTGATCAATTTGTAAAACATGCAGTTTATATATCGCAGGCTTCTTTTACTGGCTCCCAAACGGCTGCCGTTTCCCCGCAGACGAGCTTGAGTCCTGCCTCCGCTGGTGCTTTTCCATCTGTCGCCAACATGTGTCCCGGCTGATTGGACTGTAACTGGCCGTAAAATCCAAGTGTAAATCCACTCGAGACGGATCTGATCGGCCAAACCGGGAGGTTTTTATGGCCGCGTTTAAGGGCTTGCATTTAAACGCGAGATGCCGAGAGAGGCAAGAAGTAAAGAGAGCAGACCGACTCTTCCCTCTTTTATGGTTGAATATGGGCTCCATTGTGTCCCACGTATGGGATTTCCAAAGTAAGAGTCCCCGCACGCAAGCTGGAGAGAGGACGCCACTCGTGCGTTTGTATGAACTCAGGCAGAACAACAAGCGCCGTGGATGTTTGGAGTTGACATACAGGCAGGAGGGACGGGACTGAGGCTGCAGGAATCATCGCTCATCACGCACTCTGTCAGCGCGCTCGACAGTAATATTGTCAGGCAGCCTCGTTACAATACCACATTTAAGAACGGGTTGTGTCAGATTAATTATTGAACCCTCATGAATGGTTTATGAAAAACACGGTATTTTAGATTCACGGGCGACTCGCGGTGTGTGCGCGTCTTTGTGCAACACGTGATGTCTCTGAGATCCGATGAGAAGAGTATTTGTTTTTTTGCAGTTCTTGCAAAAAAATTTTTTTAATAAAAAGTACATGGCGGGATTGGCAGCTTCCGTCTCCATTACCAGCTAATCTTTGGTTAGCGGCACATCCACAGTGGTTGGGAAACATTGGATTAATGGTTCCACCTCTTTAAAAGCCTAACTCTCCATGACACTCGGTAATGTAGCGCGCAGCCCCCGAAAACAAAATCGCACCGGATCGTCATCCGAGTATTTAGAAGACGAGAAAAATCACTTGTTTCTTTGGTGGTTTTGGCTCCGGCACTCTGCGATGCCATTTTCATTTCTGTTTTTATCTCCACCTTCATTGAGGCAGGTTTTATGGAGAGCTGTGACGGGGGGAGTGGGGGGGGGGCAAAAAAAAAAAAAATAAGATAAATGTTTGGGCAAGGCTGATTGTAAAATGCCATCTCTGGAGA